>NW_005871087.1:287127-361815 GCF_000147115.1 Myotis lucifugus | reverse complement strand
TGGGTGCCTGCCGCCGCCGGCAGCCGGAGGAGGGAAGCCCAGGTCCTGGGTGCCAGAGAAAGCCAGTGCCGGCAGCCAGGGGAAGGCCTACTCTTGCACGAATTTTCGTGCATTGGGCCTCTAATATAGGATTAACAGCCAAGAAAATAAATTAAAATTACCTGGGTTCCATTGCCAGTGTTTCGAAGGTGATTATGAAGAAGCTTGGTAGCACCATCCTGAAAAGTTTTTGGTAAAGCTCCTAATAACATTGTAAACTCTGGGGTATTGAGTTCAAAGAGGGAAATCAGCACTGAGTGCGCTGCCTAGAAAACAAAGACACACAGAGGTAGATGAATATATTTTGGTTACTCAAAAGAGACCATTTTCTTGACTCAATATTTCTGTTCACTAACACAAGGCTATCTTTCCCAGAAAAACAGATGTTCTTATACACTTTAAAATTTCTTTATTATAAATTTTTAACCTATTTATTTGAGCATATGAAAAATATTAGCGATAGACATGTGGCAGGGATGTTGAAAATACTAACAGATACTTAAAAAAAACATTAGAGCCTTGACTGTTAGCTCAGCTGGTTGGAGGATCATCTGGTACACCAACAAGGTTTCGGGTTGGGTTCAATTCACGGTCAGGGTACGTAAGGGAGGTAACCGAATGATTGTCTGTCTGTCTGTCTGTCTGTCTCTCCCTTCCCGCCTTCCCTCTTTCTCTCTAAAATCAGTAACAAAAAAACATATCCTCAAGTGAAGATAAAAAGAACTCAGAAAGATCTGATGGTATAGGAGTGAATACTTCCAAAGTTAAAATGTAAGTCTTTTCCTTTGGTGACCAACAATTTATTTATAACTACTCTTTTTTTTTTTAAAATATATATTTTATTGATTTTTTACAGAGGGGAAGGGAGAGGGATAGAGAGTTAGAAACATCGATGAGAGAGAAACATCGATCAGCTGCCTCTTGTACACCCTCTACTGGGGATGTGCCTGCAACCAAGGTACATGCCCTTGACCGGAATCGAACCCGGGACCCTTGAGTCTGCAGGCCGACACTCTATTCACTGAGCCAAACTGGTTAGGGCTATTTATAACTATTCTGAAGGTTATGGGGAAAGATCTAGGAAAGAGAATAATATGGGAAAATTTAACAAGGTAGATAGACAGATACATGACTAAATTCATCAAAAGATCAATAGATAATGCCTAAAATTAATAAGTCAAGAACAGTGTAAGCTCTTATTTGAAATATACAGGAAAATAGATACAAGGGGAAATATTTGAAATATTTTGAATGGTTACAAGATTAGAGGTCAGAGAATTATGGCAAGAATAGTTTTTTATTCTAAGTTTGAACATTATGCTCATATTAAACGGTTAAAACTTAGAACAATTTAAAACAGAAGATTTTTTTAAAAAAAGGTCTTGATATTCCCAGGTAAATAACTCAATGCTAACTGGTAATGACCTGAAAATATTAGTTTCCTTCACTGGCAAACCAAAATGACTTGCTTTTCTAATTTATCTTCTAAAACTTATATTAAAACATACCTTCCGAACTTCAGAACTTTTGGGTTCTGTTGTCCAAGTGATAAACCGAGAGACTGCCAAGCGAGTTTCACTGGAATTTACAAAATCTCCTGGATCCATCTGTTTGGCTAGAGTTTCTATATATTTAAGGATAGCAACCTTCACCTGCAGAAGCAAGCACAACGAGAGGACAATCAGATGGTCACGGAGGGACACTGAGAACACTTCAAAAACAATTAGGTGATTATTTTTTGACAAATACAAAATGAAAAAAAAGCAACCAATAAAGAATTAAACAACCACCTACCTACCTGAGGTACAAGTATATGACAATGTGGATTTTTGTTTTTCACACATAGCAGTACTTTTAAGTCCCAGACGTTTCACTGCCCAGTTTGATCAACTGCTGAAGACTCTCTTGATAGAATTATACACCTCTCCTTCAGTCTGCCTTCGGAGCTTATAGCTGACTTGTCTAGACTCCCTGAGAGCCAGTCTTTATCAAATGAGTGTAATTTGGCTTTTGGGAAAATGAACCAAAGTATTTTGAAAGCATTACAAATCAAGTGAGTAATTAAGGTGGGCAATATAGGGTTTTTGTCAAATAAGACCCACACAATGAGACCTGGTTCTTTTAATAGGTTCATCAAGTGCTAGAACTACCTTCCAACAGAAGTGTCACAGAAAATTTTATACTAGTTAAAGTGGAGAAAAGACAACACTTATGTGTACAAGAATTATATGTAGGTTTAAAAAGTCTTATCATTCTCCCAGGAATGATGTGTGGCTACATGGTGGGATGCAGGTACACAACTTCTTCCTTAGAATTAGCTTTTTTTTATCCTTATAAAAAGCCACGCTTAACTTATCTCCCTTCTCTCAGGTATGTTGGGGAAGAAATAGAGGTTGAGAACCCCTATTTTTAAAGCCACATCTTCAAACATTCCAGGATTTATAAATAAGGGCTATCTAAGACTATTAGTACAGTACTAGTACACTTTAGAAATGACACCTGGCAGAGTGCACAGTCCTTAGATACATAAGGTTCCAAACACATAATAAATGCTGCTTAAATGTTTGATTAAGAGAGCAACTTTGAAAACATACTGCCAAAGATTAAGGTAATCCATTTTTCTATGCACTTTCTGCCCTTATTGTTGATATTAATGTGTAATTTTTCTCAGTCAGTCATACATACAAAAAGTAAAATAATAAAATAAGGTTCTGCTGCTTTCGTATTTTCCCTTTTCTGCTTCCAGTAAGATAAACAAACAAGACAGAAGGGATCAAATTATGTTATTTCATTTCCAAATGAATGAATTTAAGAATTACAACTTCATGAAATGAATTGGGAAAAAACACACACCAAGAGTTAAGTTATCAGCCATCCTGGGTAAAACGTACAATGGAGAAGAAAAGAGACTATGGTTAATTGTGCAGTTGCAGGCCCCACTCAATACAGCAGAACATAATATTCTGTATTCTTGAAGCCATGTCACCTTCTATCAATGCTAATATCTGAAAGGTGCTATAGTAAATTAAAAAAATGAACATCAATGTATTTTGTTTTCAATTTGCTGTCATTAATAATTGAACAATGAGATTCAATTAGTGCAGTGCCTTAGAAATTTATAGAGGTATGCAAAGTTTTAAAAGGGCTTCACAGAATAGGTGTGTTTATTATATCAACAGGCAAAATAACCACAATACACATATAATCATTTGAAAGTTTACATTTTAGTAGAATATTTCTCAAGGTCATATACATAATCTGTAACTTTAATAACACAAACATGCATTCTTTTTAAGCGGAGGCAAAATAATCTACTTCCTATATTAGGTGTGTATAATTTTCAACATGTTTGTGTAACCCAGAAAAAGAGGTCATCAAATTACATTTACTTTTTAAAATATTACTTACTTAAAGTCACTCTGTATTGCCATTTCTCCCTATTCTATTGCTTCCTTTCTGATATTTAACCACAGCATACCTTGAGAGACATAAAATTTTATACAAACATCCATCTTTTATCTGAAAGACTCATATTTTTCAAAAGAATTTTTACAAATCTCATATTTTTTATTTGTATTTTTCTATAAACTATTAAGTTTTTTATTCTTAATCCTGTCACCCATCTGAACATTACTTCTATTTTTGGTGTAAGGTATGGATGGCTCCATATAACTTCTCCTTGCTATCCTAAAACATCAATTTAGGAGCTGAAGAGTGATTTTTCCCTATAGCTTTGCATATGTGTATATATAATATATAATGTGTGTGTATATGTGTAATATAAAATAAATAATAAAAAAGCCATATAAACTGTTTGTGATTCCAGTCTCCAGTATAATGTTTCCCAATAGGAAAGCTAATTTTTTTTAAAATATATATTTTATTGATTTTTTACAGAGAGGAAGGGAGAGGGATAGAGAGCTAGAAACAGCGATGAGAGAGAAGCATCGACCAGCTGCCTCCTGCACACCCCCTACTGGGGATGTGCCCGCAACCAAGGTACATGCCCTTGACCGGAATCAAACCCGGTACCCTTCAGTCCGCAGGCCGACGCTCTATCCAGTGAGCCAAACCGGTCAGGGCAGGAAAGCTAATTTTAAGTTGTCTCTTTCCTTTCTCTCTTCCCTTTGTGTCTTTCTCTTCAGTCCTCAGAAACTTTATTCTCTCCCTCAACTCACCTATCACCCTTCTTTCTTTTTTTCCCCTCTTTTTCTTCTCTCTCTTTTTTTTTCACCCTTACTTCTTAAGCTAATGGTTTAGACCTCCATTTCCACAGGCCCATGAAGCATTTCTACGTACCTTTTTAACACCTGAATATCTACCACCCATACCTAAATCATAACCCTTATTACAATTTACAGTTTATCGGTTATTATAGATAATAATGATAAAAAATTTTAAGTTCTATATTCCATTATAAATTTAAAATGTCTAGCATAATGCCTTGGACAAAGAATGAGTTCTAAAAATATTTATCAACAATATAAAGTAAATTATTCTCTTCTGCAGGTCACTTTTCAAAATTAAAACAGATGGAATCCCCTTCACAAAGCAGCTCTGAGAAAATAACATTATGTTGAGCGTAAGTCAACCCTGGTAAGAAACACAATTGTGATTTTAAGACAAAATCATATTTAGAAACTTAAAGGAAATTTAGACCTGGGCAGTAATGCTTGTGGAAATATATTTCGTGCAGAACAGAGCAGAAAAATATAAGGATTGTCAATGCATATATGCTTGTTATTTCCCTGACTTTACTCTCATTTAATAATACTCATTACAAAACATCTTACTAAAGAATTCAGGAGTTCTTTGTTTAAATTATTTTTTATTTTAAAATTAATACTTAGTTTTATAACAAATTGGAATTCACCTAATTTTCACATAAAATAATTGGAAAATGTGTGCTAACAACAATTGAGAAAGTTAATCCTGATTTTAAATATTAGGCACACATTAGGAGTATCACATTTGAAAAAGCAAAAAAATATGTTACTATTTCAGTTAAAGAGAACAGCCCTGAGATTAAACTTAAAAATTTTTGTTTTCTAAAATAAATATAGGTAAAAGTGACCTTTCACCCAAAATACCTATTCAGACTTTAAATTTAAAAATGTATTGGGAAATCACAAACATAAAATTAGATAAGACTTTATAGAGCGAGTTTGCATCACGAGCCCAGGGTTAGATGGCCATACTTGTGTTGCTTTCTAAATGTGTACCCCCAATAAGCTTTTCCAAAGAACAGCCTGGCATTTGAATAACATCTGAAATTAAATTATGTGCATGCTTACAGGCTTACAAAGGTTAGTAGTTGAACACAGATGCATACAAACACTATCTGAAACACTGCAGAATTTGGAAAGAGAGTTAAGAAAAGAAATAATGCAAAAACAAAAAAAACCTTAGAGCTCCAAAAAGAGTGAAGCTGGTCCCGAAGCGCTGGCTTGACTGTCTGAAAGTTTATAAAAACAAAATCCACTGATTGAAAAGCTTCTCACATGACACAAATACACACATCAACAGAACTTTATTAATAAAACATTTCAACTCCTTATAATATCTTCAAAAGACTTTAAATTTACCTTCAAGCTTGGTGTTTGAGTCTGATCAACTGTAAATCTCATTAGAATATTAAACTGAAGATCATTTGGAAAAGATTCTCTAAAATAAGGGGAAAAAACAAAACAAAATAAAAATTAAGTCAGCAAGCATTTAGCAAATTTAACAGCAAATTATGGTTAAATCAAAATATCATGTCATTCAAAAAGCATGCATGAAGTAGTAAGTATCTGTACACAATAAAAGTTATTCCCTGAAAAAAATCTCAACATTTGAATTTATGTTCTCTAGGGGGTTTAATAGCAACACTATGTAAATAATGGTCTATCTTGCCTCAAATATAGATTTAATTTAAAACCTATTCAGAAAAAGTTCAACATTATCAGAGATGTTTCCCCACACCTAATATCTGAATTCTAGATTCACCTTAAATCAGTGGTTCTCAACCTTCTGGCCCTTTAAATACAGTTCCTCATGTTGTGACCCAACCATAAAATTATTGTTGTTGCTACTTCATAACTGTAATGTTGCTACTGTTATGAATCATAATGTAAATATCTGATATGCAGGATGGTCTTAGGCGACCCCTGTGAAAGGGTCGTTCGACCGCCAAAAGGGGTCGCAACCCACAGGTTGAGAACCGCTGCCTTAAATCAATAAATGAATAGAATACTTGAAATAAGTCACTTCAACAATCTACACAAGAAAGTAAAAATATAGCATTGGTTCAAAATCTTCTGAAAAAAGATTCTGAATATTTTAATGCATAATAAAACATTCTTTTTAAACTTAGAAAATAATTTATTTCTACATTAAATTGAATAAAATCTTCAACTCGAGTTAGCAGATATATCTTAATTACAACAAAATACTACCTTAAATACTGAACAAATGTTAATAAAATTTTTATAAAAGCAGTGTTTGATTTAAGGACCAATGTTGCAGGAAATATACACGAGTGGGCCTCACTAACAATTTTAAAATGGAGCCTATGCAGTTCAAATGGTTTGAAAAGACTTACATATCTGAACTTTTAACACAGGAACTAAATAGTCCAATTATTATCAGGTAAACTTGAAATATATAAAGAAAATATTACCTTGTAATATCAAGGGCTTTCTGAACTTTTGCCTGAACAGACCCAAGCAAATCAGCACCCATTTTTTTTAGTAGTTGCGTCAGCAATACAAATAACCAATCTTGAAGATCATCTTTGTGGACTTGTATGAAGTCCACTAGAGTCTCCAAAAACATGCTGAATACCTACAGTTGATAAACAGGGGAGGAGGGAGAAAAAGGAGGAAATATTGACCTTTATGATCAACTCAAACTGAAATAGAAAGGAATAAAGGAATCAGAGGCACAGCGATTGGCAGCCAAGCAGAAAAATAATCTCTCTTGCTTTTCATTGGACTCTGTGATACAAGAGTACATCTGAAATGTTATCCAACTTCTGCTGAAGTTCGACAATTAGCTACTCCATGCAGCATCACTTGTAAAGAAACTTTGGCCATAATGACTGGCACACCTATAGCTTAGACTTATTAAACTGAAATCCATTTCATCTGAAATTTAGGGCAAGAAACTACCTATAGTTTCACTGGCCCTAAATTCTTATGAAGAGTGGCTCTGAGTCATCAGAAGATGACTATGCTGACAGCTACCTTAAAGCATCCGGTCATTCTGACATAATGGGCTAATTAAAGGCTCTTTAGATTCTCAAAAAGTCAGTTGTCACAGATTTTTTGTTTTGTTATAAGATATATTACTTACTAAAACTGCCCCAAAAGTAATTTTAAATGATTTGGGATAACTATAACTAAAATATGTAAATTCAGAATACAAATTTACATTTAAATTGTAATGATTTTTAAAAAGTCCTAGTCTCCATTTCTATTGATTGGTTTATACCTGGTTCTAATATTAACACACTAGTTTAAAAAATTTTGTAAGATGAAAAATATTTTAAGGGAAGAAACGCTAGTATTCATAAGTGATGTATGTCATTAAAATACTTATGAAAAGTGACTTACTTAATGTGTATTATATCTCTTTACAAGAAATTCCACAGCATACTGGAAAATTTGTTTCTAGGTAAATAGGAAAAAAACTCTTAAGACAATGTCAGGCATGCTGTATTGAGACAATTTATAATCACAAGTTATAAAAACTATGGCTTAAAAAAGTTAATCTGAAAGTAACTATTTTAATTTGAAAATTAAAAATTTTGTTCTCAATACATACTTTCTTTCTTGAATTTCCTTTATATAATTATATATAAACTCCCATTTTTCCTGTTAGAAATGAAGGATTTTTTTCTATCAAAATTTTAACTAAGCTTTAACATTGTATGAATTAGAAAGTACACACTTTCATTATTTGCTAAAGATGCTTTGTATTTGTAAAAGCAGGAACTATGACTGTACTTAAAATTTTCTAGTACTCTGATCCGCAGTTAGCATCTGCTTCAACAATGCTCTAATTCACAATGCAGAGTCATTAACTTCTGTCCCACCCCCACAGCCACAGCCACAGCCAAACAGCCTGGCTTCTATTAGATTCAAAACTTGGCCTCTAGCCCTCAATTCAGGGCCCAGAATACTGTTGAATTTCACTAGACCTACTCTCCGACAAATGCATGAATCTAATCTAGTACTCATTTTTACTGGTACCTGACAAATCTATTCAGCCAGGTGTGCTGGAGATAGTCAGCACCTACTTAGAAAGTAGATTATTGAATATTCATGAATTTTGTGAGCTGGTTGGTAGCTTGAAATAAGCCATTGTGGGAGTACTTACACTTCTGAAATTATAGCAAACACTATAGATCAGGGCTTCCTGCCTTTCTCCCAAACCTGGTTTACCAGCATGCCACTTTCTTAATTCTTGCCTCTTTTCCTGAAGACTCCAAGTTTAAGCTTTCACTATACCAAAATCCATTCTGAAAACTATGCACATTCGAATGCCTAGGTCAACTCTCCAATTTTATCTGGTTCTTAGGAAAGAGAACCAGAAAAGTGACTTGCCCAAGGTTTCCACAGCTGGTTTTCGGTTGTGTTCCATTCATTCTATTGCTAGGTAACTTAGCTTATCTACTTTACTGTCATTCAACATAGAATTCTCCATTCACTTTTCTCCTACTTTGATTTCATTTACAGATATCCTTCCAATAATTGTCTCTGTAAAAGAAAGCCATTTCGCTCGGCAGGCATGGCTCAGTGGTTGAGTGCCGACCTATGAACCAGGAAGTCACAGTTCGATTCCTGGTCAGGGCACATGCCCAGGCTGCTGGCTCGATCCCTAGTAGAGGGTGTGCAGGGGGCAGCCGATCAATGATTCTTTTTCATTGTTGATATTTCTACCTCTCTCCAATCAATAAAAAATCTATTTTTTTTTTTAAAAGAGCCATTTCCTTTGTAACACTAATCTTTCTATTCTGTATTCTTGCTCTCTAAAGTATGGTCTCCTCCACTATATATTCTCACTTAAATCCTTTCCTTACAGATGCAAAAGACACTGTCTGAAGAATTTCTCCTTCAATTTCCATCCTAATGTTCCCACCAATAACCTTTTAATTGTGAAATGTAGTAGCTTTTCATGAACTTAGTATGCTTGGCCATTCTGAAGCTTGATACTGCTTTACTCTTATTATTTCCCTTCTTCTTCCATTCTTGTTGCCAGGCATTTTCCTTTGCATCCCCAATGTGGGTTGATTTAAGAGCCAGTCTTCCCCGATTCTCTTTTAAAAGGAAGTATGATCTTGACAGGGCCTTTCTGACGTAGCCTACTAGGTCTCATGACTTCTAGAATAGTTTTCTCTTTTGGCCTTCCTCAATCTATCAATCACACCATCATTGTAGGCACCAGGCCTTTCTTACCAGGTCTGGGGTTTTGTAGTAGGCTGACTTTAGTTTTTCTATTTCTGTATACCCGGGTGAAAAAAGCATTTCTGTAATAGACTAGATAGTACATGTTCTAAGCTTTTGCAGGCCACATGATGGTGCTTGTCACAACTATTTAACTCTGCTGTTGAAGCACAGCCACAGTATGCAAACACGTGAGCATAGCTGTGTTCTAATATAACTTCATTTACAAAATAGGTAGCAGGCCAAATCATGCTTCTTTCTCACCATAAAATTGTAATATCACTATTTTGATATAAACAAAAATTTTTAATGTCCCCACCTTCACTGTCTATAGGATAATGTCTCAAATGCTTAGAGGCATTAGTTAGACATCTCCAAACTGTTCTTGGACTATCTGGCAACTCTTTTTCCCTGAACACATCTCATATACACTCCTAGTTTCCTTCCATACTCCCCACTCACTCTATTTACACACAGTATGTGACTTACTACTACCACTTACATCCCAGCCTAGAAACTTCTTGGATAATAGCCACTGATTCTCCCTACTTGAAACTTGTGGTGGGACTAGCTTTTTGGTGCTTTTTAACTTTTTCTATATTTACATTATTTTCCCATCTGGAATATAGAAGATTTTAGAATAAAGACTACATTTTTTTACAGTCTTGCATCATGTATTTGAACCAAGTTCAAGGTTATTAGAGGCTGAGGATCAAGTATAAAGTTGTTCAATGAATGCGTAGGAAAAGTTCCTTGAAGAGTGAGAATTATTTCCTAAGGGAAACCTGCCTTGTAATTAACTGGTAGGTAAGCTTTTTTCTCCAATGAAGGGAAGATATGTAAGACTCCCTTTATCTCAGCCAAATTTAACTTCTTTTTCTTTCCTATAAACTTTCTGAATCTCCCACTTCTCTGGACTCAAGCTAGCCCAGCAGTTTCTTTCTTCTCATGTTAACATATCCAAAGTTGATGATCCTGTCAAGCTATTGCTATTTCCTTCAAAAAGACTTCTCCAGGCCCTAGCTGTTTTGGCTCAGTGGATAGAGTGTCGGCCTGTGAACTGAAAGGTCCCGGGTTCAATTCCGGTCAAGGGCACATGTCTGGGTTGTGGACTCGATGCCCAGTGGGGGACTTGCAGGAGACAGCTGACCCATGATTATCTCTCATCATGGATGTGTCTATCTCTCTTTCCCTCTCCCTTCCTCTCTGAAATCAATAAAAATATATTTTAAAAAGAGACTTCTCCGGGTCTCCTAAGTAAAAAGTTCTTTTGATTAGATATAATGTGAGCATAGCTGAATAAAAATGTAAACATGGTATTGATATTTTTCTAAATATAGAACTATATTATTATTTTTCAAAATACTTATATCCTATCAATCGTACTTACTAACTGGTAATATATAGCTGTCGTCTACATGTATCAATCTAAAAAATTATATTGGGAATTTCACATAATATTTCTTACTTGATTGCCCTATCACAAAGAGTTTATTCTCAGATGTTGATAGTCTCCTATTTCCTTATCTATGATTAACGGAGAAAATGAAAAGTGAATATGCTAATATAATACTAGGGCTAAAAATTTGAAGAAAATGTTGAGAATCATTGCTCTGTTTGCTCTTAAGGAATGACATTATAATATTAGAAAGTACATATGGGGTGTATGGAACTAAATTTTTAAAAGTTGTGAAACTTGGAAATTATGTATTAATAATTAAATGGAGCCAAACTTCAATGGAATCAATTTATGCTCCCACAAATCTCACAAATATAACTTATTGGAAAAAAATTATAATATTTGAGCTATTACAATTGAGGCAGCCTTTTCTTAACCTTGCTTGTATCTTAGGTGTGCCAGTCATCAAATACAG
This sequence comes from Myotis lucifugus, assembly GCF_000147115.1. NCBI lineage: Eukaryota > Metazoa > Chordata > Mammalia > Chiroptera > Vespertilionidae > Myotis > Myotis lucifugus. Next base: position 350,474 of record NW_005871087.1, on the reverse strand, counting down.
AACAGAAGAACATAATCAAATTAGATTAATTAGTAGATTAAAAAGCACATCTCCAAACAGAATGACAGCTTGCATAACTGCGAATAGCATTTCGTGGATTGCAAAGGGTCCAACACTGCATGAACTCTTCGGGAGAGAAAATAGAGAAAAAGGGTTAATTGCACAGTCATGCAGTAAAGTTAGGTTTCCAACAAATATTGAACCAACTTACTCTCTATTGAGAGTTCCAACACAGGGGACAGCATGCAAAAAGAAAAAAAGAAAAAAAAAGAAAAACACACAAATTAGTCGCCATCAATGCAAAGTTCCTGTATGGAAGAAAAACACTTAGAAAATAAAAGTGACAAATGTTTTTCAGTTGTATGATAAACTCAAAATAGTTTTTAAAACAAGAGCTCAATGAGTAGTATGGAAAAAGAGCATGTGATTTTCCTGTCTTTCTCTCTCATCTCCTTATCAAGGAAATTAAAAACAAAAAAAATCCCTTTTCCCAGACCCTATATCCTTGAGGCTCAACTTCTAGAAAGAATCTAAAACTAACAGACACCTGCCCCCACTTCTGGACACTGCCAACATTTGCTCCCAAAGCATGGCATCCAGAATTTTTCTTTATTTTTTCCTCCTCAGAAGCAATAGCTTTACAAATTATTTCTGTGAAGGCTTGGAACAATTACTATTGTTTGGAAGCAAAAATTAAGTGTTTATACTACAACTTTTAATTTTTCCCAGATAAGACGAGTGTCATGGTCTCCTGACCCTAGGACCATAGGCAGCTCAGTACCTAGAATACTCTCTAGGAGACCAGATGTGACCGTCCAGGGTGCTCAACTGTGTCCCATTTTAGTAGTCCCAGGCTGAATTTCTACCCTCGCTGTTCAAGACACAGGAGCGTGACTTCAAGAGGTAGAATGGACCACACAGATCATAAAATGCCAACTGAAAACAAGCACCTCAGTGAAGGTGGATCTTTTCAACTAGTTCCTTCAGAGATAAATGCTAGAACATAGAATAGCTTTTGGCATGACACTCCTTACACTTGAGGGGAAAATGGGTCTAGAGCAGTCAAAATAAAAATCATCCCTGAATTCCTTAATATTTCAAACTTATTAAATTTAATTTAGTTTTTAAAAACTTTTATCATGCTTGCTGTGTTCTAAGGGCTTTATAGATATTAATTCACTTAATCATTGTCACAATAATATGAGGTGGGAATTACTCTATATTAACTCTATTTTACAGACTAGAGGCCCGGTGCACGAATTCGTGCATGGGTGGGGTCTGGCCAGCCCAATCCGATTGGGGCTGATCGGCCGGGCCAGCTGGGGGGAGGGGCCTCAAGCAGTTGGCTGGCCAGCCCCACCCCTGATTGGGGTAGGGGTGGGGGTTGACTGGGGGGAGGGGCGGTGGGCAGTTGGCCAGCTGGCCCCGCCTCCTGGTCGAGGGGAAAATTTGCACATTAGGCTTTTTTTATATAGGATTAGAAAACCAAGGCACACACTGCTAATAAGTGTTGGAGGTCCAATCTGAACCTAAGCAATCTAGCTCCACTATGCATATTTGTTATCACTGCGTGTACTGCTTCTCTTATACAATTATTAAGGGGCTTTAAATTATACATTTGTAACTTTATGGTCTAAATTACTGTCACACATGTATTGTGGATCCCTTACTTCCATACTGGTATCTGAAGTAAAAAAAAGTTTATTTATCAAGTTATAGATATCAAATATTTTCAGCCTGCAAACTCTATTTACCAAATACCTGGTACATTACTTCTGTCCCAGGAAAGGAATCCAGCATCTATTTCAACTGTATTCAGAAAGAGCTCTTTTCTAACCCTTCCTTTCTGGGACGTCTGCACTGTACAATGGAGTTTGCCTGACATTTTAGTTGGGCTCATATCCTTACCCTAACATATATCAGAAGAAAACATTCTGGGGGCTACAGCGGGTGACGAAGGGATGAAAGGAGATGGGACTTTCATGGATGCTCATAATTTGATTTTCTAATATCCCTTTCCTGCGGGGACAGCAGGTGGTCTGTCATGCTGGGGAAGAGGAGAACTTTCAGTTATCATGGAAGCCGGCTACTATCCAGAAGCTATTAGCATAGAGACTGATATGCTGACTTCAACCTAGAACATGGGAAAACCCACCCAATCATGCTCATGGTGTGAGGTATCTCCCCAACATTAGGGCCCATTCTGGGGGCAAGGCTTCAGACTGTTTCTGCCCTGTGAGCTTGCAGAGAAGTGATTTCAATTCAGCGTAAAGAGTTAACCCAGACTTAAAAAAAAAGTGTCCCTGATAGCATACTTAAAGCTATAGGGAAAAGTGCTGGCACATGTGGGGAAATGAACAATGCAGGCGGGGTTGAGATGAAGAGGCAATAACAAGCCAAAACGATAGGCTTTGTTTGAACATTTTCTTGAGTAGTCATTGAAGTGCTGTAAGCTAGTAGAGAAGATTTATTTACCTTTTAGAAAGATTGCTAAAGAAGGCAGTGTGGAGAATTCAGGGATAAAAGGTGGAGAGGAGGTACAACAGGCAAAAGATGATGGTGCCCTGAATTAGTAGTGGGAATAGAGAATTATTTAAACCAGTGGTTCTCAACCTTCTGGCCCTCTAAATACAGTTCCTCATGTTGTGACCCAACCATAAAATTATTTTCGTTGCTACTTCATAACTGTAATGTTGCTACTGTTATGAATCGTAATGTAAATATCTGATATGCAGGATGGTCTTAGGCGACCCCTGTGAAAGGATCGTTCGACCGCCAAAGGGGTTGCGACCCACAGGTTGAGAACTGCTGAACGGTCGAATCAATTAAGATTGAGTGAAGCCCGGATGGCATGGTAGTTGAGCATCAACCTATGAACCAGGAGGTCATGGTTCAATTCGCAGTCAGGGCATGTGCCCAGGTTGTGGGCTCGATCCCAAGTGTGGGTGTGCAGGAGGTAGCCGATCAATGATTCTCTCTCATCATTAATGTTTCTATATATCCCTCTCCCTTCCTCTGAAATCAATAAAATTATAATTAAAAAAAAAAAAGAAAAGATTGAGGGAAGTTTCTAGAATGATGCCCAAATTCTTCACTTAAGCAATGAGGGGACAGTGGTTTCATTGTATGAGATAAACCAGTGCATGAGAAAGAATAGCTTTGAAGCTGAAGATGACCTGTAGTCATGTGACTAAAAGTTCAGGAGGAAAAACGGGCTTTAAGGACATGTTTGAGAGTCATTAAAATGAAGCGGGTAATTTATTCTTCAGAGAAGGTATGAAGTTGAAAGAAGAGGGCCTAAGACAGTCTCTAAGTCAACACTAACATTTCTAACACAAGCAGAGAGATAGGTGTCTGAAAATAAGAGCAGAAGAAATGGTGTGAAAGAGACTAAGTCAGGCACAACAGAAGGGGAAAACCAGACCTCTTCCTCCTCTCCCACAGCACAGTCCTTAAAAGGACAGAAAGGACTCGTTGAATAAACTCATAACAAAGTTGAAAAACAAAAAGGTATGGCAATCAACAAACTAAAATTTATGAGAAATTCCTGACCACGCTGATGAGACCATATTATCAAGACACAGGACACACATTGTATTTATGTAGCCAAACAACAACTTCAAAGTAAGCCCTCCTTCCATTTCAATAGGAAGAAAGGTAGGAAGAATGGGTTGATGTGTAGTTAAGTTTGCTGTTTTAGAGTTAGGAAATGGAGTAAGAGGACAGGACATCTACTTGGGGCATGAGATGGGTGGGGAGGTGAACAGGGCTTGATTTTTGAGGACAGACTATTTGACACGGTCTCCACGGAGGACAGAAGAGAAAGATGAGAGGAAGAGAATTACCAGGCAGCCCTGAATAGTTAGACAAAAATCACAGGTCAGAAATGGAGAATGGCTGGGATATATAGGAATACACAGGGATGGTTTCATCTCCAGCAGGGGCTCAAGTATATCGTTCCAACCTTCAACCAGTAGCATGAGCCCCTTCAGTAAAAGGTCTTTAAAAAAAAAAAATTGGCCCTAGCCGGTTTGGCTCAGTGGATAGAGCGTCGGCCTGTGGACCAAAGGGTTCCGGGTTCAATTCCGGTCAAGAGCATGTACCTTGGTTGCAGGCTTCTCATCAGGACCAAAGCCTGGTCGGGGCTCATGCAGGAGGTAACCAATCGATGTGTTTCTCTCACATCGATGTTTCTCTCTGTCTTTCCCTCTCTCTTCTACTCTCCTTAAAAATCGATGAAAAAATATCCTCGGGTGAGGATTTAAAAAGAATTGATTTGAGAGAGGGGGAAGGAGGGGACATCTGTTTGTTGTTCCATTTATTTATGCATTCACTGGTTGATTCTTGTACTAGTATGTGCACTAATCAGGGATCCAACCTGCAACCTTGGCGTATAGGGTCGATGTTCTAACTAACTTTGCTACCCAGCCAGGACTTAAAGGGTCTTAACTCTATGTTTCTATTTTAGTGTCAGTAACTTAAAGAGTTGATATAGAACAAGAGCCAGCAAACTGCAGTCTGTAAAAGAATGGTTTATATTTAAAAATTTTTTTTAAGTCAATAGGCCAGTTAGTGACACATGAAAATTATATGAGAACTAAAATGTCAATATTCATAAAGTTTTATTGCAAGCCAGCCATCTTCATTTATTTATACATTGTCTATGGATGCCTTCATGCTATTAATGGCAGAGTTGAATAGTTATGACAGAGATAATTTTGGCCCACAAAGCCTTATTTACTATCTGGCCCTTTACAGACTCTTGATAAAGAACAAAACTGTATTTGAAAGAAAAGTATAAAAAACAGTTGCTTGATATGGAAGGTGCAGCAGCTGTTGACACTTTATAAAGATACATTTTAAAAAGGGGTGGGGAGCCCTAACTGGTTTGGCTCAGTGGATAGAGCGTCGGCCTGCGGACTGAAAGGTCCCAGGTTCGATTCTGGTCAAGGGCATGTACCTTGGTTGCGGGCACATCCCCAGTAGGAGGTGTGCAGGAGGCAGCTGATCGATGTTTCTCTCATCGATGTTTCTAACTCTCTATCCCTCTCCCTTCCTCTCTGTAAAAAAATCAATAAAATATATTAAAAAAAATAAATAAAAAGGGGTGGGGAAATATCTGCTATTTTAATAATATCAGGACATAATGCTAAAACTCGAAATCAAACCTTTAAACTCACTATAGTGATATAGCTTGTTTATCCTAGTAAATTACATTACTGGCAGAGCCTCCCTTGGACAATCACCAAAAACGAGTTAAGCAAAAATCTTCCAATTACATTTGTCCTCACTGAACTAACAAAAAATCAAACCAGACAAACAAAGCCAGATGGGTCACTAAGAATTGTTATAAAATTCTACGAGGAAAAACTAAAAAGTCCCCTTCCTGACAATTCTAGGGAGGGCTGTAGCTGGTTCTCCACATCTACTAAGGGAGGCCAAATAGTTCCTTTACCAGCATCAAACTCAGCTTTCTTATTTTATTTCCAAGAGACTCTTAAAAAGTGTTTCTCCTTACTTCATGTTAATTGTAGCATCCAACTAAACTGCAGTATTGTCTTGACAATCAAAAATTGTGACTTCTAGAAATAAACCAGGCTCAGTCTTCTACCTTCCAGGAGGAATAAATTATTGAAGATGTTTTAAAACTTTTCATTTTAAAGTTGTACAGATTATTAATTAAAATATCATTTTAGAAAACAAGTCCACACAGATCATAACTGTCTTGTCCTTTGGCTTGTATTGCCAACAAAGTACATCAACAGTTAATTTGATCAGAATTTATAAAAAAATTTGCATTAAGGCAAGTCCTACAGCTGTAAATAGTGGTACCAATCAATGTCAGTATAAAATGGTACAGTTACCTACCTACAGTTTGAGAGTTATAAATTTTTTTTAATATATTTCTTTATTGATTTCAGAGAGGAAGGGAGGAGAGAGAGAGATAGAAACATCAATGATGAGAGAGAATCATTGATTGGCTGCCTCCTGCACACCCCCCAGTGGGGATCGAGCCCGCAACCCAGGCATGTGCCCTTGTCCGGAATCGAACCTGGGACCCTTCAGTCCGCAGGCCGACGCTCTATCCACTGAGCCAAGCCAGCTAGGGCGAGAGTTATAAAATTTTTAAAGTTTTATTAAATAAACTGCTTTAATCTTTGTCTTTAATGAGATTTTTACATTCTTGGATAAAATAAATATACCTTCTGATAGAGGATACTATTTTAAAAGTACTATTTTAAAATGTAGGTAATTTTTAATCTTTAGCTGGATTTTAGATTAAAGTGGGATTTTAATATTTTTAACCAGTGTTGTTAAGTAATGAAAAGATCAGAGATAGAAAAAAAGAGAAAATGATATGTGCAACAATAAAATGAAAAAAACAAAACAAACAACACACAGTAAAGTGAAATTCATTAATATTTTTCTTATAATTTCCCTTCCACATCTCCCTCTCATCTGGGTTAGAAATGCTCATGTAGATACCTGGTGTCTGTCCTAAAGGAAGATATATAATAAAGTTTCACCATTGTCAAATACACTGCTGAAAACAAAATAAATGAATACATTTTACAACAGTACTATCCATCAAAGTAAACCAAAATTTCACAATACATATGCAGATTATGTAGAAGTACTTAATCAAATATGTTTTAAGTGACACTAAAAACTGAACAACATTCTAAAAATTTTACGGACTATTTCAATATACAAATTGCTTCTTTCAGATTACTATCGAACTATGGATAAAGCCATATTTTGTGTTTTTGTGTTATTTAATAAATTTCTTTTCTACAAAACTGTTCTTTTAAGATAGTATATGTTATATTAATGTTGTAATAATCACAGAAGAAAACTGAATAAAAAGTTACAAACTTACCCCAATTATTTCCTTTATAAATAGTGGAATGTTTTTAAATACAAATACATACACTCATCCTGACTAATTTATAAGAGTCCTGCTTGTTACTATACCCTTCAGTTTGTAGTCTTAGACAATCACTCTTCCAAGAAACATAAATGATTACCAGAGAGCAACTTCTAAATTATGTATGATAGAAAACAATTTCAATTATGTTTGAAAAGATTATTACAATTCTAGGGCAATAATAAAAATGGATTTTTGTGTTTTTTTTGTTATTATTTTATTTCTTTTCTGGGCAATATACAAATGACATCTACAGGAGTAAATAATCTTAAATACTAAAACATACCTTGCCATGAGGATCAGCAAACATTCTTGTGAAAATTTCACATAGTCTTTTCAGTTCAACTCGACTGTCAAAATAATAAAGTGGCTAATTAATATCTTGCTATAGGAAGAAGTCATTTAAAATAACCTTACATATAATTGGGCTTAAAAAAAATAAGCCCTCAAAACTGAGAAATTTGTAGGATTTACTTGTTAGAGCTAAATATAAATATATAAATACAATAATAATTCTGTTGCAACCCACTTTATTTTAAAAGCTGAAAGTTATAAGAGAATAGAATTATACTTCATTAATGTAGCATGACAGGGAAAACGGTACAAATGTCATTCCCAGAAGCTTATCCTTTTAAATGCCAACATGTTTTCTTAAATTCTGTCATTGAGGGTTAAAATCTTTCTCAAGTATGCCTCCTCCCTTGCCATTTAAGATGATATACTGAACCTAATATTACCCTAATTCTGATGGGACTGGGGACAATATTACAGTGACTTACTGTAGTGACTCCTGAAATATGATATGCAAACATTAAACTATATTAGATAGTATATAGAAAAATTTTCATTTTAAATTATCTAGTGCTAATACTTCCTAAAATAAATACGCAGCTAATAAAACCCTGGTATCAAGTCAGAAAGTAACCTTTTATTATCCACCACACTCAAACTTACAAATTATCTGAAACTAGGCTCTTAAAAGGGAAGACTATAGAGGTTTAAAACATTACACAGATGAAAGATAAGAATTCAGGGGGAAAAGCAAGCAAAAGCTATCAGGAAAATAAACAAAACTGAAAAAACAAAACAAAAAAACCCCCCACAAACTAAAAACCTATATAAACTTCTCTCCTTAGAGAAATTCATTCCAATTCCATTTCATATTACTCTTAAATTCACGTTACACAAACACTAAGAATATAGCTTAATTTTCAAGTGAACATTAATTCTTTCCTCACACTGAAAGTTATCAGGAATGAATTTTAATAAACCAGTCAGCTTGAATATTCTGTGCATCTTATTTATTTTAATTTTAAAAATTAGTAACATTTTTCATTTAACTTCTATTTGTGAATAAAAAGTTGCCTTTTAAAATGTTTTTTGCCCTGGCCGGTGTGGCTTAGTTGGTTGGGCATCAATGAGTGCACTGACAGGTTCCTGGTTTGATTCCCAGTCAGTGCACATGCCCGGTTGCAGGCTCAACCTCCGGCAGGGGGCACGAGGGAGGCAGCCAATTGATGTTTCATTCTCACATCAATGTTTCTCTCTCTCACCTTCTCCCTTCCTCTCTCTAAAACAGTGGTTCTCAACCTGTGGGTAGCAACCCCTTTGGGGGTCGAACGACGCTTTCACAGGGGTCGCCTAAGACTATCGGAAAACACATATATAATTGCATATTGTTTACAGTAACAAAATTACAGTTATGAAGTAGCAACAAAAATAATTTTATGGTTGGGGGTCACCACAACATGAGGGGGGTCGTGGCATTAGAAAGGTTCAGAAGCACTGCTCTAAAATCAACTTAAAAATCTTTTTAAAAAAGTTTCTTGCCCTAACTGGTTTGGCTCAGTGGATAGAGCGTCGGCCTGCGGACTGAAAGGTCCCGGGTTTGATTCCGGTCGGGGGCATGTGCCTTGGTTTCGGGCACATCCCCAGTGGGGGGTGTGCAGGAGGCAGCTGATCGATGTTTCTCTCCCATCGATGTTTCTGACTCTCTATCCCTCTCCCTTCCTCTCTGTAGAAAATCAATAAAATATATTTAAAAAAAAAAAAGAAAAAAAAAAGTTTCTTTAGTCCAGCCAGTGTGGCTCAGTAGTTGCGTGTAGCCCTATGAACCAGGAGGTCACAGTTCAATTCCAGGTCAGAGCACATGTCTGGGTTTGCAGGCTGAATCCCCAATGCGGAACGTGCAGGAGGCAGCTGATCAATGACTCTCTTTCATCATTGATGTTTCTATCTCTCTCTCCCTCTCCCTTCCTCTCCGAAATCAAGAAAAAAAATCTCTTTTTTATAATTTTTTTTTATTGATTTCAGAGAGGAAGGGAGGAGGAGAGAGAGAGAAACAGCAATGATAAGAGAGAATCATTGATTGGTTGCCGCCTGCATGCCCCGCACTGGGGATCGAGCCCACAACCTAGGCATGTGCCCTTGACCGGAATCAAACCTGGGACCTTTCAGTCTGCAGGCTGACACTCTATCCACTGAGCCAAACCGGCTAGGGCAGAAAAAAATATTTTTTAAAAAAATATTTCTTTAAATGGATTAAGTGAATTTGAAAATTTCTTAGTATAATAGTACAGATGGTCCTAAAGGGCTGAAGATTAGGAAAATATTTTAATACCACCTTCTAAACTCAGGACAAGTCTGTTCCTACACCAGTATCTCTAAAGCAGTGGTTCTCAACCTTCCTAATGCTGCGACCCATTAATACAGTTCCTCATGTTGTGGTGACCCCCAATTTCATTGTTACAAATTGAACATAATTAAAGCATAGTGATTAATCACAAAAACATTATGTAATTATATATGTGTTTTCCGATGGTCTTAGGCGACCCACAGGTTGAGAACCGCTGCTCTAAAGTGTTATAGAAACCAAAGTCAAGTCAAAAAGTGCTAAATAGGACAACTATTTTAAGATAACACAACTCACCTCAGTGTTCTCTGATTTTTTAGTAAGTTCTGCAGACCCAGAAGGCCTTCTTTCCTTTCTGACCAGTTGGAACTAGCACACCTATTGAGGACTTCTGCCACATCTTCAGTCTGCCTCATATACGTAGGAATACTACCATTTCGAGAACTGTAGGAGCGCTCTGAACAAGCACTAGACGCATCACTGTTGGCATCATCATCTGAATGCATTCCATATGACTCATATCTTCTTCGAGCAGGTTTTTTCTGTTATATACATAAAGATTCTTAGTAGGGGTAGCTAAAAGAACACTGGTATTTCACAATTTCCACTGATACAAAAGGACTGGTTTTTGTTTTAAAATCAGTACAAAGCATGCTGCTAAATATTTTAATGATATAATGTCAATATTTAGTTTTCCTTCAAAAACCATGTTTAGGATTTAGTAGAAGATGAAATATTCTTTAACTATGGAAAGTGGTAGAAGCAGAATAACACTCTATCGAAGTTCAGATATGTAAGTGGGAAATGATAAAAAAAAATGTGGGTTTTCCTTTTCTTTCTTTTCTTGGAAAATCAAGGATTACCAAATTATAAATGAGCGGAAACTGTACTGGAAATCTGAGTTGGTAAGAAGAAAATATTACCTTTTTAAAGGATGAGGATGGATTAGGAAATGGACAATAAATTAAAAAAAAAAAAAAACCTCATGTAAAGTTCTATTTTTCCTATCTACATCTCTTTCTTCTACTCTTCTTTTACCTCCACTATCATTTCTCTTCCACTCCTTCTTTCCTTATACCCAACCCTCATGTCGTCTTGAAAAGTAAAATATAAAGAATGATGAGAACCTGTTTTGCTTACTATTATTTTTAGGAGGCAAGCTCCTTGATGGTCCTCTGTTTTCCTAATGTGTCTATACCATCTATTTGAATAAATATGAGAAAGAATATTTAGATTCCTTTACATGTTTATTATTTAATATATGTAACTGCTAATTATACCTTGCATATCAAAAGTGAAATTAGAGAATAGATTATTTGAGATTTCCTTAGGAAAATTAAAAGCAAATCTTTATGTAATCTAATATCTGAATATAGGCTGCTGAGAGGTGAAGACATTTCTACAATACAGGTTAAGCACTATTATTTAAAATAGTTCCAGATGGCTATAAATTCTCCAAATTCTAAAATCTAAAAGAAATATAATTTGAATCAAATTAAAAAATTATATAATGACGTTTCCACCACTAAATGCCTCATATTAATTCAGAGATGCCAACTTAATTTAGAATAGCAGTAATGTGACATTTTCTGTGTCGAGCTCCAGGATCAGTTTTGTTAAAGATAATCAGTGTGAATGACATCATCTATTTGTATGAAGTACTCAAGCTTAGAAGATGAGAACCCCAATATCTACCTATTCTTAATCATACATATAAAAAAAGACAAGATGTATGTCTAAAGATTTTATTACTTCTACTTGAAGTTTTTATAGAATACTACCATCTGTTAATGTGATAAAGGAAAGAAAAAGTTACGGTATCATAAGAGTTCATAAAGTAGCAATGTCTATACCTTAGTCCGCATGTCTCCTAAGAGCTGAGAGCAGTAAATTTTTAAAGAGAAAAATTAAAAATAATGAAGAACATTTTGCTACACAGCACAATGAAGTAGGAATACATAATGCTCATAATCAGAAACATTAAACTTTTTAATATATAGATACATAAGAACAGCTTATTAGCAGGCTATATCTTTCATCTTACCAATATCTTTTAGTCCAAAAAAAATATGTAAGCACAAAAATATTTCCTTAACCAGTTTTCCCAATTTAAGTCTTCTATTTGGATCCTTTTGTTATTTCCAAAGTTAACTTTATTCCTTTAATTTTTTCCAAGGTCCAAATTGGGTTTGGAAAGTCTTTTCCTAACTGATAGTTATAACTGGAATACCTATACTATGCAAATAATGGAAGTAGATAGAATCAATTTATTGGGATTTAGCTTTTAGCCCTGGTGGTTAAATATTCCCCATATAAGCCAAACACAAAATCTCAACATCTTAGTATTATAAGTAATATTTCAATAAAAACCTCATTCAATTCATAAAATTTATGTGAGCAGAATTTAACTGGTAAATCATCTATTTAAAAAGAAACTAGAAAATATGAATTGAAAAATCATAAATTTAAAACATCTTACTGATTTAATATCATCAGAACAAGACGTGATCAATATAGCCAATGCCCAAGAGAACCAAGTTCCTACCTAGTTACATTACTTTATTTAAAAATAATCAAATGGCGGAGATAAAAGGAAAAATTAAGCACATATAGATTGTCAGAGCAGAATTACATATATTATTACATTTATTACATTACAGTGATGACAAATATTTTTTTAAACTTTTAAAAAAATTTTTGGCGAACCTATATTATATCAACACTGGTTAAGACTGAGGTATAGTTTTAAAAGGTACAATGTATTTTTAATTTCAAAACAAAGTTGAGGCCTTTTGTAAGTTTTGGGTATAAAACTGAGAAAGTGCTTCTCACACATGGGATTAATATAATTTGAAAAAGGAAGTGTCATACTGAATTGACTTGGGAAACTTGAATAAGTCCATTATTTTCATTGTTTCAAATGACACTTTCTTCATAAGTTTATATGAGAAAAACAGCAGTGATATATGTACCGCAGTCTTATGAAAAAGTTTCATCTGTACATTATGTTTTTATTATTTATTTATTAAATATATTTTTATTTATCTCAGAGAGGAAGGGAGAGGGAGAGAGAGATAGAAACATCAATGATGAGAGAGAATCACTGATTGGCTACCTCCTGCACACCCCACACTGGAGATCGAGCCTACAACCCAGGCATATGCCCTTGACCGGAATCGAACCTGGGACCCGTCAGTCCTCAGGACGACGCTCTATCCACTGAGTCAGACCGGCTAGGGCTGTACATTATGTTTTTAAAGCTCACTTATATGTGTCAAGCATAAAGAGCCAGAAAGATATATTAATTAAAATATATCTTGAAGTTGTACTTTCTCTCAGCTCTGAAAATACAAATAAGTAAAAAACTAAACAAAATCCCACTCCAAACTAAAACAATCTCCAAATACTCAAGGTTGACTTAGCCTTGAAATTATATGCTCATAGTGTATATATTCTAATCTGTCTGCCCTAACTCTGTGTATTATATAGTGCATAAAACACATCACCAGATTAGACATCAGTATTTATATTTTTGATATCCTATCAATTACTATTGGCCATCATTTAATTTCTGACCAAATAAAGATCAAGAATTAATTATACTGCTTTTAACACTGCTCGCATTTGATCTTCCTAGATTCAATCCACAAGAATTTTCCCACCTTCCTTCTGACTCTGTGGACTGGCTTACTCATACGTTAGTTTCATAATTAGAACATCTATAAAGATAAGAAAATAAAGAAAAGTACCAAGGCATCTGCTACTGCCTCCTCCACATCAGAACCCGTGTTCAGGACTCGCATGGCACTGACAGAAGCTGACAGTCGACTTGATTGGCTGATCCCATATCCTGGACCTAGTTCATCAGAAGAAAGAAAAAAGTTTTGAGAGAGTCATAAATGTTAACAGTGTCAGGTTAGTAATTTTAAGATCCTTAAGGGGGGAAAAAAAAAACCAATGGGGAAAGCATTTTAAAAGCAATACAATATTTTCTGATACATATAGTTTTTGGTCAAAAAATGGTAAAGGCAATTAAAATTGCTGACAATCTGTAAAAACTAAATTTAAAGACCAGTGGTTACAATACATTCACAATCAGAAGGTGGAAGAAAGCATGGCTGGCCGACCAGGAGCTTACAAGTCTGTAGCATTGTAATTAGTCCAGCTCTTAGTCGGGCCAATCTCCTCCACATAGGTGAGACTAGAACAAATTCAATCCTCAAACCAATAATGATTATTAAGTTCACTGAAGCCACACCAGGACTTTACAAGAGAAAAAACCCTCTAATTATTATCTCCTCTCCTTCAAGACAGGCTGAATTCATTCTACAACGAAGACATATCACTTGGTATTTGTTAAGTACCTACTAATAAGTGCCTGACATTCTGAGGTATGTGAAGACAAACCAGATGGGTTCTCCCCCTTAGCCACTTTCTATACCATCATGCACAATTAAAACACTTCATCCACCATTTTGGTTTTTTTTTTTTAATGTACAAAAATGAGGTACATAACTGAGAACATAAAACAATTCTATATTTAAAATGACATAACTTAGATTATACAAAAGAAAAATGTCCATCTGCCAATGAAAAAAATGTTCAAATAAGGTTGCTAAAGGGGAAAAAATTACTTGGAGGAAAATAAAAATACCACAAATGATTTATTCTCCAACAAATTAAATTTAAATAAAAAACAAATTGATTTTAAAACATGAATATTATTCAATGGAAACTGAAAGGGACAAAAATCTGAGATGAATGCACAGATGAGAGTGAAAATGTACTCATCCTTCACCTGAGGCCCCATACACATCGGGGGCGTAGAGGGCACCAGTAGATCTGGAATGGTGTCTGGAGGCTGGAATAACAGGACCATACAAACCTCATCTATTACCACAGAAACAAGGAATAGTGGCAGCACTACAGTCAGGCAAGGAGAGTTAGTTAACACTGGCATTACTTTTAATAGTTAAGGGTCAGAATATTGCCAAACAGGGTAACTGAACATTAGCAATACAACATCATCCTTGACACACAACAGATCTTACACCTAAGGGGACAGACAATCCCACAGGAGACAAAATAAGTATTCAAATGGAAGGAAATGTCAAAAGTACAAGCATGAAACAAAAAAATGAACACTGTAGTTTAAAAAAAAACCACTATGGTAACTAGTAATCAATAATAATCCTATCTCCTCCAATCCTAAACCCAATGAAAGTTATTACTATTCTATTTTATAAATAGGTAAACTAAAGCATAGAGAGAGATTAATTAACCTGATCAAAGCCACGCTTGTATGTGATATACCTCAGTATCTTACTCTTTCAAGGACTAGTATCTCACACTTACCATTTTCACATTGTTCAAAAGATAATATACATCATTTATGTTAACATAAACATTTTCCATATAGTTCATAAACTGTAAGTTCTACATTCAGTAGATTATTTAAATATTAAAGCACATTTGAGCATCAAAGAAAGAACATTACAAATTTAATATTAAAAAAACCCGGAAATGTGTGAAACATCTCCATGCCCTTATGGCATGTTTCGCTAAATCTAAATTTAGCATATTTAAAATTTTAGATCCTAAAATCCACAAGATCACCATAAAGTCAGTATTTTTCATACATGTAGAAACAAATAAGTCAGGAAAAAATTCATTTTGATATCTAACAAAATATATTACTTTTATTCTAAAAGTTACTCTTCTTCAGATATATTAATTAGAGCAGTTAAAATACTTTTGTTTCATAAATCACTCTTTCCTTTGCCTCAGGAACTTAATGAATAAGAAAATGATAAAAAATATTGAGGAAAGGATTAAACAGAAATAATGCTGCACAAAATGCTTTATTAAACCTTGAAAGATGATTCATTTATTGTTAGTAAACATACTCATATATAGTTTTTTTTAAGAAAATTTATTTTTATTGATTTCAGAGAGGAAAGGAGAGGAAGAGATTAATGATGGGAGAGGATCATTAATTGGCTGCCTCCTACACACCCCTCAGAGGGGATTGAACCCACAACCCGGGCATGTGCCCTGACCAGGAATCGAACCAATGGCCACTTGGTTCTTGGCTTTATGCTCAACCGCTGAGCTACACTGGCTGGGCATATATAGTTAGTTTTAATTTTACTCAATAGAAATAATTTCTATAATGGTGAGACAGAGTTGAATCAATATAGCAATGCCTAATGGATGAAAATCTCTGTAAAACTTTAAGTAATTAGTAGTTACCTGTTGGTGAAGATAACAGGGTAAGAGACAGCACTCATGTGCTTGTCATAATTTAAGCCTTTCTTAGTTCTGGAAAAAAATGGAAACGAAGGGTGCAAGTTTCAGGGAAGTTCAGCTTTGCTCAGCTCTGATTGATTTGTGATGTTTTAGGGCCCTCACACTGGCCATGTGCTACCACTGAATAAATGGCAAGCTATGGAATCCACCCGTTAAATGGCAATATTCAAGTTAGAGGCAACAAAAAAATTCACCAAATAAAGTAAGGAGAGCAGAATACAGGCAAATACAGCAGAAAATGGGAACGAGGGATAACCTCACCTCTGGGAATGCTACTCCTAAACCCTGTGTAACAAACAGGGCTTATCTGATACCTTTACTATGCAGTATCTATCTATCTATATAAAAGCCTAAGTGATCATTATGACCGAACGACTGGTCTCTATGACGTGCACTGACCACCAGGGGGCAGACACCCAATGCAGGAGCTGCTCCTTAGTCGGTCAGTGCACTCCCACAGCCAACCTCCCACAACCCCTCCCCCCTGCCGGCCAATTCCTCCCCGCAGCCGGCCAGCCTCCCATGGCCCCTCCCCCCGGCCGGCCGGCCAACCTCCCATGGTCCCTCTCCCTGGCTTGCCAGCCCCCCAATAGGCCTCGATAACCGGCTAGGCCGAGGGACCCTACCTATGCATGAATTCATGCACCGGGCCTCTAGTCTATAATAATAAAAGCATAATATGCTAATTAGACCAGACGTCCTTTCGGATGACCTTCCGGACAAAGCTGGGGCTCCAAGGGAAGCCCGGGTGCCAGGTGCCTGCCGGTGGCCGGAGGGAAGCCTGGGTCCTGGGTGCCAGAGGGAAGCCGGTGCCGGCAGCTGGGGGAAGAAAGGCCTACTCTTGCACAAATTTCGTGCATTGGGTCTCTCGTATGTAAATAAAAGGCTATAAAAGTAAGTTCTTCTAAAACTATAGTAAATAATTAGTAGACTTAATATCCTTAACTAAAACAGGATATTTCATTAGAATCAGGAAAACTGCTTCCTTTATTAAAATTTAAGTGACTTAAATTGTCAAATGGAAGCTTTGAAATGAATCTAGAAAATTAATGGCTAGACAACATATCTCTTAAAAATAGACATTAACAATGCTTATTTTATTTTAGTTAGTTAGTTATTGTGTTAATCCTCACCTGAGGATATTTTTTCCATTATTTTTAGAGAGAGTATAAGGGAGGGAGAGAGAGGACAGGATGGAGGGAATGAAAAGGCAGGGAGGGAAGGAAGGAGGGAGAGAGGTAGAGAGAGTAGAACATTGATGTGAGAGACACATCGATTGGTTGCCTCCTGCACACACCCCATCTGGGGCTGGGGGTTGAACCTGCAACCCAAGTACATGCCCTTGCCCAGGAACTGAACCCACAACCCTTTGGTGTATGGGCCAATGCTCTAACCACTGAACAATACAGGGGTGGGGCAACAATGCTTGTTTTTTTTAAATTAATTAATTAATTAATTGTTGGTTGTAAATTTCCTTTACTCTCTATTATACAGATTTTATTTTATTTTATTTTTTTCGGCCGAGGTCGCGCTGTGGACCACCGATCCCAGCATCTATTATAGAGATTTTTAAAGTAGAGACACATGTTTTTGTTTCTTCTTATCTTGTGTTTCCTAATAATACTACAGTATTATCATTACACAAATGCAGGTGTTAGACCATTAAAAAAATCTAAGATCCTAGAGCCTAACAGAACTATTTCTAAGTGAGCAATTAGAGCCTCAGGGGAAGAGGTGCAGGAGCAGCAACACTGGTGGCAGGCACTTCTCTGAGGGGTTTTTCGTACATTCTCTCATTTACACATTTTATAAACAATCCTGAGTACACGCTACAAATTATGCTAGTTTTACAGATGAGGACATCCAGGTATAGAAAAGTTACAGAACTGGGGTAAGAACTTAGGCCATCTGGCCCTAGAATATATGCTCTTAACCCTATACCCACTCTATTTCCTTCAATTCTTGAAGGTGCACGCTTATTTTATACAAATGTGTAATTTATTTTACTTCTTAATGTATGTGTGTACATATGTGCACACACACAGATACTCCACAGACTAAAACTACTGCATATGAATTAAAAACATCTCTGGCAATATACAGAAAGGGAAACTCTTTGGCACCTGGGACACTTGGCTAAACAACAAAGATTAAGGATATCCCTGTCTGTGTCCCCAGCTAATGGGGTTTTCTAGGTCAGTAAAGGACAATCTAGTGATATATTTGAGCCAAATGACCCAGAGAACAATAAATTAATCTCTAGAAATTCTATACTAACATGTCTATCGAAGGAAATAATTCCAATAGACAGTAAGACCTATGTTCTACTTAAGTGTCACAAAGTCTGAAGAGTAGCTCTCCAAGTATTAGTTACCTAAATTTTATAAAATTAAAAGAAAAATCTGAAATGGCTACATGTATGTGCATATAAACAAAGTACTAGTTAAAAATGTTAGAGGACCATGCAGAAATCCTAAAGAGTTTCAGTGAAAAATATTCTGCCTTTCTATTATTCTAAATACTAAAGGCTTAAGAAAAGCATTTAACATTTTTATAACTGAGGTAAATATAATGTTACATGGTATTATAATCAAGGTTATAATACAATCTCTATAATGAGAGACAGATAGGTTCTACAGCAGTGACATGACATGAGTCATATAATATACAGGAAATGACAAACTGGAAAATACTATAAAAATGTTAATTCTGCCCATTTTAATAGGTAGTTCATATATTATTCTGCAGCACTCTTTCCAGTAACCGAAGTCAAATGTCTAAGTTGAAATGTTAATATTTCTGCTGAAAAGGACAAAAGTACTCAAACAGTTCATATTTCAGTTGAGAGTACATATCTAAATGTTATATTTAAATTTTATGGGTTTATTTGTTAAGAAAAATACTGAATTCAATATTCTGTAGTTTAAATCTGTGTGATATTTACTAGATTATAAAGACAATTTGTTTATACAATGTCTAACTTGCTCATTTAAGGTAAACAAACGTCAAAGGAATGTCCCAAATATAAAATTTCCTCCTGATTCTTTCCTCAAAAAAGGAGAAAAGAGATAGAGGTGAAGATACAGTTGATACAGAAAGCTAAACCCAGGTTACGCTGCGGTTATCACATGGTGATAGCAACAAGGGGAAAGCAATGCACCTCACACCTGCCCAAATACTTACCGAGGGGCTGGAAAGAGCGGACAGGACTTGTGTCCCGGCTGCTCTCCCGACTGGCCTCTCGGCTGCACCCTTGACTCACACTTGGTCGAGGAATACGACTGCTTCGGGCTGGCCAGAGCATCAGCAGCATTCAAAAAGGAGAAAACGGAAGACAGAATTTGTATTCTGGATATTTTGGTTTTATTTTTCTTTCTTGAAAACTGATCAATAACTTAAGTTTTTCTAAGGTTGGGAAGAAGTTAACTCTTCCTAGAAATGAAGCATTACCAGAAATTTGGTTAAATTTCTTTTTTTTTTTAAATATATATTTTTATTGGTTTTTTTACAGAGAGGAAGTGAGAGGGAGAGGGAGAAGGAAATATCGATCAGCTGCCTCCTGCACACTCCCTAATGGGGATGTGCCCGCAACCAAGGTACATGCCCTTGACCAGAATAGAACCCGAGACCCTTGAGTCCGCAGGCCAATGCTCTATCCACTGAGCCACACCGGTCAGGGCTGGTTAAATTTCCTGAATACAGTCCTCTAACTGTTTTAGATTAGAAGGGTAAAATAATAGATTAGTAATTTACATAAATTATACTTTTAAGATAAACTATCTAATTCAATTTATAACCTATATTTCATTTTGCCTTGGATTTTAAGTTGTTTTCCTGTAACTTAAAAGTGCCTAATCAGTCTTCAATGCTACCAAAACCTGAAACACAGAAGAAATAAAAAGTCCCAAGTCTCACGTAGAAAATCTTACCCACTGAGAGCCTAGATGGACTAGCCTCTCTGCTACAGCCCTGGCTCCGTGGTATCTTGCTTCTCTTCTGTGCGGAGGCTGAATTGACCAGGACTCTTTGAACACCAGAGTTCACAGTGGAGAGGGCTGTTGTGGTCAGAACTCTTCCTGGAGATCCAGACCGGCTGCCAGCTGAACCAAACACACACACAAATGTGAAGATGTGAATTCCAAGAGAACTTGCGGAAAGGATAAAAATTTAAGAAATACATCTGAGAACACTGTGCTAGTATTGTAACTAAGTGCAAAGGAAATGGAATGAAAAAGATTTATATATAACCATAACCTATGGGAAAAAACATATACTACAAATACTTAAACTGAATGGTAAATCATGTGAAATATATACTTTAAATTTGGGGGGTACAAGATACCATCTATGTTTGATAAGGACAACATATTATGATTTTCAAGACACAAATAGTATAAAAAATTTCCAAATAAATAACTTTCAGGCAATACATTTCATATGGCTAAAGCCATATATTAAAAGGGAAAAAATTAATAATCTGTCACTGCTATTGTTTTTGTTGAAAATATAATAAAAACTTGCTTCATGTTAAGTTGTCCTGCTGAGAATGCCTCTGAATGGGTATAACAAAGTTATTTTTAAAATTTTTACAAAATTAAACTTTAAATGTTTACAAAATTGGCCAACTGAAAAGAAACTTGCTATTTGCCTTTAAATAGCAAAGGAATCTTGCGTGGCCACAATCAAATGTAGAAGTACTGAGGGTAGAATAGGACTAAAAGGCAAATGTCAAAGAAGTCAGACCCTTTCCAACCTGGTGATATTCAGTCTTGAATGGAACAGGATATGTGGTCGGGGAAATAGAGAAGGAGGTAAATAAAATCTCAGAGATTAAGGCAAGGGTTTAAAAAAAACTTAAGAAACATGTTTTAAAACTAGAATTGCCTGGGTTAACTTTTCAGGGGATGAGCTCCTTGTGAAAATATTTTATATCTGCATTGACTAGATAACTGCAAGATAGAATGTGACTCTAGATTCTGAATGGTAGGTAGTAACATAGAGAAGTTAAACCTGCACACAAATAAATCTTCATGAAAGCAACATTTCCCCTTTGTTGGCATTACTTCTCCTAACCAACAGGGCAGTCACTGCTCACCTTGTGCAATTTTACCCAATCACACTTCATTTCCAAGGAGCAGAGATTAAAGACTCAAATGCCAATGAGATAAGCAGGATGTCAATGAGGGCACAGTGCTGAGTGTAAGGCAGGGAGTGGTGATTTTTTAGTGCCAGCCAGCTGTCTTGCGGTGATACAGGCCAGGTTTGGGAATTTAAAAATTGAAGCTTTAAAATGTCCTTGTTTTCATCATGTTGTGTAGTAGACCAAATAATACATGAATGGAGACAGGCGGGATGTGGTCCATGGGCTGCTGATCTGTGACCCTTGCTATAGTTTTCTTGGCTTCGTCTTACTGAATACAATATAAACATATGCTTAATTCCTAAACTTTACCAGCATACCATATGAAATATAACTTCCACTGATTATAGAAATACTGTAAAACAAAGTAGTGTTTCTAATGAAATTAATGACAACTATTTGAGTCGAAGAAATTCTAAACTACTGTAGGGAAATTATTCAAGTCTACTTTAAAATGATGGCTCATATGAATTATTTCATGATGTTTCAGGTGAAGAATCCTTAAATCAGATTTCTTTAAGTTATAATCTTTGGGATACTCACAAGGCACCTATTTCTCCATGCAGTGTCTAAACTAAACATACACACCAAAACATCCAAACACCCAACATGCCACAAACTCACAATGCAACATAAGCTGATGGAATATTTTATGGGAACACTTGCAACAATATAAAAAGTGGAAATAATGAACTGAACATGTACATATGGTATTCAGTTAAAACTAATATAAGTTTAGAGGTAGAGGTATTTGTAGGAAACTAGAGAATTCCTTGAAGTGTGGGTCTATTCAGCAGACAGCAAACATACAGTATAGAAGGAGAGTAACCACTTCACCTATTCCAGATATATTGAATTTATCCAAATAATACAACAGTGATAACTGCAGTGCCTATGACTCATTTGGAATTATTTATACTTAGAAGAAAATATCAAGGCTCTTTCCCCAGCAAGAACTACCAAGGCTAATTATTTCTAAGAAAACCACAGAGTGATGAAAAGGGGCATGCTGTACCTAGGAAATATCAAACTACTAGAAAATACTCTAATTTGTAAAACTTAAAAATGGATGCCTAATTTCTCTTGTGCTGCCTACCATATTCAAACTACCATTTTACATTGTTATGAGATATTTTCAAAGCATTACTAAATCTCCTTTGCTTCTGAATGTTTATACCTGTGGGGTCAACTTGGATAATTTTTAAAATCCAGGGTTTTGGTAATAAAAGACAGGCCAAGGAAATATCATAATGGGCAATATAGCTCCAAAGTGATGGGCTATTATGTTACAAATTTCTGCTGAATAGAACCCATTCTTGATAATGAAAGTAGGTGATCAAACAATAGATGGACACATAGAGTCTACAGATTCTTACCACCAATGGTATTAGCAGATTGTGATCCTGAACAAGTGTAAAGGCAGAATTAGGGTAAGGGTTATAATCCATGTTGAGGGGAAGAGCAGATTTAAAGCGGATGGCAGATGGAAATAAGAAAGCTTTAGTCAGTTCTTAAAAAATAAAAAACCCTAAAGCAAAAAAACAAAACAAAAAAACAAAACAACCCCAATATCCCAAAACCATAGATGTCTGTAACAAAAGCAGGTACATTTAGTAGTTTTTGCAGCTGGTAAGCTGAAATAAGACACTCATGTACAAAGCAGATGAAATGAAGTTGCAAAAATAAATGTAAATTCTTCAGCTTTTCTTCTGATGGCCTAAAATCTAAATAATTAAATGTTTAATTTTTTATTACTTAAACATTTAATTTTAAACTATAGGCAAAGAAGAACTACAACATCTTATAGCTGAAGAAAAATTACAAGGAAAAGCTACACAATTATCTTTCTTAAGACACACAGAATAAAACAAATGGCGGAGAGTGGGTTGGGGCAGGGAGACAAAGTTTCTGACAGGCTGTACAATCATTTGTACACAACCAGTCACTACCAACAACAAAAACAAAAAGACACAATCCTTACATAAATATAAATCTGGAAGTCTCCAACTTGGTCTGCTTTTATTTATTTTGGTTAACCATCAGAACACACCTGCTTTGATCCAAGAGTTTTTTTTTTAAATGACGACATAAAAATATGGAAATACCATGCAAACTCTAATGAATTATTCTACAACAAAGTGAGATGGGTATCACAGCAATAATTCTGTAAACATATTATAAGGAAACTTGCATCAAATTCTATAGGGCCACAATATCTTTTTTCAAGAGGATTTGGAATGGAACATATAGTCATTCAAGTAAATAAGCAAGCAAAAACTTCTCCAACATGATTTAAACTTAAGTATAGTAAAAATGTCTTCTAGTTTTAAAATCCTACTTAGGTCTAAAAGCCTATCATTACGTTCTGACTCTTTAGGAAAGATTTTGAAGTATTGTGGATTAGGGTTTTGAAGTTAAAAAAAAAATCAATATAAAAAAATTATGCTACATTCTACTGAAGTAGTTAAAATACACCTAAAAGTGAGGTCCTTAAGTAATGTATTAAAAATCCATACACAAAGCACTTTGAATCTCTATTGTGAGTTCAGTCTTTAAACTTCACATTTTCAAACTTCACCATTATTTATTTCTTTGTTTCCTGAAGGCCACAGAATAACACAGTATAGAAGTACCCAACAGGAGTATAAAATTAAGTTGACATTAGATTATGAATAAGAAATTTTATTAGCTAAAATATATAGTACTTACTCTGGGCCCAGGCACTGTCTTAAGTGTATTAAATGTACTACATATCATTTAATCCTCACAACAATCCTATGAGAATATCCTCTTTATTTTACAGATGAGTATACGAAAATACAACTTAAAAAAATCTGGAGGGGCCATGATTCAAATCTGGGCAGTATGGCGCTAGAGTCTGTGATTTCCCCCCCCAATTTATATTTATTGATTTCAGAGAGGAAGGAAGAGGGAGAGAGAGATAGAAACATCAATGATGAGAGAGAATCATTGACTGGCTGCCTCCTGCACTACCCCCTACTGGGGATCCAGCTCGCAACCCAGGCATGTGCCCTTGACTGGAATCAAACCCAGGACCTTTCAGTCCGCAGGCTGATGCTCTATCCACTGAGCCAAATCAGCTAGGGCTCTGTGATTTAAATAAATAATTCTCAAACTTTTTTGTAATATAAATTATTTGGTGATCTTATTATAGACTGAATTGAATATGGCATGAGATTGTGCATTCCTAAAAAGTTCCTGGTGATGCTGATGCTGGTCTGGGCAGACATTTGGAGTATCAAGGCTCTGAACTACTGTGACACACTGCTAAAGATTAAGTTACTTTAACAAATTATTCCAAAAACACACAAGGTCAGGGAAGACTGTGATATTATTCATTCCTAATTGGTTAGAAGAGCCCTTACCCAGAAGGCATTTGCCATTTTTTCTATTTGTAAAATTTGTAATTTTACTGAGCATTTCTGCTTATTTTTAGGACTCTTGTTGAGTGCTCCCACCGTTACTCTGCCTGGATTTTTTGGCTTTGGAAAGAGGAGGAGAGAGAATCTGCTAGGTAGAATTATATATTCACCACCCTGGCCTTCTCCAAGCCCAGCTATCTTTTCTTTGATTCCAAGATTCAGGAATCAAGTTAAAAAGGAGACAAAATAGGGCTTCTTTATCTTGATAAATCACCTAACCAACATGGAAGATAGTTAAATCTATTCCTTTCCAAAATAGCCTGTACGTATAACCCCAGAATGACTTTCCTAGAAAAAAATTTCTAGAAAT
The DNA here is from genome assembly GCF_000147115.1 of Myotis lucifugus. Classification (NCBI taxonomy): domain Eukaryota; kingdom Metazoa; phylum Chordata; class Mammalia; order Chiroptera; family Vespertilionidae; genus Myotis; species Myotis lucifugus. The sequence goes on along the minus strand of NW_005871087.1, from coordinate 325,712 downwards.
AAGTGCTAATGAAAATCTTTTGATAAAGAAGGAATGGGAACAAGCTGCTTTAAATTAATAATGTCATAAGTGTATGTGTTACTGTTCTGGAACATGTAGAAATGGATCATTCATTTTACCTAGGCCTCAAAATTGTGCTTTTTAACAACTGGCCTTATAGAGAAGCTCAGCTTCCAATAAAATAGCAAAAATATAAATATTAAATTTAATAAGAAATATAACAGAACCAGTCATTTTAATTTGTTTCTTCACTATCAATCAGTTTATAGCTGCCAAAACTGCTAACTATATTCTAATAGATTTTGGGGCAAATATGAAGATACCATGTATCTGTCGTTGAATAGCATTAACTAGATGCAACCAGATTAGATGTTAATACATGGCAATTATTTTGCCTCTAAAAAGCACAATTTTCCACATTTGCAAGTTTCTGAGTAAACTGTCAAAACTTTAATACTAAGAGATCTGTGTTACTTAAAATATCTGCATGCAAAAGTTTATACAGCAGATGAAGTTTTTCTTTCTAAGTGGCAGATATTAATGATGCAGCCCTAATAACACACCAAAGACAAGACAACACCCACTCAAAAAAATCCAAAAACATGCACAACAACTGACCCAAAACATTGAAAAAAAAATACCTTCATTTTTGTCAGGTGATGATGAACCTAAAGTATAGAACAAGAACTCAGTATGTGGCTTGTCTTTTTAAAATTAGCTTTGTCTTTATCCACTGGTCAATCTCCTAATACAGTAATATATAAGCAACACACTTATCATAACATATTACAAATATAGGAGAACTGATAGGCAATACGTACGCTGTGACTGAGACACCATTTTTGTTCGACTTCTTCCTCTAGAATCTGTCTTGGCATTTCCTATGCCAGCAAGTGGTGCTGAAAGCTTCGCTCTCACCCGACCTAAGGAATAAAATTTTTTACATAAATAAAGGCAGGTTTGTGTAATAATATTTAGTAACGAGGGGGGGAATCTCACTAAAATTTTCTAATTGAGTGTGGTTTCCAAGTATTCTTAAATTCTGTAATAACAGAGTCATCACTTATAGGTTATACTTCTCTTAAAATTTTAAAAATACATACTGTTTTTTATATGTTCCACAATAAGCTAAATTTCCATCAAGGATAAGAGTAAAGTCAAACTAAAAGATTTCTATTCTTAGTTTGATTAGTCCAGTAGAATTATAACTAAGAAAGTTACCATAGACATTCTATTTGTTTCTTAATTGGTAATTCCAACTCTAAAATTTCAGTATCTGTGACATTTATTCTCAAATCTAGAGTATATTAAATAAAGGAACAACAACCCAAACAATTCATTTAACTGAAAATATACTTCTTCTAAAGGGATTTGCAAGAACATCTTACTAGGTAAAATATTTAATCCTGTTATCCTGTGCTAAACATCAGATTACTACAGAGGGATATGGATGTATTTACCATTGTCTTCCCCCAAGCAACCAATCTATAATAATAAAAGCATAATATGCTCTTCTGGACAAAGCCGGGGCTGCGAGGGCCAAAGCAGCGGAGGCTGGGAGGGCCAAGCGCCTTGCACGAATTTCGTGCATCGGGCCTATAGTTTCATTTATTAAATGATTTGAGAAGTAACTATCACACAAAAGTTGGCAACTTTCTCAACACATTTCCTTCTCTACCTCTCAGTTGTACTCTATTCTTCTCTACAAGACTCATCCCCTCCACAAAACCAAGCCACAAATATCTATCTTTGGAGCTCTTAAACCAAAAGAGATGATGCTTATTAAAGCAGGTACTTGGGTCTTCTTAAGATATAGTTTCAACCACTATCAAAGCAGAACCAATACCAAACAATCACAAAGAAGGGCTCAGAATCTTTTTTATTAAAAGGTACAATTTGTAGGGCAATCACAATATACTGCCTAGCCTGATAGGACTATATCAGTCACGAAAAATAACGGGAATAGTAAGGAGAAATTACAAAATTAAGATAAGAGAGTAAGAATTGGGAACAAAACAAAAGCAAAACCAGAAGTATAGTTGGTAGAGTCCTGCACTCTATCAACTTCTTCAAGGTTCCATAAAAAAGCCCATAGTTTAGGCCTTTCACCCTTTTAGAGTCTGTTTAGAGTTGGATACAATGTTCTCCTGACTAAGAAATAAAACAGAAAGATAAAATTATTATTTTTGAAATAGAGAATTTATCCAATATAACGAAAAAATTAGGATAAGTTAAGTATTGGTACTACATTCTAAATTACAATGACACAGTGCCAGAAACCATTTTTATAAAGAATTCCAACTTAAAACATAAAATATGAAAAGATTTCAATATATCTGAGTAAATATGAGAAAAAGAACAAGTTAAATCTATTTGGTTTTGTATCACAGGAAAGTGTCATATCCATGTCAAACTTAGGAAAAAGAAAATGTGTATCCAATCAGCGATTTAATAAGACAGACCTTATGTAGAATAAATATAAAAATTGAATTTTTCCTTCTCTACAAATCAAAAAGCAATAAATATTAATTTTTAAGTAAGCTGGCTCAGTAAAATAAAATGTTATATCTAGCAAGTTTTTTGTACTCTCAAATTCAAATCACATATGTAATTCCCCAGTAACTAATTAAAAAACAAAGATACATTTAAAAGCTGATGATATTTAAACTCCAATAAAGCAATGGCACATGCTTCCCCAAAGTATAAGTGAGTTGGCATACATTAAAAAAACATAAACACAAAAACAAAAGAAAAGCATTACTGTCACTATGGAAACAAATGGAACTGTGTGCTAACTTTATACTAGATATTATTAAACATGTTAAGCAATTATGTTTTTCCAGCATGAGATGATCGAAGATACAAAGCAAAACTCCGGAATGAAGAATTAAAAAAAAAAATCCACATACATAACTAACACAACCAAGCATAAAATGTAGAAGCTACCACAGCTGGCAAATAATATAGATTTGCAAAGAAATTAGCCTATTTTAGTTTTTAATATTTAATTCCTATTGATGAAAATATTAATATAGAGGTATGTGTGTTACTAGCAAAATGCATAATTCTTACCATCTTCGGATGCTGTTCCTAAATAAGAGAAATAAAACAATAACATTTCAACAAATTCTGCCAATGCTAATTATTAAGACCTACTTTGTGACTCCCACCCAAAACTAAAATGAAAGGATAAAAACAAAACCTCCTCCTCTAATAGTCTTCAGTTAAGGTTCATTTTGACAAAGAACAAAAATTGAGGTAACCTAATGACTCACAGCACAAAAAGGTTAAAACTAGGCAATTGAAAATGACAAAATTCCATAACGTAAACTTTTTTCCTGCTGTATTTCATACTCAAAATTTGAAATGATGAAGAAAATCAGGAAAATTAATCACTCAAGAAAGATGCAACTGTCATTATTTCCCTTTGAAATGAAGATTTTCATAGATCTTTCCAGAGTAAGAATATTTTCGGTGCATTTTCAAAGTTAGTCCACAAGAGAACTAGAAAAGCTACCTGACAAACATAGGAACCGAATCCACGACCTAGGCCTCACTAACCCAGTATTGTCACCAAAGCATTATAAAGGCCTATCAATTCATCAGCTATTTACTCAACATTTATGTTTGCTCCCTAAGATGTCAATGAAAATGAGCAAAAATGACCAAACACAAATATCATAACTCACTACTACTAAAGGGCAATAACAGATGTCTCTCTGTGTGTATATAGATATTTTTTAAAATATAGGATTGAGCATCAGTGAGAATAACACATCACATAACAAGTGTTCTGTCAAATAGGCTGTTTCTGACCCAAACAGGAAAATATTTTATCTGAAAAGAATGATTTGTTTTTAAAGGATCCATAATATCTCAGTGATAGAAGTCATATAAAGGGTTTGATGGACTTTCATTTCATTCAAAAATTTTAAAAAATTTATGAAATATATTAAACATTAGAGAAGCATAGAGACTAATATAAGTAACACTCATGTGCCCAATACATGATTAAATGTTCCATTTCTTCAGAATGTAAGATATATCAATTTCAGAGATTATGTAAAAATTGACAGAAAAATACAGTTCTCCATTTTTCCTAGATCTCATACTGTGACTTAGAGATTCAATATCTTCTTACAACCTCTTTCATAAAACTCAAATTCCTAGGTAACATGAAGGTACCTAATGTAGTGAAGGGAAAGTGTGGACAAAATACTGCCTATTAATAGACAAAAAAATACCTCCCAGATAAAAAAAAAATACTATACTTTTTGTTACCAAGTAACAAAAAATCATTTGAATAATGATTTAAAGGCAAAGCTTAAAGTCAAGTTTTGATTAAATGTTAGTTTAAAAGTCACTCTTGAAAAGATAGCATCTGTAACTTGCATTTTATATTCATAAATAAGCAACTGAATCTGAAAAACATGTCATTTGTTTCTCTGTATCAGAGTTAGTAAATGAAAGAATTGAATCAAATAACTTATGAGATTCCTTTCTATTCTTCTAAGTCTGATATATCAGAGAAAAACTTAAGAAATCAAGATTATTACTAAGAGCTCAAGTAAAAACATTTAAGATAACCGATTTAACTTACAACAAACAGTAATCTAGTATTTGGGTAGACTGGGAAACCCAAAAATGGATATGCCTAACCTAAAATAAAACCACAACATCGTGTAGGCATTTTCACATTAAGATTGCTGCTAAATAAGCAGTCTATTTTCAGAAATGAAGAAAATAAAGATATTAAATAGAATCTAAGAACCATAAAAATCTTTAGTAATAGAATCAGGGAGTTCTTACCATCCATCTTGTCAGAAGTATCCTCTATGATGAAAAAGCAAGTAAAGAACAGAGGAAAACTTAGTATATTAGAAAAAATGAATATATAAGACCCAGAAAACATTATTTTTAAGAAGACAGAATTCATAGCATAGACATATACATGTGAAGCTTGTTTTCAACTAAAACATTAAATAAGATGAGGTTCCTACGTAGCTAGAGACAATAACAACAACAACAACAAAAACCTATGAGTCTGATTTTTACTAGCCTAGAGAGAGAAGTTAGTGAAGCCCATGTCCTAATCTTGGACCCTTGCCATCATCAGGCAAACCCTCTGCTCTTGTCTGTTGAGTTTCTCCTAATCAGAGTCCCACCTTGCCTTGCTTATTCTTTTCCTCTGTAGCCTACAGGAAACCAAAAATTCTACTCTTAAGCTCTCTCATCATTATCTTATCTAGTGCCTGTTGCTCCCCCCTGATCCTTTCTTAGAACTCTCAGGCCCTATAAAACCTTAAGTCTGGATAAAACTACTTAATGTTTTTACTCCACTACTTGAGGTGCCCAACAGAGAAAATCACAAAACCATGAAATCATGCAGACTGGCACTATAAAAACTGAGATAATTATCAGGCTTTGTGTCTGTGCAGGAAAGTATTAACGTATCAAGTCTGAGTTGATCTTAAGGATCTTACGGGACAGGCCTTTGGGAACTTTGTTCTGGATGCGCCCTATAACAATGAAAGGTTATTCTGTGTGCAAGATGAGGGGTGGAGGGAGGAATACTAGGTCTTAAGCCAGCTTCCCTGGGCAGAAACACTGGGAATATGTTCCTGCTTTTTACTGCTGGAGGAAGGAGCACTTATGTGCAGCCCCTCATCTTCACCTCTGGGAGGGAGAACTTTGAAAGGCTACCCGATGAGTCTTTTTCCTTGCTGATCCTGCTACATGTCCTTTCACTGTAATAAACCCCAGCCATGAATACAACTGCCTCTGAGTCCTGTGAATCCTTCTATCAAGTGCCCAAATACAGGTGGCTGTAGGGAGTCCAGAATGCCCACTACTTGTGCCCCCTCAATGGCTATTCCAAAACTCAAGCCACTTCTCGGACACCCTGCTTTTTATTAGCACATGATCCTGACTCTGACTCCCAGGCGTCAACACAACCACCTCCTGGATGACACTTTTGTTAATGTCCACTCCCCAACACCCAAATACATCGGAATCTACCACCTTCATTTCCTTCCCTTCTACATCAGAGAAACTGGTGGCCCTTCCACATCCAAGGTGAACTTCCCAGCTATGCTCTATACTCCCATTCCTCAGGCCTTTCATGAAATTTTGGTCATAAATTATTTCCTCTCATCCTTGCATTGTTAACTTCGTCTCTCTACTGACTCTACCATCTTAGGATACAAACATATTTAACTCCTCTGATTTTAATAAACAAAAAGTTCATTAACCTTTTTTATTTTATTTTATTGTTATTTTTTCCAGTGATTTTTAGAGAGAATGGAAGGGAGGGAAAGAGGTAGAGAGAGAGGGAGGGAGGAAATGGAGGGAGGGAGGGAGGGGGAGAGAGAGAGAGAAAAAGAGAGAAATATGGATTGGTTGCCTCCCACAGGCACCCCTACCGAGGATGGGGATCAAACCTGCAATCCAGGCATGTGCCCTTGACTGGGAATCACACCCAAAATCCTGCTGTGCTCGGGCCGATGCTCTAAACACTTAGCAACACTGGCCAGGGCCATTTTTTCTTTCTTTTTTTTTTTTTTTAAAAAAGCTAATTACCTTTAACTACAAAAATCCCCACAATGTTCTTTCAGTGCGTATCAAGCACAGCAAAAATTTAGATTCTTCTCCCAACTTCTTCCACAATTAACTGAAATCTGACTCCTGTCCACATGACACCAACAAAACCACTTATTTTCTTTTCCATTTTAGCAATTCCATAAACCCAGTTGTTGAGAACAAATATTCATAAATATGCATACATATATCAAGGCTTCCTTAACATAAATTATTGTCTGCCATGGCACCAAGCTTTCCTCTTCAGGATCAAGTTTTAAAGGGTAAACTCCAAAACACTCCTAATATTCCTAGTTTCCAAAGGATTTGGTACTTTAGTGGAAGAAAAAACCAAGAGCCACAGGAAACGAGCTCATTGTCCCTATGAACCTGGGTCAGATGAAGAAAAGAGAATAGAGGACAGGATACCTTTCCCTTCTTTAATGAAGCAAACATGCAATTCAAACTTTAAAGAACCAAAAGAAACAAATTAAGTCAATTCTCATGGCATTATTCTAGGCTTTCTTATGAAAAAAATGTTACAAATTAGCTTTCTATTTAACATTAAAACATTTCAAATATAATAATATTTTTGTGGTATTACAATGACTAGATATTAAATGTATTTTATTTTGAAGAGTTAGGATGAATAAGTTTTATTTTTATTTGTTTTCCAGTTTTTTCCCACTTAAAAGATTAAAATGTAATTCATGTACTATAAAATTCACACTTTCAGAGTATACAAGTCAGTGTTTTTTAATATACTCACAAGGTTGTACAACCCCCATTACTACCTAATTCCAGAACAGTTTCATCACTCCAAGAACAACTCAGACCCATTAGGAGTCACTCCCTACAGCCCTGACTCCCAGCCCATGGCAACACTAATTTACTTTCAGTTTCTGTGGAACCACCAAATCTGGGGTATCAGGATGACAATCCAACCAACTGACCTACCCAGCCAGGGAGGAAGGCACCAATCTTAACTTTCTTGTTATATTTACAGGTCTTTCAATTTGCATTTGTTTGATTACAACTGAGGTTCAACATTTGTTTTGGTGTTTTGGAGGCCAATTTTGATACATGATTTTCTTGATATATGTAGAATGTTTTTTCTATAAAAATAAGTTCAGGTGTTTCTCATAGGTAAGTATGTGTCAAAAACTTTTTTTAAAAAAATATATTTTATTGACTTTTCACAGAGAGGAAGGGAGAGGAATAGAGAGAGAGAAACATCGATCAGCTGCCTCCTGCACACTCCCTACTGGGTATGTGCCCGCAACCAAGGTATATGCCCTTGACCGGAATCGAACCTGGGACCCTTGCGTCCGCAGGCTGACGCTCTATCCCCTGAGCCAAACCGGTTAGGGCAACTTTTTCCCTAACCATTTGTTTTCAGCCATTTGACTTTATGTTTTCACATGATTTAAATCTGAGGAACTCTTCCCTCATGGGTTTTTTGGCCTTTATGTTTAGCAATTCCTTCTCCCACCTGAGATTAGATGAATAACTTTTATCAAGTCGCTCTATGTTTTTGTTCAACATTATAGTCATCTGGAATACATTTTTACATGGTGTAAAACAAGGTTCTAACTTAATTTTGTAGCAAATGGTTTAGCCATGTGTCTAGACACCATTTGCTGAATAATTTATCTTTTCCTTACTGAATGTAGCTGTTAGCTTTATCACGTACTACATTCATACTAAACTCTCCACTTCCTACTGTGTTCCAATCATCTGTCTGCCTGGTGTTCCACCAGTACTACCTATGAGAAAGAAAAATGAAGCACAAGGCAGAGATAAACAATGTGGATAACCAACCTCCAACTTTAAAGTTGATGGACATGAAAAGAAAACTCTGAGTAGCCTTAGGAAACGTAAGTTTAAGCTTTTTTTTTGCTTTTTTTTTGGTGGAGAATGTGGGCATCGATAGTTTAAGCTTTGATTATGATTAATTCTTGCAATTTTCCCAGACCCTCAAAAGGCTTTATTTTCTTGGTGAGGGAACAAAAGTGGAAGAAAGAGAACAGAGAAGCTGACTACATAGCCAGTGTCATTCCTAGTCTGCCTTAGTAACCGGTGGATGGATGTGGCAGTAGTGCGGAACTATGAAAATGCTATAGGCAAATCATGGAATCAAGAACTTTTCCTTTGATCAAGATGATTAGGAAGACGACAAGAGGGAAAAGTGGAAACGTGACAGCTTACATACCTCAAAACCATGTCCCAAGTACAGAATCATATTAAAACATATGGACTATCCTTGACGGGCAAGAATAAAATAGAAATAATTACAATATTACCACCATTCTGACTCCACTGAGACAGGGAGAAAACTCAGTATAATTGCCCACAATCAGCTGTCTTACCTAGTGATGCATAGGAACCTGGATTCAGGGCACCTGCACCCAAGCGCCCACTCCGCATAGCCTGCCCAGCAGCATGATGTGCCTTGGCACCAGCAGCAGCATTCACATCGATGTCACTTCTCGAACGCTGCAGGCTTCCTGGAAGGGAACCGGCTTTGCTGCTGCCTGCTGCTACTATGGAAAACAAAGCAAAGGTAATCTATATTGTCTAAGTCACTGCAAACAGTGTAAAACTTATATAAACTTGAAACCATAAGGCCTCATTTTTCTCTTCCATAAAATGGGAAAAAGAACTATACTTTGTAAAATTCATAGGACTGTTTCGCAGATAAAGAGGTGATTCTTATGACTGCCCCATGAAAATGAAGCTCTATACAACTAAATAGATGGCAGCACTGGTTTTCCACTATCAGAAAAATACAAAGACTAGTCCAGGAGTGGGGTCATTCAGAAAATAATGCAGGTTCTGCCACGCTTAGGCAATGCAAATAGGTTATTAAATTTCTGATCTTTAGTTTTTCAGTTTTAAAAATGAAAAGTTTTACAGCCCAGCTGGCGTGGCTCAGTGGTTGAGTGTCAACCCATGAACCAGAGAGTCATGGTTCAATTCCTGGTCCAGGACACATGCCTGGGTTGCAGGCTCCATCTTGGGGGTGTGCAGGAGGCAGCCAATCAATTATTCTCTCTTATCATTGTTGTTTCTCTCTCTCCTCCCTTCCTCCCTCTGAAATCAATAAAAATATACTTTAAAAAAAAAAAGGAAAAGTTTTACAGTGAACGGTGACCCATTAATAGGCTGTGAAGTGAACTGAGTAGGCCATGACAAGCATTTGAAACAATAGGAAACAGAGTACATCCATCATAACTAAGGGTAAGTAGTACTTTGTGAAGCTTCAGATAGTACTATATATGTATTACATGTATGCAATACACACATAGTGTATGGATACTGTATGCACATAATTGTATACACTATACTGTATATATATGTAGTATATGTATATGGTATACAAATATAGCTACAGTGTATATGTGTGGTATTAGGTCACTATATACAATTATTTTCTCACTGTAGGTCAGATCAAGAGTTTAAATGTTTTGAAGAATTTAAAAGCTACACTTTAAAAGCACATCAAAATAGTTCTTAAAAGCTAAACCATTTAAAGCAATAGTTTTTAAACTGTTTTAATGTGACCCACAGTGAAAAATAGCATTTTATACAGTAACTTTTACTTTATTTACAGAATAGTCTCACTCTGGTCCTTTATTAAATAACATATGTTATGACTCTTACTTAAACAGGCAATTTACCTCTTCCAGCCACAGTTGATGGGTTTGCTGTAGACCATTTGGAAGAAAAGGGGCGACTGCAAGATAAAAGGAAATACTTTAGGTAAGAAGATGTAATTTATCTTTCCTCTGATAAAAACTGGTAAAATACCACTGAGTTTTCTAAAGAGTTAGAAGTACGTTTAATTTCCCTTTTACAAATCACGATACAACAGTTGTTACATACCAATCGCATCTTAGTAGCTGTGAAGCAAAGATCAAATCAGTAAAAATGAATAAAGACTGTAAACTACAGAGACAGAGCCCAGTCTGCTGCTGTTCACTCTGGTTCTTGCACACATGACAATGCTCACCACCGAGGACTCAATTACTCTCCAACACTTGTATTCTGAGATACTTTACTTAGAGGTGGTGTTATTCCTAGCACAGAGGGAATTCAGAGGAACTAAAATCTTTCTTACCTAAGTCATAATGGTTGTGGCTATTCGCAATCTGTGCAGTTACCACGTAGGTATCACACCACCTATAGCAGTGCTCCTGAGCGACTGGGTGGGGCAAGAACAAAGGCTAAGAACTACCACTGAGGATAACATGCACAATCAGAAAGCAAAGCAGCTCCAATAATCGAAGAATCCACATCTCTCAATAACTCTTGATTAATTATCTTTATGCAATGGTATTGTATAGCCCATAGATAAGCATATATCTAAATATGTAAGGACGATCCAAAAAGTATATAAATTTTAAAGGTGGGGAAAGAGAAAAGCAAAACACCAGGTGCCTCATCTGCCTTACTCTGGTCCTACTCCTGCATCAGAGAGCTGTCTCCAAAGAGACAGAAATTAGAGAGGTAAGCTCACATCCTGTGAGCTGTATTTCCTGGGAAATCTGCAGGTACCTGTGGCACCACTAGGGAGTGCAGAAGGCATCTGAGATGTTAGCAATCTCATAGGGCTAGAGAGCCAGAAAATAGGGTTACGGCTGCCAAGCAGTAGGGTTGTAGCAGCCAACACAATGACGAGAATGGAGCTAAAGAGAAGTGAGTCAGATACTAATTTTGCCCCTTGAGGGAATTGCTGAAATCTGAAGCTGTGCAGATGAGGAACATAAGCAGTGGAGTTTTCACCAGTTTACACAGTGTTGCTTAACAGTTCTGAAGATGACTTTAGAGTTTCCATGACAATTCCTCCATTGCAGTGCCCCAGAAATGGACTACTTACCATATAAACTATTTTGTGGATATTTTAAAAAAATGTATATAAATGAGTGCTTCCCAATCTTTTTTGCAGACATGAACATATAGAAACAAAATCTGAATCACTAAATTCTTTACCCAAAGAGAAGTTATACCAGCATGTAATCCAACCCTTGAGACATTAGACCAAAGAAAATGAGTACTACTTCAAATCATCGTTCTCTCAAGGCTTTAAGGGAAAGCAAGCAGATATTCAAGTATCCACCCAACTGAAGGCACACTGGGGAGTTGGGGAGAGGAAGAAATCAGTAATCATCATTTATATGACCTTACTTGAGACTTTCTTGTGAGCTAGATGAAGACCTGTCAGACTGTGGAAGAGATGCTACACTGCCAGAACTCTTTAAGTACGTTTGAAGACTCTTCTGATAAGATGGTTCAAGGGAATTATACAATGTTTCAGCTTCACCAGGAAAGTGGTTTCTAAGACCCATATATGTCCTGTAAAGCAAATGAGCAAATTTTTTAAAAAAGGGGGGGAAAAAAGCACAAAATAATAGCTTTACATTATTAGACATTAAAAATAAAATGCATACATTCAAGAATGCAGGTGAGCACGCAGGTTTTTAAGACATCCACTGTATCTCAAGTGAATGCTTTCTAAAGTTAACAAGTTTTGGAAAAATGTTAGGATTTTGAGAAAAGCAGATCAAAAGAAATCTGCTTTGGGGCTTGGGTATACCCCAAATCTCCAAACTTCAGGTGCCAATCTTGCACTTCAAATGTTAGAAAAGAATGAATACCAACTGCCCCACACAGTATCAGGTACATAACACATGCTCAATAAGTGACAGTTATTTTATTCACAATAAGAGGGAAGATGTATTATGATGGACTAGAAATACTGATGACTATACACATGACAACAAGAAGTAAACTGTGAGACATCTAGTACAGATTTAGTGGAGGAAAATCAATCTCAATTTCACTGAAGAGCTAATCAAAAGTAGAATAACTGGGACAATTCTAATATTTTCATTCTCCCAATATAATTCCTTTCAATGAAAAGACTAAAGTATTTTAAACTGTCACAAAAATACATTATAGACTTACTTTCTTGCTTCCACTCTGGCCTCAGCATCAGCATCATGAATTCCCTTTTTAATAGTTTCAACCAAGACGGCTGCATGTCTATAAAATAAAACATCTTTAGTGTCATGTGTAAAACTATATTTCACCACAAATAACACTTAATGCCTATGTGTTACACATCAATCACAAAGGAGAAAGGGAGGTAAAAAGATTAATTAGTGGACAATAATAAATCTAAGGCTGCAAGATTTTATAATAATCCACCTCATACATTTCATTCATATTCAGTTTTCTTCTGACAAGTTAAACATTATCAACCTGAAAATAATTACTTGTATATGAAATCCAAATAATGTATAAATATATAGTACTCAAATTATAAATTTTTAATGAATAAAAAATGATCTGTGTGGTTCGTCACTAACCCACCAATGCAGAAAATGATTTGCTAATAGTATGATCAGTTATAAAACTGAATAGAAGCTGCCACACATGAACTTAAAGAAAACTTGGAATTATATCAAATTATATCATGCCTACATTAAACAACAAATTCTATTTTCTTTAAAGGGGACTGTGGACAAATTTAATGATTTCCATAAAAATGGCAAATCAGCATCATTTTCAGCATAAATGTAGGCATATCCCAAGTTTCAAACTTGAAACCAACAAGAAATACAGCCATACAAATAGCCAGTGACTACCGAGCTACCTACATTTTCCTCTTGCTCATCTCAGAACGACATTAAGCACTCCCTATGACACCTGACAGCAGGTGTGGAGAAACTTTTTTTTATCTCTTTCCTTGGAAAGGGAGTGCCTTCCTTCTCTCTTTAGTCATTAATTACTTTATTAATTGCACCTTGGTAAACCTGTCTCACATGACTAGAGATACATTTTTAATTTTTGCCCAATTTAACCTGGAGTATCTTATATGACTCATTCTACTTAAGAGACCCTCACTCACCTCACAAAGAAGAAAATCATACTATTCATAGCTACAACAAATCAAAGGAACATTACACCACAGCTTTAAAGGAAAACCAATACAAATAACTTTTAAAGCAAAATGGGAAATAACACAAAACCAATACCATCAACTTCTAAAGAACTGGTAACACTGGGGAGGGGAGGGAGGGAGGATAAGGAGGGCTGATGCATACCTTTCCAATGAATGAGTCTGCCACTCTTGTAACAATAAATCTAAAAATTCAAATGAACGCCTAAAAAAGAAAAATTAATTATAACTAAATGTTATAACATTATATTAATTTATAACTAAATACTAAGTAGCACTTTCTTCTATAATACTGCACTTTGAGCCCCAAATTGAAGAACAAGCAGCCCTCTGTATCTGTGGGTTTATACCCTTAGATTCAACCAACTAGGGACTGAAAATATTAGGAGTGGCGGAGGTGGTGGGGGGAGTCCCCAGAAAGTTCCCAAAAGCAAAATGAATTTGCCACACACCAATCACTATGCTGAATCCACATGATGTAGGCACACCCTGCTGTAGCCTATATGCAAATATAGGTTATATGCAAATACTACTCCATTTTATGTAAGAGACCTGAGCATCTGCAGATTTTGGTATCCATGGGGATCCTGGAATCAATCCCCACAGATTTCTAAAGACAACTGTATAAGACATGTTTTTGGTCATCTTAATTGTCATGTACTTAACTTACTTTAAGGTTCCAACTATTTCTATGGTAAGTAGTTAAAAAAGACTAAGAGTTCCTCATACATTTAACTTAAAATGCTTGTCAAATGTAAAATTAACGAATTTCATTTAATTTTAAAAATACTTGTCAAATACCTACTATGCACTAGAAATTGAAGATATACAATGGTAATCAAGAAAGATGTGATGGATTTTCTATTTTTACAATGTTTCCTTAAAAAGATACATATTTGATTTTTAATCAAATATCTGTACATTTTCTCCTAAGCCTTCTAGTCCTCAACTTCTTCAACCGTCTCATTCTTGAGCTTCTCTTCTTTCTTGGCATCTAATCTTTAAACAGGTGCTCACCTAGTTTGTGTTGATCTCAGCCCACTTCCCTTTATAGTCAACTTGGGCAACATCATCTGTACCTGACTCCCAGCTATGCTTCTCACATCTAGATGTTGGTTCAATTCAACATCTTTACATAGGCAGGCAGTGAAAGTCAACTCAAACACTACATACAAAAGAACATATGAAATTTTACCCTCTCAAACCCACTCTTTTGGCCCATATTATACAGATCAGGAAATGAGAAATAGGGAAGTTAAATTAAGTTGTCCAAAGTGATAGAGCTGTAACTCCTGGCATTCTGACTCCAGAGTTCACAGTCTAAAACATTTGACATCACCACTCTCATGCATACCCAATTACCAGGTCTCCTTTCTACACTTGAAATCCTTTGAATTTATTTATTGAATAAAATCTCCTTCAATCAATTATCAACATTATAGCTCTAGTTCAGACCCTGCCTCTCTTCAATGAGTTATTAATATTCCCACTTATTTAAACCTTGTGCCTTCTTAATCACTGTTCATAGCTGGAATAAAGACTAGGATCGATGACACTACCTCCTCAGCAAAAACAGTCAAAGAATGGAACAATGTCAAAATTCCTCTTTATGACATTCAAAGCCTTCTATACTGACTTCAACCTACTCCTGGCCCTTCCTCCTCCACCCCATCAGGCACTTTTCCTACAGAAACCTTCCACTTATGTGCTCTGGCCTCAGTGGCCTATCTGACAGCTCTGCAGTGAGTGGCAGGTTTACATCTCTGTTTAAGTTATACCCCACTCACTGCTCCTACAGTTATTGAATTGCTTTCCCTTCTCAAAGAGTTCTATGATGTACTTCCCGACTCCCTCTTCTCTGTTACATTCCTATCCCTCAATTACCATTTTCCTCAATGTAAGTCAGAGATTGGTCAACGTTTTCTGTAAAGAGCCAGAACAGTAAATATTTCAGGCTTTAGGAACCACATGCCATTTCTATTTCATATTCTTCTTTATTCCCCCTTTCACTCACCCTCCCAAAATGTTAGAAATAGCCTTGGCCAGTATAGCTCAGTTGGTTGGGCATTGTGCCATGTACCAAAAGATTGCCAATTCGATTCCCTGTCAGGGCACATGCCCAGGGTTGTGGACTTGATCCCCAGGGGGCGTGCAGGTGGCAGCTGACTGATATTTTGCTCTTACATTAATGTTTCTCTCTCCCTTTATCTCTCTCTAAAAAAAATCAATTAAAAAAATCTGAAAAAACACACATTAGAAATAGTCTTAGCTTGTGGGTTGTACAAATAGTCTTAGCTTATGGGTTGTACCATTTGGCCAGCGAGCTGTCATTTGCCAACCCTCAAGGAGAGAGTTAATGAACAAGTGTCACCAAAACTCCAAAACACTTAAAGTAAATAAGGATGTCTTATCCATCTTCTTCCTAACATTCAAAGTATTAAATAAATATACTTATCAAACTTAAAAGAGAAAGAATTCTTTACAATTTTCTCAAACATCAAATGCACAAATCTCGTTTTTGCTGTCTTTGTTATTGATGGCGATATTAAAATTTGTAGAAATCATAAGAAGAGAGAGAGGGTAACTGATTGACCTGATATGGCTGTTGACTCTATGCACTATGTTCAATTCTACTAATGTGCATCTCATTTAATCCTCAGATCCTATGGGACTGATATCATTAGCCCTATTAACACGTGGACACTGAGGTTTAAAGTGATTCAATAATTGCCAAGGCAGGACAGTCAATTAGTGGCAGCTATAGGACTCCAGCGGAGGCCTGACTCCAGACTCCCAACTCTCTAAAAACCAACAATCAGCGACCCAAATAAACCAAAGCTGAATATGACAAAACTGAGAAACGTGGGTAGTCATAATAATTGCTTCATTCCTTTTCCCTTATATGACATAAGATAAACAATTTTATTAAGGTTTCTAGAAGGCAAGAAATTAATAAAAACTAATTTTTGCACCAGACTAAGAATAAAACAAAATGCAATATTAAGGCCATACTAAAAAAAATTTTTCCCCTCCAAACTTACCTTCTCACAGGAACTGATTTTGATGTGCAATTGCTTGTTATTAAAGGTATAAGTCTGGGTACATGAGTATGCTGAAAAAGATGTTTTAGAAAAGGTTGAAAAATACTGGGCACTTCACATAATCCCCTCTTTTATTTGTCTTACATTCACGTATTTATATTAGTACAGGACAAAAAGATAATAAAATCTGATTTTGAAAGAAATTAAGGCCAGTCAAAAAGTTTTCCCAAATTAGAGTACTAGTAATGATAATATAGTTTCAGAAGGACAGGTGTGGTTGTAATATTATAAAGACAAGCTAATTGTATAACTGCAAAGAACCATTAGGATAGTGTGGCTCTGGGGGGAAAACACTAAAAGAAACTGGGCATGTATTTGTTATATTTTCTGAAGTACCATGGCTCCTCCTGGTAGAAGATAATAACTGCTATGTAATCAAAGTAGGTAATCAGTATGAATCTACATACCTAACTATTGGGAATGCACTTTGAAATGGTGACTTTAACTGAACTTTCATTCTGGCTGAACTATAGCTCTCCAGAATTCAGGTAAAGTTCAATAGGTATAATCTTCTGACTTCTATTAGTAATTCTTATGCTCTTCTTTAGTGAAGCAAATGCTAAAAAGTTCAACATAGACATAATAGTAACTAAAGTATACATTTTTGATGCTTTAAAGCTCTAGTTTCCTTCTGAGTTAATGGAACAGGCTGGGTTACCTATGAAACAGGGTCTGAGATAGAGTTTAGCATGAGGCTATTAAGACATGCCCTTGGGATCAACACCTGTGGAAGGTATGAAAAGGAAACAGGAGTGGGCAGAGGAAGAAACTGACCTATGATATGGCCCAAGGATATCTTATCTAAAGGCCATTCGGGAGCTATAGAGTTAAAATGGCCCTTCAGCATAGTCTCGAATTGGTCCAAGATGGCCAAAGCTTTACACTTCCACATCAAACAGTTAATGGATGAGGGCCATACTGAGAAGGGGCAAGGCTGTGGGAAAGGCAGCTCCCTGCAATTGAGGCAATCCTTGAAGAGGCTGCCATGTGAAGGCTCTCTGCCAAGAGTGCTTCATTACAAGTCTTCACTGAAGTAGAATGTGCGTACCACATCTGCCACAATTAACTCAACCGAAATAAAAGAGAAAACTTCTTTTCAGCTACTTCAGAGAGAAACCACCCATAGACTTGAAGCTGTTCAAGAGACTAGTGCAAGAGAGTGCTTACCTGCATGTTATTCAACTGTTACATTCAGCATGGAAGCACTCTATGGACCTGCTCCTTAGAATATCCAGAACTCATTCCTCAAACATTACTATGGAGTTAAAGTGCAAGGACAGTCCCTAAGCCACACACACAACCATCTCTCACCCACCAGCCTCCTCCTCTCTCTCATAATCTCCCCAAGGCCCGACTGCTGATTAGCCCACCTCCAACACATGGCAGGGATGGGGAGACACCTAACTACTGTGACACTATATTCAGGGGTAGCTGTGCCAAAGGAAAATAAAAAATGACCCTCGCAATGACAAAACATTCAACCAAATACTAAGAACAATTCAGACTTTAACTTATTAATATTAGTAGAGTTAACAACTTGAAAAAAAAAAACTTCTCTAGAATTAAAAAGAGAATGAGGAATCAAATAGAGCAATCTAAGGAAGTAGTCCCCTAGGAAGCAAACAAAATACAGTAGGTCCCCAGTTTACGTCGGAGATCTGTTCCTACGGCGCGACATAACGCGATTTTTGCTGTAAGTTGGAACCCACCTACATAAGGACCTACGTCACTCCCATGGAGCACATACACAGCAGTAATGAAGTGAAACAGTAAAAAAAATTTAAAAGATAACAATTCCTGACCTTTACTTGTGGTAAATAAATAATAAAAACATAAAGCACAAAATTACATATGTCGAAATGACGGAACTTTTTTTTTAATAAATAAATGGGAGATGGCAATGTAACCATGAAACGACCTACGTTGAGTCCAACGTAACCTAAGGACTGTCTGTATATAAAACAGGAGATAACATAAACAAACAAAAACCCCACCTGATTGTATTTTCAGTGAGACGGAGGAACAGTATGTATATCAGTAATATGACAAGCTCAAGAACAGCAAAATGGATACTGTCAAGTGAGTAGAATTTAAGGGGGGGGGGGTGTGTGTGGGGAGATTTATCTTTTTATCTCTGTTCTTTTGGGTATCGTCAAGATATGGACAATAAGAAATAGTAAAAATTTTCCTGTCATCATTTACCACTGTCTATAACATTTTTACTATTTTACATCTATAGCCTGTTACTACCTGTAACATTGTTAGATGTGCACACACACATGCATACATGTACTCATGTGTATATGTTGTTAAAAATGTTTACTTTGTAATACTCTGCATTATTTAAATGTTCCAGAATAACTACAATTACCATGTATTGCTTTTATTATCAGAAAAGTAATTCAAAAGTAATTTTCCCCTTGGAGTTAAAAAAAATACCAATAACTTATTTAAGTACATTTTTAAAAGGGGAAAGGAGGAAGAGAAGAGAAGAGCCTACCCGAATGATGAACCTGATTGCTGCACATCCAGAAGTTGCCATGACTTTTGCACTATTGGGGACGAGATTAAAAAGTGTAGGTACAATGGCCTCAGCGCCATGATCAAATTTGTTTCCCAAAACTGTTGATAGATGGCTACAAAGGAAGACAAAAATGCTTTTTAAAAAATAGTTTAACATTAAATATAGGTAGGACCATATAACTTTAAAATATTCTTTTACTCAACTTAAAATTTTTATTTTATTCAGTTTTTATGACAGAAAGCAAAAGAAAGATAGGAAAGCGCAAATATTATATATTTCCTTCTCTTTCCCATCTTTTAAATATCAAGTCCAAAGTTGAAATTTGCCATTTTACCATCTATCTGCAATGGCGCTTGGAGAAGCTACCTGATCTCAAAATTTTTTTTTTTTAATATATTTTATTGATTTCCCACAGAGAGGAAGGGAGAGGGACAGAGAGTCAGAAAGATCGATGAGAGAGAAGCATCGATCAGCTGCCTCCCGCACATCTCCCACTGGGGATGTGTCCGCAACCCAGGTACATGCCCTTACCGGAATCGAACCCGGGACCCTTCAGTCCGCAGGCCGACGCTCCATCCACTGAGCCAAACCGGTTTTGGCTGATCTCAAAATTTAACCATTAACATTACAGGTAAAAAATTTAGCTGTTTACCCTGACCTTTATCTCTATCATCAGATATTTCCATACTAATGTACCAATATGAATCTTAAATTCAACATCTTTTGTAAACAAGTTCAAAATCTTACCCAAATCAGTACTCCTCAAGATAATCTCTATTTCTATTAATGGTATCCCCCCACTGTATTAGTAACAAATATTCCCTGATATCTTTGGAGTAGGATTTCAGAATTCTTGATTGAAAATACAACTCTATCATATAATAGTTGGACAATCCTAGGGATACCTTATTTGTAGTTAAACAACAAATCCAACTTTTAATTTTATGATTTTAGTTAAAACAGGAAGAATGCTGCAACCACAATTCTGAAAACGCTTGCATTATTGGTTAATGTCTATATATTTATATCTTACTTAAAATACATGGTTGGGATACATTTAGTTCCAAAAAATTCAGGTTCTTGATTCAGAGAACTCTGGAAATTGTTGCTTACTTTATAACTTCCAGAAGTTCTTACTGGTATATAGGCAGCTGCAACTCTCACATGCACAGACCAGTGGTCGGCAAACTGCGGCCCCTTGAGTGTCCCTTTGTGGCTCTTCCACAAAATACCACGTGCGGGCGCACACGTACAGTGTGATTGAAACTTCTTGGCCACACTCAAGGGACCAAAGAGCCGCATGTGGTTTGCGAGCCGCAGTTTGCCGCCCACGGAGCTAGACTCATGAGATCGCCTATGGAGATTTCTACAGCTCTTTTTGTGTGTATATCTCTTCTCTCCAGTATTCTGCACTGTAAATTTTAGCTACTGAGCTGGCCTAGTGGGTCAGTTGGTTGGAGTGTCATCCTATACAGCAAAGGGTTGTGGGTTCAATTCCCAGTGAGGGCACATACCTAGGTTGCAGGATAGATCCCTGGTGGGGGCACATATAGGAGGCAACTGATCGATATTTCTCACATCAATATTTCTCTCTCTTCCTCTCTCTCCTTTCCTCTCTCTCTAAAATCAATAAGAACATATCCTCGGGTGAGGTTTTAAATTTTTTTTTTAGCTATTTCACCCTTCAGAATCTCCAGTCTCTTGTTTCTTCTCAACTTGGTGCGACTGCCTTGCTCTGCTTGAGTTCTCCCTCCCATTCCCATGGTCCAGAAAGTGCTTCAAGGTCATAACTATGCTGATCATATTGTTCTCAAGATTTGATTCTTTCAAGAATCATAGTCCCCCTCTGGCCGCTGTCTATTATTTAAAAAAAGGTGTTTTACATATTCTGTTGCTTTCTGCAAGAGGGGTAGTCCTGTACCAGTATTGTATCATTGGCCAAAAGCAGAATTCTCATCATGGAATATTTTTCTTTTCGTAGTTTTTTATTTTTATTTTTTGAGAGAGAGAGGAGAAGAGGGATAAGGAGAGTAAAACATCAATCAGCTGCCTCTTATAAGGCCCCTGCCAGGGATCGAGTCCACAATCTGGGCATATGCCCTGACTGGGAATCAAACCAGCAACCTTCCAGTGCACAGGACAGTGCCTAACCAACTGAGCTACACCATCCAGGGCTGGAATACTTTTCAAGGTTACATTTCGTGGATTTTCATTTTGTTTTGCAATCGAGAGATATTCAATTATTTTGGTATACTGGTATACTGACTTGTATCTAGCAATCTTGGTAAAGTGCCTTAATTATAATTATTTATTATAGATTCTCGTGGTTTTCAGCATAATTATATCACTCATTAAAAATGGGAGTTTGTTCCTTATCTTGAATCTTCATAGTTTTTATTTCCTGTTCTGACTAGAACATCCAATTCAATCCTGATTAGAAATATTAATAGTAGGCATCTATGTGTTCCCTATCTTCAAAGGAATGCTTATTCAACAACATATACAACAAAAGTATTCAGATGGAGAGGAATTTTAGGGTTCTACCATCCTTAAATTTTGGAAGAATATAAGCATACAGAATAAGTTTATATTTTGATAAGTTAATGATGCATGTTATAATTCCTAAAATTGCTAAAATATCAGAAATAGAGAGCTTAATATCCAAATTAGTAAAGAGAAAACTGAATGTAGCCAGTGCTCAGACCCATTCACTTTCTTCTTACACTCAGAGTTAGTGACCAAAAATCCACCTGTAGGTTTTAGACGTATAAACACATTTGAAAGTTGATATAAAGTGCTGTTAAGAATTTTTTTTTTTAAATCACACAAATTGGCCCTCGCTGGTTTGACTCAGTGGACAGAGCGTCGGACTGTGAACTCAAGGGTCCCAGGTTCGATTCCAGTCAAGGGCACATGCCCGGGTTGCAGGCTCGAACCCCAGTTGGGGGCATGCAGGAGGCAGCCCATCAATGATTCTCTCTCATCATTGATGTTTCTATCTCTCTCTCCCTCTCCCTTCCTCTCTGAAATAAATAAAAATATATTTTTTTAAAAAGTCATACAAATTGGATCCTTATAATATAAATGATATTTGGATCACATATATGCTTTTTGGGGGTTATCTTGCTACTGCTTTACTTAATGAGATCTGATTCAATGAGTACCAAATTCATTCATAGAAAACACATCACATAAAGAATATACTTACGCTACAGTAATACAAGCTTCTCTAACCACCTGGGATCTAAGATCCTTAGCAGAAAGTTTAAGTGCTCCATCCAACAAGCGTAAATGTTGAAAAAAGCTATCATATTGTGCAGCTCCAGCAACAAGCAATGATCGAATTTTCTTAAGCTGAAATAAAGAAAATTACCATTATTGACCCAAAAAAGTGGCAGTGCAAAAAAAATCTTAAAGCTATCTGAACTTCATTATTTAAACAAAACTTAAAAAATAACATTTCATTCTATTTATATAACTATATTCAGACATTTTAACAGTATTAAACATCTTAAAATAAACATGCAAACCAAAACACAAAGCTTTCTGGGAAAGAACATTATAGATTTGGTTATATGCATAACAGACATATGTAATGTATGAATACATTACTAAATTTTGAAGTTTTAAGGAAGTATTTTCTTAATAAATTATGGTAAAATTCACATTTATATAAAATTTACCATTTTAAAGTATACAATTCAATGGCATTGAGTACAATCAAAATGTTGTGCAACTATTACCACTATATACTAAGGAGACTATTTTTAAAAGGGCCCAATTCTGGAAACTATATTCACACGTAAGCAAAAGAACAGAGGCAGAGGGACCAACCATTAAGCCATCAAAATAGAGACTCAGGCTCTCATAGTCTTCAAATGGAACCCCTCCTCTGGCTTCTTGAGGACAATGAGGCACTCAAGAGGTAAGTCAGAAGTAAATTTGTCTAAGTCACAAACTTTGAATTATAGTCTTTTGACATTGCAAATATCATTTTAAAATTTATCAAATAGTATCTCAAGGATTTAAGCGAAATAAAATATTCTTAATTAAAAAATATCAGGCCTTTTTTTTTTAAATCATGGTTGTGAAAATATTTATCACATTCAGAGAGAGAGATGTGAGAGAGAAAAAGAAAAAGCCAGACAAATGGCCATACTGTCGTGAATTTATATTGACATTATGAAAATACTGAGCATCAGGAAAAGTGAACTGCTCTTCTGGTAAACCCTGTAAGAATGGAGGCCAGTACTGACTATGCAGTCCCACAGACAGGCCACGGCCCTGTGGCATCAGGGAAGCTTGCACTTTCCTGGTCACTCAACAAGTAGCACAGGTAGAGAGACTAACAAACGAGTGAGACAGGTTCCACCTGACCAGCAAAAACAACAAAAATTAGCCTAAGTCAGAAATGCCAACTATCTTGATGTACTTTCCAGAAAGAAATATCACTTATCAGACTTTCTATTTCATAAGTATCTGAAATACCAGAGAGTAGTACTACTGAATTTCCATGTTTTTGAAAAAGAACATTGAAAAAAAGAGGAGAGGGATAAGAAAATAAAAAACTTACTGCATTGGCACGCTGATCCCAGTCATGTTTGTCATCTGACAAAATTTCCCTGATTTTATTTAATGTTTCTTCAAGTTCTCGACCAGAATAGATCTTAAAGATGCAAAATTGTAAAGTTAACATTTCTTACCATGAGCAATGTTAAAATTATGCCCTGATGTTTAAAATAATCTTTCAAGTAATAAGGTTATTTATTTACCATTCTAGCACCATTTTTAACGAAGGATGGAAATATATTATGGACAATAATAAAGTGCTTTAATTTGTCTTCCTTCCCTGTTACCCTTATGCTACTTCTTCATTCATGAGTAATTTCAAATATACATTTTAAATGCTTTATCATTTAAAAACAAGATGCAAATAGTCCAATTAATAAAAATAGGCCTAATTTCTCAAAACGACTTCAGGTATGTATCTATGCATTCATACACTATTATACAATACTAGTAGCCCTGCACACAATCCGTGCGCCAGTAGCTCTCTGTGGGGGCTGGCTGCTTCGCGCCCGCTGCCCAGAGGCTTTCCACAGCCCAGAGGCCCATTCGCAGGCGGGCACAAGATGCTTGCCTCATCACAGTGGCCCGGGACTGGGGAACTCCGGCAGGACTGAGAGGACTGGGCGCTGCCATCTTGTGGCTATGGGCACCGCCATCTTTGTGATGGAGTGATGGTTAATTTGCATATTGCCCTTTTATTAGATAGGATTGCAAAAGGACATGTTTTGAGTTCGTCTCCTCACTGCCCCATGCTAGACAGTAACCAGGATAGCTACATGTTTTGTTTCCTCTGGAGCCTATCATTTGCCAAACACCATTATCCTTTCATTCACTTAAAAAATATTCACATAACAGAAATGTACTATGTTCGGCACTAAGAATACTGTGGTGAGCAAAAACAGACATGTTTCTTGTATTATAAAGTTTAAAGTCTGGTCAGGGAGAGAGAAAAAGAAATAAATCAAATGATATAAAATACCAAAGAGAATTATACATTACTATGAAAGTCTACAGTTAATATAGGGGTTTGAACTAGTGTTAGAAAAGCCAAGCTTGTTAGAAAAGCTAAAAGATGAGTTAAACATCATTAGGCAAAGTGGAGAGAGATAAGCCTTCCCTGGAGTAAATAGTATGTGCAAAAGCTCTGTGACAGAAAGAAACCGAAAGAAGGCCAGAGTATAGGAGTAAAGAGTGCCAAGGAGCCCGGTCGGCATGGCTCAGTGGTTGAGCTTTGACCTATGAACAGGAGGTCACTGGGCACATGCCCAGGTTGTGGTCTCGATCCCCAGTGTGGGGCATGCAGGAAGCAGCCGATCAATGATTCTCTCTCATCATTGGTGTTTCTGTCTCTCTCCCCCTCTCCCTTCCTCTCTGAAATCAATCAATCAATAAATAAATAAAGAGTGCAAAGGAGACCAGGGGAAGAGTCAAGGCCCCAGGCTTACTTAAATCAATACCCAGTATCTCTCTACATAACAATCAAGATTCAGAGGTGGGCATGTGACCTAAATCAGAGTGAATCTCACAAATTTTACAGGATTAAACAGACAAGAGACAGAGGGTAATGAAGGTCTGAGGCTCAAAGAGTTGCAGCCATGTTGCTGACCATAAGGGAAGACAATGCAGAGCAATCCAGAAATAAAAGATGGAGAGAAAGGGGTCCTGAGTGATACCATCTGGGTGGTATCAAACAGATACCTTCATCAAAACAGCCCTACTTATATCTGTCACTATCAACAACCATTAAATTCCAATAAATTTGTTTACTTAAAAAACCATTAAATTCATTTACTTAAAAAACAAACAAACCACGCCCAAACAAGAGTACCAAGGTGAGCAGGGCATTAGACAGTTGAAGAGGTAGGAGGATGACCAGATAACATTCTGTTAGATGATGATTTCAGGAGGCGGCTTATCTAGTTTTTTCTACCACCCCTCCTCCCACCCCCCTGACAATAATCATTCTGCCATATTTCAGAAGAAAGGCAGGTTCCCATACCACTCCCAATCTTATTATGATGCATAACTCTGTAATGTAATAAAAGGTTCCCCTCTCCCCTACAAGGAAAAAAGGGTCCACTAAAAAATTTACTTCAGTGAGAGAGTACACTATTTTTTAAATACTCTTTTAGGAGGTATACAAACAAAAAAGGTTTGAATACAAGTAAAGAATCTGTTGTAGTATAATGATTGATTCCTAAGTTTCTGACCTTTGTAACTGATCAAGTAATGGTTTCCACATATAAACACTGGAAGGGTAGGTGTGTGAGGGGGAAGATCATGAGTCTAATTTCAGACAGGCTGAGTTTGAGATGCCTCGGACATCTAAGAACAGATGTCAAATAAACAATCAGTGGAGAAATTGATGCTCCAGAGGTCTGGCTTAGAGATAAAAACCTGTGCATTATCTATGTAAAGAAGAAAAGTGAAGCCATGCATTTAAAGGAAGTGACTTAGTAAGAAAGAGAAGAGTGAGAAGAAAGGGCTCAGAACTCTTCAGAAATCCCAATATTCAATAGCTAAGTAGAAAATGACGTGCCCACAAAGGAGATAGACATGAAGTGACAAAAACGTAGGAGGAAAACAAAGGAGGGGAGAACACTCAAGCACCTTAAAAAGAAAGTAGAGCAGTTGGATGATGCAATATAATATATAATTCAATAATATAAATTCAATTTTATTTCAGCCTCACTGAAAAATCACTTGGAAAATCTAACTGTACCAACAAATAATAGCTTGGTAATAATAAGTCAAGTATTTTATTTTGACATAGTCTTTTAAGGAAAAAGAATTTTTAAAGGGACAAAAGCAATTATCTGAAGAGGCACAGAGACACATTCCTGGGGAGTGCCAGTATATTGGTATCCTTACCTGAATAGAAGGGACATCTGTAAAGGCTTTTATAAAATCTTCTTCATCAACTGCTCCAGCACCTCCTTCCTTAGAAGCACCTGCTAATTTAAAATAATTTTAAAGTTTATTTTTAAGCATTTTAGCATCAATAACAACATGAAAAACATAATTTTTTGAGCAAAGCTTTAAGAGACATTCATTTTATAAAAAAGCAATGAAAAAAATCTCCACTTTTCAGAAAAGTTAAGGTACTTAGTAGTAGGCTGGAAGTTAAATTCAAACTAAGAACAGAGTCCTTCCATCCCTCATCCAATACAATAACAAGGACAAAGGAAATGCAGTGAAAGGATAAGGTTTAAAAGCTGAAAAGCAATTTTAAATGACACAATGTGTCAATAAATGATGGAAAATGTGATATACAGGATCCACATGTGCTGCAGGGGTCAGAAAAGCAAATGTGAAAAAAATGAGTCTTGAGATTATCTATAATAATAAAAGTGTAATATGCTAACTAGACCTGATGTCTTTCTGGACGACCATCCGGACGACCTCCCAGACAAAGCTGGGCTGCAAGGGAAGCCCGGGTCTCGGGGGCCTGCCAGAGGTCAGGGGGAAGCTAGTGCCAGAAGCTGGGGGAAGGAAGGCCTACTGTTGCACGAATTTCGTGCATCGGGCCTCTAGTATTTAAATATGCAAACAAATCATCCTTTATTGCACACATACTATCAAAAAGTAAACTTGATAAGTAGCTGTTGTTTAGGACCCAATAATTAAGCTACTGTCTTTCAGCTTCAAAGTCACTCTGTTATATTCAGTGGTACTGGGCCTAGGGTTAAGCAAACCATTTTTGTGATGATTCTAGTGCCTTCCAGTTAAACTGTCAATGGGGGTGATGGAGAGAGACTGGACGCTGAAGGAAGACGGGACCTTCCTGCCCCTACCTGACTGCTTCTTGTTCTTGTCAGCAAAACCCTAGAAACTCTGGAAGGACTTCTGTTTCCAGTAGTATCTGGCTTCACTTTGTACTTTTTTCTAACACTCACTAAACCAGTTCACATGCACCCATCAGAGGCACCGGTCATCTATACTCCCTCCTCAGAAGTCTGAATCAAGACTCTGCAGGGCCCCTCCTCTAAGTCTCTCAAGTTTTAATAATTTTAACCTCCTCGTTTTGTTCTTCCAGCTCTAGGGATAGGAGCTATGTACTGTAACTGCTGCTATCTCCATGATACTTTAGTGATCTCTTTTTGCATTAATTCAACAATACCCATTTAACAATTCTTTATATTAAACTCTCTCGGTAAGAATACCTGTTGAAGTTTCTGTCTCCTAATTGAACCCTGGCTGACACAAGGGATACTTAGTTACTATCTCTACTTTATATATTTATTACTTCAGGGTAAGAATTCAGCACATGAAATGGATTTCAACTACATAAGATATATGTCCAAATGATAATTAACTAAAAAAAATCTCCAAGTAAAAAATTAAATTAAAAGTAACTCCCCAATTAAGTTTATCTGCCAAAGGAAATACTAATATTTCCAAATTGGATTTAAAAAGTTAATATCATCTTAATAAAAACAATACTCAGGATTTCCAAAGGCATGTAAGAAGAGCCTCAACTTCAAAAAAACCAAAAACAACCTTTGAAGACCTTTGTATGTGACTTGACCACAGAACAGCATAACAAAGCTGTTCGGCAATAAAAACTGCAAATTAAAAGCAATGACAATTTAATAAACTAAGAGAGAAATGAATGTGTGGTTGCTATAGGAAATTCAATTACAAGAGTAAATAAATTACAGTTATTCCCTAAATATTAAAAAAATCCAATAAAACAATAAACTTTCAACCCCATTCAAATGATCATTCCAAGTAACTGATTAACTGAAAATAATTAAAGCGAATAAACAAAAAATAAGATACCTACCCTTATTAACATATTACATTCATTTACAAATCTCTTAATAGGGGTTTACTGTTTTTGACAGTAGGTCCTCTAATAGGAGTGCGAAACCTCGATTTTTAAAAAATTCTTCCCAATCTTTCACAATTGTCTTACACAGACCACTAAACAGAAAATTCTTTAGAGACAGAGCTTTATCAAGTAGTTCCTCAACAATTAAGTTTTCATTAAAAAAGAAAGATAAGCTTTCCACACTCATTAATATTTTGTACATTTATACATCACTTCTTGCAATTTACTTTGTTACAGTAACAAGAGCAACCATTAGGCATGTCTGGGAACACACAATTGATTCCTGGAAAGTATATACTTCAACTGATAGAGGAGACCTGCACAGATGTACCAGAGCAGAAGTTAATAACTCAGTGTGCTGAACTGTGGAAGACAATTTTACAGAGGAATGGAAAAGCAAAGGGGAGAACAGTACCAAGAGTTACTACAGTGTAGCCCTGGCTGATTTGGTTCAGTGGATAGAGTGCTGGCCTGCGGAATGAAGAGTCCCAGGTTTGGTTCCGGTTAAGGGCACAGTGCCCGAGTTGTAGGCTTGATCCCCAGTAAAGGGCTTGCAGAAGCCAGCTAATCAGTGGTTCTTTCTCATGATGGATGTTTCTATCTCTCTCTCCCATTCCCTTCCTCTCTGAAATCAATAAAAATATATTTTAAAAAAGAGTTACTACAGTGTATATGCAGTATATAAAAGGTATTACACATAGGACAGAATGTTAACTCCACAGCATAATGTCAAAAACCTTCAAGGGAATGCAGAGTACCTGATTAAGTCCCAAATAAGGCCAGAAAAAATGGGCCATTGACTAGGAACATTACATAGGAAAGCCTAACTTTCAAAATTCACTCTAATCATAATTATTATCCAGTAAGTTGTCTTATGAGTAGGGCCAAATAAGCTAGTGGGGAGGAAAGGGAGGAGAAAGAGAAATCACATGGCTTTTAAAAGTCCCACAGAAGCTGCAGAGTGGAAAGGCTATATTACTAAATGCAGCTTTATGATTATCTCAGATGTGACAATTAGATCTCTACACCTGGACATGAGCATTACCAATTTTGCAAGAACTTGCATAGTTTGAATAGTTGCTCCCAATCTACCTAACTCCTATCTTTTGAGAATCACTTTGTATAAGCAGAGCTGCTGCCAATGGGAGTGCACTGGGTATGTGAATAGTGTTAACAGAGAACATGCTGAGCTCCCCTTTCTAGCCTTGCTTATCTCTTGTATGCATTACAGTAAACTTTTTTACCATCCTAGTTTGCCTAATATTTCCCCTCACCTTGGTTTTGTCTGGCCAATAAAGTAAAAAAAGGATCCCTGTATAAGAGAACAATCTGTTAAATAACTGCTTCACCTCACAATCATCATTCCATTCCAATACAGCTTTAAAAATTCACCTAAAAAACTGTAAAATACTTTTAGCACCAGCAGGGAGAATGGATACCAAAGGAGAGACAAAAAGAGTAATGGGCCCTAGTGTCAACTAGTAAAGCAAGCAAAGGAGAGTGAGTATACATATCAAAAGGAGATGTATTAGATAAAACAAGTTTGAGAGCAGGAGCACAAGTAGAGAGAGGGCTGAAGGAGGGAGCAATGTTGGCTTCCAATTGACTAAAGCTCTTTGAAACATAACTGGGTCAACAATCACACTAAAAGATAAATGGGCCAAAACAGAACGGAAGAGCGTTGCTTAGTTGCCTAACCACTCTAAAACAGAGATAAATTTTTCTGTAAAGGGCCAGATAGTAAGTATTTTAGGCCTTGTGGGTCATACGGTTTCTGTTGCAATTACTCAACTCTGCCATTGTAGTGCCAGAGCAGCCACAGACAATATGCAAATAAACGAGCAAGGCTGTATTCCAATAAAGCTCTATTTATGGAGCTTCAAACTTAATATAATTTTGTCACTTATACCTCAAAAAAGGAAAAAGACAATGCATTGAATCTATAGATGAGTTTGGAGAAAACTGAGAGCTTTGTAATATTGTCTGCCTAACCAGGAAAATAGTATGCCCATTTACTTAATGCCTTTTAAATTTTATTTCAATAAAGTTTTATAATTAAAAACAATACTATGTTCCATAATAACAAATTTTTGAGGTACAAGCCAAATCAAACCAAAAAAGTGAAAACCTTTTAGGGAAAAAATAATAAACATTAATGAACCCAGATGGTTTAGCTCAGTGGTTGAGCATTATCCTATGAACCAGGAGGTCACGGTTCAATTCCCAGTCAGGGCACAAGCCCGGGTTGCAGGCTCGATCCCCAGTAGGGGGCGTGCAGCAGACAGCCAATCAATAATTCTCTCTCATCACTGATGTTTCTATCTCTCCCTCCCTCTCCTTTCCTCTCTGAAGTCAATAAAAATATATATAAAAAAAGAAAGAGAAGATAAAGGTTCTACAACGGTATCACAGAAGCAGAAGCAAAATGCTCCCCCTGATCATTTAGTAATGAAACTGCATTTCACTATACCAACAGGAGAGGGCATTTTGAGCTAAGAATCTGAGTAAATTTTTCCCCCAGACCCCACAGAATCACTTGTTATATTCTTAGGACATTTAAGGAAATTTGAATATAGAAGAGAGTATTTAAAAGGAGGTAAGTAGCCCTAGCCGGTTTGGCTCACTGGATAGAGCATCAGCCTGGGGACTGAAGGGTCCCAGGTTCGATTCCGGTCAAGGGCATTTACCTTGGTTGCAGGCACATCCCCAGTAGGGGGTGTGCAGGAGGCAGCTGATCGATGCTTCTCTCTCATCGATGTTTCTAGCTCTCTATCCCTCTCCCTTCCTCTGTAAAAAATCAATAAAATATATATATAAAAAATAAAAGGAGGTAAGTATATAGTTTAAAAATAAATTTACAGAAAATAAAAGGGCTAAAAGAACAAGTTAAAAACATCACAAAGAAATCAGACAAATCCATAACATGAAATGATCTCAAAGACAACTGGCCTAGACTCCTCAAAAAAGTCACTGTCTTGCTCTGGTTGATGTGGCTCACTTGATTGTCATCCCATGCTCCGAGAGAACATGGGTTCGATTTCTGGTCAGGGCACATGCCCGGTTTGCAGGCTTGATCCCTAGTAGAAGGCAGCTGATCAATCGATGTGTCTGTCTGTCTCTTTTTCAAGTATAAAAATAACATTAAAATAAAAAAGTAAAAATAAAAACTGTAACAAACTGATGAGAAGACAAAACAGCCCAACTAAAGAATGGGCAGATAATAACAACATGAAAATCATAGAAGAGGATATGCTAAATCCTATTAATGGATTTAAACATTCTGAGCCTCACTAGGATAGAAACTCCAAGAGAACAGTGTCTTTGTTTTTGCATTTAAAGTTGCAAACAATATGAATGATATTAACAGGAAGCAGTTAAATTATGGTACATCAATAATATGGAATACTGTACACCTATTAAAAGGATGCAATAACTCACATTCTTAATGTTGAAGGACGAAGAGATATTTTGTTTAAAAAAAGCAAGTTGCAAAATGTTTACTAGTATGATTAATGTGAGCAAAAATAAAATCGAATCTCAATACTTACATAAATGAACACAGAGTGACATGTGAAAGGATACATATCAAATTTATCACTGGTAACCTCAAGACAATGGAATTAGAGAGGCAAGATATCATTCAAGATTTTTTTTCAGCCGAAACCGGTTTGGCTCAGTGGATAGAGCGTCGGCCTGCGGACTGGAGGGTCCCAGGTTCGATTCCGGTTAAGGGCATGTACCTGGGTTGCGGGCACATCCCCAGTGGGAGGTGTGCAGGAGGCAGCTGGTCGATGTTTCTCTCTCATCGATGTTTCTGGCTCTCTATCTCTCTCCCTTCCTCTCTGTAAAAAATCAATAAAAATATATTTAAAAAAAAAAAAAGATTTTTTTTCAAACATCTCTCTATTGTTTGGCTTGTTAACAGTGATCATGTCTTTTGTATTTAAAAAGAACAAAGTATGCACTTCAATTCTTTTCATTAGTAAGAAACACACAAATTGGTTTTAAAAAAGAAAAATGATGAGTTAATGAAAAAAATTAGTTTAAATTCACAACATGCCCATCATAGAAATAATGCTTCTTAGCAATTCAACTATATTATAATGTATGTGATAAATATAAAGCTAGAATTAGGTATTACAAACTTTTATTTTATACAGATCAAGTATAATGAGTGTAACTAATGAGAAATTCCTCACATGTGCGATCTATAGTAATGATATATTTCATTCTTTTCAAAGGCAAACCTTGAATCAATTTGCCTTCCTGTATGAGACTGTAATTTTCTAACACCTAAATCTCAGTCAAAATGTGTACGCAAATGAAGTATGGAAGGATCAATATGCAAACGTTATTAACGCTGGGGGGGGGGGAATAATAAGCATAGATAGATATTGTAATTATCTTTTAAGTTTAAAACATTGAACTTTCCATACGGTCTCCTCAATGCCTAATATGAAGCCTTGCACACAGTAGGCTCTATACAGCTATAGAAAAAAACACACAACTTATCTGAGAAGAGACTGAATCTTCAGTTTGCCTATTAATTTCAATCACAGTAGTTTGGTTGTTTATATTTTTTCTAACTTCTCTTAAACATTCTGAATGTTTCAAAAAATAAACCTTGCACAATAAAATTTCTTTATCATTAAGTTTTGCTCATGAGGTAAAACAGAACAGAGGTCAATAAAAATATAGTGTAACATGCATTCTTATAACTAGTAGGCAAGTAAATAACACTGATTTATATTAATAACAACATCTATTGCTAACTCCAATCATATTTACCTTAAAACCAAAGTTTTAAGGGCATCTTATGATAGACAGCCAATGATATGGGATTCACAGTAATTTAAGACAAAATAGTGACTGGCCAATCCCTAAACTCCAAATGTAAGTCCTATTGTTTTGCTATCTGGAATAAAAATAATAAGTATCACATGCAGTATTTGTTAGGGGATAGCCCAGAGATGATCCAAGAAGCCTTTGACCGTGGGCCAAGCACTGGGTTCTCATTTCATCTCTGCTAACAACTAACTGTCGGATCTTGGATACATCATTTAACTCCATGAGGCTCAGTCTCTTCATCTGAATCAGGATCAGATCATTTTTAAGACCCCATCCCTTCAGGATTAAAATCTTCTGGGGTTAGTATCTTTCATTGTCATTAGCGAAAGAAAAGAGGAATAAAACAAAACACAAACACAAGTTATTTGGTTTTATATAAAGTTCAGAAACAAAAAATTGAGGTTTACAAGTTAAAAATTTGGATTCCCAGATTAAACAACAAATTCTGTGAAATTTGTTTCCTCATAATATTTGTTTAAAAAAACATAACTTTTTGTTTGCATGAAAAGAAAATATGGACATGATCAGCATAATTTGAGGAAACAGATATTTGGACATTCTTAAAACCCAAGTTAGACATAAATGAAGTAAAACAAATATAAAATATCTTAAAGATGCATTAAATACTACTGAATTTGAAAAGTTGGTAATTACCTAGTTAGAAGAATGGAAAGTTAAAACCATTTCAAAATAGCCTTTGCTATTAGATGGAAATAAGAGAGAGATAATATTCTATCCACTTGAATGAGAGAACAACAGAACTTTGAAAATCAATGATTTGGTCAATGATGTA
This sequence comes from Myotis lucifugus, assembly GCF_000147115.1. Lineage (NCBI taxonomy): Eukaryota > Metazoa > Chordata > Mammalia > Chiroptera > Vespertilionidae > Myotis > Myotis lucifugus. The sequence continues at coordinate 291,503 of NW_005871087.1, read as the reverse complement.
TCTCAGTAGTTATATACAGGCCTCAATGACAAACCACTAACCTCAAAATGTGGTACTAATTATAAATAATGACAATTATATTATCATTTAGTTCAATCTTTACTTTTTAAAAAGAAAAGCAGCCAAAATAATTGGTACAGGAACGGTGATATTATAACTCAGAAAATAAACTTTAAAAAAAGGCAATTTCAACAACAACAACAACAACAAAACTAAAAAGTATTTATATCCACAATGAAAAATTACAGGTTTGCTTATTTCCAAATATTCTATTTTTCTGGTAATCATACTAGTTGAGCTTTAAAATGACAGATTCATGGATGTTGAAAGGTAGTGATCATTACTGCAGATTATAATCTCAAAACTACTGAATCCAATAGCTTTGGATTCTCATGCTTTGCCCACTTATTATATGCATGACTCTGTGCAAGTTACTTAACTTCTCTAAACTTTAGTTTGCTCATTAGTAAAATCAGGATAATAAAGTATTAATGAAAAAAATATATATGTAAGAACATTCATTAACTTTTTAAAAATTATTACCTAAAATACTATAGAGAAATAAGTACTTTAAAAAATTGGGTATCTTCAACAATTGTATTCCAAGCCATTAAGCCAAAAAAAGGGGGGGAGGGATGTGTTTACCTAAATTCCTATAATAAAATTATAAATCTTATTCAGAAAATGGACAATTTAAGGGAATTCACTTTATCCTATTCTAATCAGTAAAACACAAAGGTAATATGAGTTTTTATGGCAATAGTATATTGGTATGGAACCTCTATAATTTCCCTTGGCTTAAAGGGAAATTTATAATTTGACAACAGGTTGGAACACTGAGCCAAAGAACAAAGTAACACTAACTCACACTAAAGATTAAACACAGGCTCTATTGGTTTTAATTAATTGGATAAAACACTTTGCTAAAAATAGGATACATCTCTCTAATCTTAACATTTATCTCTGGGAGAAGTAAATTAAACTCTAAAACTTCAAAAGTAGATTCAGTCAGGATTCCAAAGAAGCTCACTTTATTTTTATTTTGGTAATCTTATCTGAAAGAATTATGTTAAACTTGGTGAAATGTTATTGGTTTATACCACTATTATATACCTCCACCCCCCATTATACTATGCTTTTTTTATATACCTAGGAGTAGTGAATGGATTGCCCAGACTGAATCACCATTATATTCCAAATAAATTTATGAGAAAGAAAATGAATAGTCTAGAGACATATGAAAACATGCTCAAAGTCACTAATCATCCGAGAGATGCAAAACAAAACCACAATGAGGTACCATCTCACACCTATCTGAATGGCTATCATCAACAAATCAACAAATGACAAGTGCTGGCGAGGATGTGGAGAAAAAGGAACCCTCATGCACCGCTGGTGGGAATGCAGACTGGTGCAGCCACTGTGGAGAACTGTAGGGAGTTTCCTCAAAAAACTAAAAATGGAACTCCCATTTGACCCAATGATCCCACTTCTAGGAATATATCCCCCAAAACTAGAAACACCATCAGAGAGGATATATGCACCCCTATGTTCATAGCAGCACAATTTACAATAGCTAAGATTTGGAAACAGCCCAAGTGCCCATCAGCAGATGAGTGGATTAAAAAACTGTGGTACATCTACACAATGGAATACTATGCTGCTGTAAAAAGGAAGTAACTCCTACCATTTGCAATAGCATAGATGGACCTAGAGAGCATTATGCTAAGCAAAATAAGTCAATTGGAGAAAGATAAATATCACACGATCTCACTCATTTGTGGAATATAATGAACAACATAAACTGATGAACAAAAATAGATCCAGAGACAGAGAATCATCAATCAGACCATCAAACCTCAGAGGGGAGGTAGAGGAGGGTGGAGGGAAGGGGGGCGAGATCAACCAAAGGACTTGTATGCATGCAAATAAGTATACCCAAGGGTCACTTCAACCAACCTGGGGAGTGTCGGCGGGGGGGGGGGGGTGATAAGGACACATGTAATACCTTAATCAATAAAAAAATAAAATGTATAGTCTAGAAAACAGAATAGTTATAAAGAGAGACAGGGCAACCTTCAACTACTTGAAAGTCATGTTAACAAATAATTAGGGGAATGTGGGGGGGGGAAGGAGACATATGTAATACTCTTTGTAATACTTTAAGCAATAAAACAAAATTTAAAAAAATAAAATAAAATGTGATGAAATGTAAAAAAAACACACAAATAATTAATCTTCCCTGCTAAGTTACAAGGAGGCAGATTTTAATGCAGCGGTTCTCAACCTGTGGGTCGCGACCCCTTTGGCGGTCGAACGATTCTTTCACAGGGGTCGCCTAAGACCATCCTGCACATCAGATATTTACATTACGATTCATAACAGTAACAACATTACAGTTAGGAAGTAGCAACGAAAATAATTTTATGGTTGGGTCATAACATGAGGAAATGTATTTAAAAGGCCAGAAGGTTGAGAACCACTGTTTTAATGTAATATGAAAAAAGATTTTATCAAGAATTGAAATGGGCTTATAACCTTTCTGGAGGACATTATGACAGGCTGAAATAATATGAGAAATCCCTGCACCTTTTAATTCAGTAAATTTTAAACATAAAAGAATGACAGCACAGTTTATAATAGCAGAAAATATTGAAAGCAACCTAGATACTATTTAGACATGAACAGTGTTCAATTAATAGTATAAGACAATGAGAAAATGCTCAAGATAAAATAGAAAAAAAGTATACAAAACTACATAACAAGTAATACCAATTCTGTCCTCCTAAGAAAACATTTGCATGTATAAAAATAATTGGAAAAGTAATTATAAAAGTAATTAAAAGAAAGTACATCATAATTTATCAGCTGATTATTCCTACATGTGGTCTTGCAGGTACTTTTTGTTCCAAATTTTAATTCATGAGCACATATTACTTTAATCAGATGCTGAATAATCATCTATCAGGAATATTTTGAAAGAAATTGCTATTCTTGAATAGTAAAATGAGCTATATGACTCCCAATGTCCCTTATAACTCAAAGCTTCCACAACTCTAAGAAAACTTTCTACAACTAATTTAAAAATCAATGAGCCTCTGCCAAGAACAGAAAATCTAAAATTAAGTTTTCAAAGAAGGATGGACAGCCAAGAGTGATATTACTTTCTGAAGGAACATCAATATCCTTTGGCTAATAGCTCTTTTCTTAGATAGAAAATGGGCAGTGAACCTAAATGAGTTGGACAAACAAAACAAACAAACAAAACAAATACAGTATAGAATGAATCTGCTACTACCCAAAGAAGCAGCTGGAGGAGGAAAAAGGAATGAAGGTTTCTCCCTTATTTTTACCAAAAGGACCACTGCCTAGATGATGATTAATATAGTATAGTGATTGATTGATATCTACAGCCATGGAAGTTAGCTAATATTTTCATCTGGTAGGACTATAAACCAAACAGGGATGGAGTGGGGGTGGGTTTGGTCTAGCATTAAGAAAGTCTCTTGTTTCTTTAAAAAGAATATCTAATTTTATCAATTTGAGTAATATCAGAATTAAGTGACCTTTGGTAGTTAAATCACAATTGCAATTTTCATCTAAGAAAAGAAAGTAAAACATGAAAAACAGAGCTAATTACAAACCACTGGCTCAGGATCATAACAACATAAAATATTATCACCATGCATTTCAAATATTATCCATCCTAAGTCAAATAAGACAGATTCATGAAATAACTATGATAATATCATAGATTAGAAATCTAAAACTCAAATCAATGGAAAAAATAATCTCCTTGTGATAAGTAAAGGTAGCCTTGTTACCAAGAACAAACCATAGAATGCCATACACTTTTTACCAGAGATAAGAATGTGTAATAAACAATATATAATAGAATATAACTAACATTTGGATGAAAATGCACTCCTATAATTGCAAAGAGAAAATAAAATAGTGAAGTGTAAATTACTCAAAATATTCAGAGAAATCAGTAAGACATTTCTATTTCACAGTATTTTATTTATTTATTTATATGCATATAAATATATAAGTAGATATATGTATATATTTATTCCTGCATATATAAGTATATGTATACATATACCATACAATCTTTCTTGCTAGTTATATGATACATTAGTTAAAGAAGGTTAAAATGAAATATTTATGATAGTTTTCTGATATTTAAAATATAATGAGACTTGGAAAATAATATGTGGTTATATACAAAGATCAAGAGAACACAACTTACAGAATCTGGTCAAAATACACAGTTTCTTCCTTTTTGTTTTTAATAAATGAATGATAGACAAAAAGGGGGGGGGGGAATCCTAAACACTAATAATTCCCCACCAGTTACATAATTTAAAAAAATC
>NW_005871087.1:261299-287027 GCF_000147115.1 Myotis lucifugus | reverse complement strand
ATTTATTAACAAAAAAGGAGAGAAAAAGAAACTGTCGGTATTAAACATTTACCCTTAAAGGATTCATCCTATCAGAAAATCATGGCAGAAATTAGCACCTGAAAAGTACTCAGAGCTTTCTAATTAGTATATGAAAAATATACACATTTAAAAAAATTAAAATAAAAAATATGCTAGAAACAGTTCTAATATAATCAAAGAATGTACTATGTTCAACACAACTGCATAAAATCTGTTTTTTCCTATTTATTATTTTCTAATTCAGAAACCATTTTTGAGGCAATGTTACTTGACCACCACCCATTTCCTTTTGTGACAAATGATTCAATACCCAGCATTTTCAACCATCTTTCCAATGTTGGAGAATTTAAAACTCACTACCTTGATGAAAGCATAAAAAAAAATCAAATAAATCAGTATTTCTCTAACAACCTACAGCACCTGAAAATAATCAAATTCTGAAAAACATGCTTCCTCCTTAAAACAAACAAATAAAAAACTCCCTTAAATATCTCTTTACAAAGGGCATCTGAAAAATAAATATGTTCAAGAAAATACGAATTCACATACGTTCTGACAGGAAATAGCAATATACAATATTTTAAACATTTTGAAAAGGCAGCACATTCTTCTGTGTGTTGCAAAAGACTCCAGACCTGCAATCGTGCTGCAGTCATGAATAAACATATTCCTCTGAAGTTCTAAGTATGTGTGGCCATATCAAGGGCACATCCGATTTGAAATGGATTTACATTACCTCCAACTTTAGGGCCACCTGCTGAACCAGGCTTCCTTGCACTGTTGACAGGATTTCCGGATGTTTTAGGTGCAGGAACCTTGAAGGCTGAAGCAGCTGATGATGGCCTATTTCCATCCACTGATTCTTCATCATCAAAGCTTTTATCTGTACAAAGCATTAGCAAAATGTATCTTAAGAAATCTAAGCTTTGCTCCATTTTTCATAAGGCTCAAAAAACAAATAAAGCTACATATAAAATCATAACTTTGTGAGATATATAATACAAAATAAAGCTCCTTTGAATAAGCATTTATATAATGGCTAACACTATATAAAATAACCAAGTATAATTTAAAATCAGGTTGCAGTATTTCCATATTTACTACCTATATCTATAAAGTCAAAAGATAAAACCAAATATATTAACTATAAAGATAGAAAAAGCGTTTTTCCTTTTTTACTACTAATAAGCATTTTCTGCCAGCTCCTCCCATAGTGCATCTTCCAGCACACCCTGCCTTAGTCCTTACACCCAGATTCTGCAACTTACAATCACAGATCCGTTTGCAAATCAGTCGCCTCATTCCTCTGAAAGCTCTTAATTTTCCTCACCCTAGGATGCTCCCAATGGTTCACATGGCCAAATGCAGTAGATTTGAGACTAATCAAAGATTCTATCAAAAATAGATAGAAACAACCACAGAACCACCACTGAGGTTTGTGCCGGCATTTTTCTTTCTCTTCCCTGCACTAGGTACTGTAACAGCCAATCAGCTATAAGGTGACATCATCTTATGGCAGCTACTGCCAGATGAAAGGTAAAAATTCTCCATGTATTTTAAAAATCTCTTTGCAGCTGCAATCCTTATTCTGTAACAAAATTTCAAAGGCATTCAATACTACAGGTTTATAAACCTAAATTTGTATTCTCTTATTTAGCTTACTTGAAAATTTATACAAATAGAAAATAAGATTTTATGCAATATTCATTCTGTTGATGTGCTTATTATTGCATCATTAAACCACAGAATATCACAGTGCTCATTAGTGTACCTAATTAACTCTGTAATCTAACAATTTGCTGTTTATTTAGGTCACAGAAACCAAACTGAACAATTTGTTCTCATAAATGATTCAAAAATATTCCATAAAGTTCCTTTTATAATCTTCATGAATGACCATACTAGTATCATCTCCGTGTATAAAATGAAACACCCCCACTTCCACCCCCACCCCCACAAGATATATGCATTTTATTCGTCGGAGAAGATGGTTTTCTCTAGGACCCTGCACAATCCAACCAGGACAAACAAGATGGGCGAGGCAAAGAGGCAGTTTACCACAGGCTTCAGATCAATATGCCAGAATCTTTCCCTTTCAATCCGCTTCCCTTACCTATGCAAATACCCAAATCAAGGAGGAATAATCATCCTTTTAATCTTAAATATATATTTAAAGGAAATACACCAAACACATGAAAAAACTGTTTAATTAAAAACAAGAGAGTCAAATAGACAACCTAATATAAAGCCACATTCCATTTCAGCAAGTGTTTTCCTTAAATAGCACAACATGTAGGAAAAAAGTACCTTCTAGTTCAGGTGGGGAAGGTCCAGCCCGCAGGCCATATAAGGCCTGCAAAATCATTTGGTCTGGCCCTGACAAGGCAACTGCAAGTGGGACTCAAAATTCAATAAATCTAGGAGCTTTTTTCATAGAAACATAAATTTATATTAAGTGAATTATATTAAGTGAATGATGTTATAAATATCCAAATGACTCTTGGCAGAAAAAAGATTCCCCACTCTTGTTCTAGTTAAACAATATATTTTTCTTTCTTAGCATAATATTATAAGGTAGCCAGTGTGGATCACTTAAAACCTGTGCTCTATGTAGACTGCTGTGTTAAAAACACTAATACAATTCCAAATAAACTTTTTTTTTTGCCACCACCACCATATAAAAAATGTAGCTAAGAGAGACAGTAGACACACAAATCTAAGGAAAGATGAGTATTGAAACAAAGTAGCCAGAGGTTCCCATGGAAACAGTGCTCTCTTCCTACAAACACACAAGAATTTAAGAGAGTAAATGTCTCTACTATTTAAAAAAAATTAACTCTTAACATTCTCAAGCTACTGAGAAATTAGTTTTTATCAAAATAAGGCCAAGAAAATATACAAATCATAACTATGCAGCTCAATGAATTTTCACAAAATGAACATTCCAATGTAAACCGGTCTCCAGAATAGATCATTATCAGCATCCTGTGAGCACCCTCACTGAACCTCCAAAATTCACCAGTTCCTACTGAAGTAAACTGGTCTTGACTTTTAACACCATAGTTTGTTTTACCCATCTGTGAAGGGCATATAAAAGGAATAACACAATAGGTACTCTGGTACCTGGTTTCTTTTCACTCAATATAATGTTTGAAATATTCATTTCATTACTTATAGTTTTCTACTATATGAATGTATCGCAATTTATTAATATCCACTGTACTATTGATGAACATTTGAGTTGTTGCCAGTTTGAGATGAATTCAAAGATGTATATTGCAACCTCTAGAGCAGTGGTACTCAAAGTGTGGTCCAGGACCAGCAGGTGAGCATCACCTGGCACTCTATTAGAAACGAAATTCTTGGACCCTAACCCAAATCTTCTGAATCATAAACTCTGGAGATAGAGGCCCAGCAATATTAACAAGACCTCCTAGTGATTGGTGTAAGCATGATCAAATTTAAGGGTCACTGCCCTACAGCAGGAGTTGGCAAACTTAAGTCTATAAAAGGCCAGATAACAAATGTTTTTTAGGCTTTACAAACCATATATACTGTATATGTAGTGTCTCTGTGCAACTACTCAATTATACCACTGTAGTGCCAAAGTAGTGATACACGATATGTAAGCAAATAGGTGTGGCTGTGTTTCAATAAAACTGTATGTATGAAACAGGAGGCCATCTGGATTTAGCCTGCAAGAAATAGTTTGCCAATCCCTACTCTAAAGCAACCACTAAAATAAGAGTAAATAAATAAACTAATAAAAAACTAAAATAATTTTTAAAAATTGAATAGTTAAGAAGCAGGAAGAAGCCGAAACCGGTTTGCCTCAGTGGATAGAGCGTCGGCCTGCGGACTGAGGGGTCCCGGGTTCGATTCCGGTCAAGGGCATGTACCTGGGTTGCTGGCACATCCCCGGTGGGAGATGTGCAGGAGGCAGCTGATCAATGTTTCTCTCTCATCGATGTTTCTAACTCTCTATCTCTCTCCCTTCCTCTCTGTAAAAAATCAATAAAATATATTTAAAAAAAAAAAAAAGAAGCAGGAAGAAGACAAAAAAGCTAAAACAAGTAGATAAAATAAAAGATAAAGTGGCAAAAATGAAACCAGGTATGCAGTAACTACTTAAATGTAAATTAACTAAATATTCCCAGTAAAAGACCAAGACATAATTTTTTAAAATAGGTTGCTTAAATAAAATATATTTTACATATAAAGGTCACATTAAAATAAAAGTAAAATGATAGAGCAGACCATGGCAAACACCACCAAAAGAAAGCTGGTATAGCTATACCAACTTCAAACAAGCAGCTTGAAGAAGCATTACTAGAGATAAAGAGAGACTTTGAATAATGATAAAGGAGTAAATCCAGAACCCTAAATCAGAACCCTACATTTTTATGAACCAGTACACAGCTTCAAATACATAAAGCAAAAAATGAAGAACTAAAAATAAATAAATAGGCAAATCTATAACCATAGAGGGCAATGAAGTTTTACCCACTCCCAATAAAATTAAATCTTTTTGGTCTATAAGCTAAGAAAATTTGTATAGCTATATCATCACAAGCCCCCAATTAAAAAGTTTGCAAATTATTTAGAGGTTATAAATATTCTAGGCTTAAAAATATTTTCTTTTTATGTCATTATCTTTTAATATATTAAAAGAAATACCAAGTCTGTATTAAATCTCAGGAACTTTATTTAAATTATTTTTATAATCTATATACTAAAATAAATCTGTTATTTTTGAGGTAGGGTTCAGGCATACAAGACAAGAATATATGCCTTTTATTAAAAATATTTTCTTAATAACTATAAAATATCAGAACAAATCAGTTATATTTTTTCCTAGCACCTCTAACTTCCTGAAATACTTTTATGAGTGAACTAGAAGTTGCACTGGAAGTGGACAGAACTTTTTCTTGTTTATGCTATAATCCCATTACATACAACAATCCTGGGATAACTGTCATAGCTAACTCTTGTTCCTGCTTCCCACCCTTTCCCGCAGAATTTATTCTCAGCATAATGTGCTGTGAGTTGAACAAAGTCATGTCACATTGCTTCTCAAAATCCTCCTATGACCCCATAAAAGGCCTACCAGGACTCCGAGATCTACAAGATCTTAGGTCTCTCTAACCTCATCTTCTACTCACTATCCAGCTTTCTCTCCAATCCAGCTTCATCAATGTCCTTGCTGTGACTCATATCAGGGTCTCTATACACGTTCCCTTTGCCTAGAATACCCTTCCGCCTCTTAGCCACAGTTTACTCACCTCCTTCAAACTCACTTCCTTCAAATCTTTATTGATCTATTACTTTCTCAAAGAGGTTTCTCCAGATGATAAAATTGTAAACCTTCCAAAATTCTGATACGACTTCCATCTTTATTTCTCTCCCTAGTACTTACCATTTATATATTTTACTTACTTTGATTATTTCTCTCCCCCCACTGAAATGTATTGTCTATTAGGGTGAGAACTTCTGTCTATTTTGCCAATTGCCATGTCTCCAGCACGTGGAACAAGCTCAGAAGGACACATTTCACAATAGGGAGACTTTTGGCTCCACTAAAGCTTTACTAGGTTATTTGAAACAAAACTCCAAAGGCAAACAAACTATAACCATTTCTAAAATATCTCCTGATAAACAATAAAAATAACTGACAAAATATTAATAAATGTAAGAATAAAACCACTATATTTGAACATCTATTCCGAAGGCCTGTGGGGCAAAGGGAACAAAATTCAAAACTCACATAAGATGCAAATTTGAACAGAAGAGTCTTCCCGCCAAAAGCTGGTATACCAAATGAGTATATAGTTGCCCTTAAACACAGGTTTGAACTATGTACTGATATGCGGATTTTTTAAATAAATACCTGTACTGTTTAGACCTCAGCTGGGAATCCATAGATGTGGAGGGCTACTGTATGCACTGACTATACCATTTTATATAGCGGAGTTCAGCATCTGATTTGGTACCCACAGGGGTAGTTACTGAGAGTAGTTAAGTTTTTGGGGAGTCAGACAGAGGTTATATGCACAATTTCAATTGTATTTGGTGGGGTTGTACAGTTGTTCAAGGATTAACTGTATCCTCAAGGTTAAAGTGAACCACAAATAAGACTTTAACTTTAAAAAAATATTTTTTTTTATTGATTTCAGAGACAAAGGGAGAGGGAGAAATAGAAACATCAATGATAGAGAATCACTGATAGGCTGCCTCCTGCACACCCCCCACTGGGATTGAGCTGGCAACCCGGGCATGTGCCCTTGACCGGAATCAAACCCTGGACCCTCAGTCCACAGGCCGAAGCTCTATCCACTGAGCCGAACCACCTAGGGCAAGACCTTAACTACTTCTAGTCTTTTATTCTTTTCAAACTTTTCTCAAGAGAGCCATAGAGAAGTAAATCAAATGGAGTACTTCATTTAGGTCAAATGCTCTTAGGCAGTCGAGACACTAAAGCCTTTAAACTCGGTAGGCTCACACTTGTAGTACTCCTAAGCAACAGCCAAAGCAAATGCAAAATTTTCCTAGAAGAAAGTCTATGGCCTCATGTTATTTGCAAAGTAATTTTCCAAAGGTCACTTAGCATGAGATGAAACAAGACACCAGGAACAAGAATAAATAGAAAGAAATAGACAATAGGAACAGATCCACTTTAAATCCTAGAATTATCAAGCACAGACTCTAGAACAGGGGTCCTCAAACTTTTTAAACAGGGGGCCAGTTCACTGTCCCTCAGACTGTTGGAGGGCCGGACTATAGTTTAAAAAAAAACTATGAATAAATTCCTATGCATACTGCACATATCTTATTTTGAAGTAAAAAAACAAAATGGGAATACAGTATTTGTATTTGCATGTAGCCCGAGGGCCGTAGTTTGAGGACCCCTGCTCTAGAATATCTATACTTGGAAGCTTTTACCAGGCAGGCTTGAAAATAACTTCAGAGATGAGGAAATTATTTTTTTTTTTAAAAAGTGACACTGATTTTTAAAAACAACCAAGCAGAACTTATAGAAATAAAAATAACTGAAATTTAAACTCAGAGGGGAGACACAACAGATTAGACACAGCTCAAGGGCTCATTAATGAACTTCAAGATAAATCACACAAAAAATCACCTAGGATTCATATAGTAGGAGCTTTAATATTTACTGAATAAGGGTCAAATACAGAAAGCAACCTGTAAGTTACAATTATGTTGATACCTCTGTTCTTACTCCAATGTTTCAAAAAGACAAAACTGTGGTTTGGTGCAGAACAGAACAAGATGAACATATACAAACTAAAAATGTGAGCAGGCTCTAGTGGTTATGTGTATGATGGAGATGAAAAAGGAGAGAAGAAGGAGCAGAGGTCCTGATAACAGGAAAAAGAGATGGAAATGGAGGCAGAGAAACAAATATAGGAGGAGGTGATGGAAGAAGAGGAAGAGGATGGGGAAGAAAAAGAAATGGTGATAGAAGGGAGAGGGAGATGGAAATAAAGGAGATGATGGAGGAAGAAGTGGGCATGAGGAAAAGGAGGAGAAGGCAATGAAAAGAAGGAGGAAGAAATAGAAACAGAGGAGGAGGAAATGGAGGAGGAAAAAGAGGGAGGAAGGGAGGAAGAGAAGGGAGAGGAGGACAAGCAAAGAGAGGGAGGGGAAAAACAAGCCTAAGTAGGCTAAGGCTTTATCTTATGCTGCCTTCATATTACACTTAAAACTGTTCTCAGTAAGCACTGAGCTCCTGTAGGCTCATGATTCCCTATCAGCATGCCTAAAAGCCAAAAAAGCTCTAAAAGTCTTTTGTCTTTTAAATTTATCTGGCAGCAAAATCTGAAATGATTTGAACTCAGTGTATAACAAAACATAATGTGAACTGACATTAGCCCATTTATTGTCTTTATTTCCCCTACTGCAAAAAAATATTAATGTGCTTGATTATAAGGTCAGCCCCAAACCCAGCTCGGGTTGTTATAAAATATATGGTGTATAACTGTATTATTTTTCTAATACTAACATATTCTGAATTCCAAAATATAAGTGGTCTTCAAGATTTCAGATAAGAAAGTATGAATTGCCCGGGTCAGGTGGCTCAGTTGTTTGGAGTGCTATCACATATACCAAAAGGGTGCCTGTTCGATCCCCGTATGGACTGTATGGGAGGCAACCGATCAATGTCTCTCCCCCCCGCCCCCTTCTCTTTTTCTAAAATCAATAAAAACCTATTCTTGGGTGAGGATTTTTTTAAAAAGGAAAGATTATAAATGCATATTACCATAATAAAGTCCCTTCCTTTTTTTCTTTTTCCCTTCAAAGAAAAGCCATATACGTATTAAAATGGCTATTCAAACTTTCCACTTCACTTTTATAGGTACATGTATTCAAAAACATAACATTTCTGCTTCTGAATTCATATAAAATCTGAAAAGCTGCTCCATCTTATATGGAAAACAAAGAGCAAGCCAAAACCTTTATACCATATCTCTTTAAAAAAATTCATTTTGTGTGATTTTCCTCAGTGAACCAACCAGCCAGTTCAGTAAGAAGAACCCACAACATGACTGTCATGTACAAAATAGACTGTTTCATAGTAAGTAGTTTCTTATACCAAAGTTCCTCTTTTCAATTGAAACTATATCCTTCCTTATTCTAATTAAAACACCGAGCAATAGGACTTTGGATTTCTGAACTGTTTCACACTCTTGCATATCCAACAATGATCATGGTTATATCTAACAGCTAAATTAGCAACTGATACTAGGAAATCCTATATAATAAAACCCTAATACGCAAATTGACTGAACGGGGAACGACCAGTTGCTAGGACATGCACTGACCACCAGGGGGCAGATGCTCAATACAGGAGCTGCCCCCTGGTGGTCATTGTGCTCCCGCAGGGGGAGCACCACTCAGCCAGAAGCCGGGCTCACAGGTGGCGAGGGCAGCGGTGGTGGTAGCAGAAGCCTCTCCCCTCCCGCTTCCACGGCAGCGCTAAGGACCCCTTGGGGGATGTCCGACTGTCGGCAGGTGGACATCCCCCGAGGGGTCCCGGACTGTTAGAGGGCGCAGACCAGGCTGGGGCAACCCCCCTCCCCCATGTACGAATGTCATGCACTGGGCCTCTAGTAATCTCTATAAGCTATTATATTGCATGCATCTCAGAAAACTTACACAAATTTTAGTTGTTTGCACTCCCCACTATGTTTTTACATTAGGATATTCTCCTTGGCTTTCCTCTGACCTCACAAGTCCTTCTTGCTCAGTCTCTTCCTCTTTTACCCAACCATTAAATGTTGAATATCCTCCTTTTCTCCTGGCTGTACACTTTCTAAATGGCTTCATCAATTCTCAACAGTTTAAATATCTCCTACATGCTGACAATTTTCAAATGTTTGTCTCTAGCCTAAACCATCTCTCATTTTCAGGTCTATATATTCAACTGCCCTGTAGAAGTCTCCCCTAAGAATACCTCAAATTAGAGGATTTGACATAGGTAACCTAATACCAACACATCTCCAAACCCATTCTTCCTGTCTTCTCCTATGCCAGTAAATATATAGTCAACTCCAGCTCACGATCTGAAAGCCTCATTCCAAGTTCTCTCCTCTGTCCTGCATGGATCGTCTATCAGCAGCTCTTACTGTATATAACTCCAAGGTATATACAGCTATTTTTCTTTACTTCCTCTGCCATTCCTAGTCTAAAGCCAGACCAATATTATCTCTGCCTATATTGCTACAACTTCTTAATTGGTCTCCTTGGTTCTATTCTTGACCTTCCAAACCACAACATAGATAATGCAATCTTTCAAAAAAATAATTTGGACCTATGGCTGCTGAAACCATTCAGTGAAAGACTGATAGGAAACTTTATATGAGGCTGATAACACCTATTCAATATTAATACAACAAAAAAAGACAATCAGACAGTGTATGCCTTCTGACAAACAATATACAATACCACATACAAAAATCTGTATCAAAAGGAAAAAAAGAAAAACCATCCTGGCTGATGTATTGAGTTATTAGACAGTTGGCCCAAGGATCGGAGGGTGACGTGTTTGATTCTCAGTCAAGGGCCCGTACCTGGGTTTCAGGTTCCAAACCTGACCCTGGTTGGGGCACATGCGGGAGGCAAGCATCTCTCTCTCTCTATCCTTTCCTCCTTCCCTCCCTTCCACTCTCTCTAAACACCAATGGAGCCCGGCTGGCCTGGCTCAGTGTTTGAGCATTGACCTATGAACCAGGAGGTCACATGGTTCGATTCTCAGGTTGTGGGCTTGATCCCCAATAGGGAGCATGCAGGAGGCAGCCAATCAATGATTCTCTCTCATCATTGACATTACTTTCTCTCTCTCTCTCTCAAATCAATATAAAAAATATCCTTGGGTGAGTTTTAACAACAACAACAAAAAGGAAGTTTTAACAACAACAACAAAAAGGAAAAACAAGACCTCCCCCCCATCAAGACATTATCAGAATTTTCAGTTTTCAGAAAATACACGGGATATAAAAACATTTTTTTAAAAACCAAGCAACATAAAACCACATGGCAATGTAATGAACAAAATCTAATATATCCATACTAGATTTTACCAGACAGGTGTTTTTTTCTTTAATAAATGGCAAGAGGAGAAAAAGACGGACAACTGCTTTAAATAGAGCCCTAAGAGGTATATCAAGCCCTAGCTGGTTTGGCTCAGTGGACAGAGCGTCAACCTGGGGACTGAAGGGTTCCAGGTTCGATTACGATCAAGGGCACATGCCAGGCTTGTGGGCTCTCGATCCCCAGGAGGGGTCATGCAAGAAGCGGCCAATCAATGATTCTCTCTCATCACTGATGTTTTTCTCTCTCTCCCTCTCCCTTCCTCCCTGAAATCGCCCCCCCCCGCCCCGAAAAAAAAGATATATCAACCAACTGCAATGGTAAACCTTGTCTGAATCCAAATTTTAAAATGTAAAATGATTTTTATGAAACAATTAAGGAAATATGCACACGTGTACACACATACACACATTCCAGTCCAGCAAGACTGGGCTGGGGAAGATAGGTAGGAATACTGATGAATAAAAATTGTCTATGTATTGATAATTTATTGAAGCTGGATAATGGGTGGTAATGCAGGTATATCACAATATTTTCTATTTCTGGTTATGTCTGAAAATTCTCCTAAAAATATAATTTTAATCACTTTACTCTCTTCCTTAAAATCCTGCAATGGAACTCCAATAAAATAAGTAAAACCATAAGAGCAAAGAAAATGAGGTGAGGCAGAGAGTATGTGAAATCAGCACCTAAAAGATAGCAACAAATTCTTATAAAATGCAAATAAAAAGGATAAAAGGCTTTTGAAGAATAACACCACAGCAAAACTGCAACTTAGAATTCTCAGAAGCCCACTAAAACAGCAGAGAGAACTGATCTACCTTAGAGAATGACAGAAGTAATAATTTCTAAGCTAGAAAGTACAGGAATGACTAGCAAGGAACAAATGAAAAATCTATAGAATGATTTCATCATTAAGCTCTTCTCCCTCCCAACTCAGTGAGCTCAGTACTTTACATACAAGTGTGTATGTGCATGCTTACACATGTGCGCATACACGTACACACAATTCTGTAAAAATGGAGCCATCAAGAAAGGAAAAACAAATTTCTGGAACTATCTGAACTTTAATTTGGCAAGATTTTTTAAAATTTAATAGGAGGGCTGGATGAGAGTCAAGGAAATCTCCCAGAATACAGAGTAAAAGAGAAAGACAAAGACGTAAAACTTCAGAAGACAAACAAAAAGGACATGGTGAATCAACCCAGGAGCTTCAACGGCTGACTAATAACAATTCCCTAAGGAGAGACTAAAGCTAATGAAGGGGAGAAACTTATATTAAAAAAACAACAACATATTTCTCAAAGCTAAAGAAAATCACAAGCCCTCAAAAGTAAAATAATCAAACAGTAAAAATGTAAAATGTCTTCATTAAAACTAAAATGAAAAATTTTAGTAAAACAATTAGAAATTGAAAATCCAAATGCTTCAAAATAAAACGGCCAAATTTTTATATTCACTTGAAGATGCTGTGTTCTCAGCAGCAAGTTAGTCGTAAATAAGCTATTTTATTTATAAAAAAGAAAGTTTATATTATACAAAGTTTAAAAGAGGTGAAGAAATTGATAACGTCTCTTAAAATTTCGGGATAGGTATTAACTATTTGAAGACATTTACCCTTTTCTTTAAGGGGGCCCTTTAAAATTTCAAGATCTTCAATAGTTCAGTGAAGGGGCAAACACAATTTAAACCATTATCTGGTATTAACAAAATTAACATATTTCATGAAAACATAGTATCAAACTAAATAATAAATACAGCTCATAAAATGGTTTATTTAGAACCTTTACACAATCTAGTCATTTCAGGTAAATTTCTTTTCTTTTTTTTTAATAGATGAGAAAGAATCACTGATCTGCTGCCTCCAGCATGCCCCCCATGGGGATCAAGCCCGCAACCCAAGCATGTGCCGCAACCAGGAATCAAACAATGACCTCCTGGTTCATAAGTTGATGCTCAACCACTGAGCCACATCAGCCAGGCTTAGGTAAATTTTCATGACAGCTACAGATTGGTCATAACAGCTGTCAAGCACATCAACTATACATTCTACAAAGCTGTAAACCTTTTCTTGAAGATTCAGGTTCATTAGCAACATCATGTTTGAGGCTAGGTTGCAACTGGGCTCAAGGTCTTGCACCCAAATGGGTAAATAAGCCCTCTTCAAGAAGGCTAAGATTTTTAATCTTAGTGTCTAATTACTGCCTATATTGTTGCTAAATGCTCAATCTTTTGTCCCTTGTAATTTACTTTTTCTCCTTATAGACCCCCCCCCCACCCCTTATCATTGGTCCCAGAAGAAAAGTTTGGCCTTTTTGCCAGTAAGAGTTGCTTTCTTTCAGTGATTTAAATTACCCAATCACAGAATATTCCAGGGTATGGAAGAGATCATTCATTCAGTATTCAGCATAATTTCTTACTGTTGTTCCCTAGCTCCCCAAACCAGTAGTTATATGTCAACTTGGAGTGGTCCCAGAAGGCTTACCCCTAGAAGGCCAAAGTTATATCATCAATTATATACATTTTTTAAAAAGATTCATTCATGTTTGAAATAATAAACTGTGTTGAAATATTAAAAGTTTACAAATAGTCTATTTGCAACAAAACCTTATTTCTTTCCAGCCACTCTTTGGCATAACAACAAAAGGCCAAATTCCTCTTATGAGCTTCTGAGGCAGACTGCAGGGCTCAGCGCCACATAATAATCCTACAGGCTTTTAACTCTATCAGGTTTGACTGCTGAGTTACTTCACAGTCATTTGACTGCTTAGTTTTATAAGTTTGGGTAAAGATAAATACAACTAAACAGAAAGATACCTGAAACTTATAATTGATAGTCTTTATAGTGCTTCACAAATCCAAGTTTGCTGAAGTTAAGCTTACGTAACATTCAATAGATAATAGATTAATAACCAGAACATATAAAGAGCAATTATAAATAAGCAACAAAAAAGTCAAACAACCAAAAAGTTGCCTAAGGATGCCAGAAGGTAATCCACAGAAAAGGAAATACAAATAAACAAGCCTATGAAGATGATCAACCTTATTAGAAAGCAAAGATGTTTTTGAAAGGGTGAGGTATTTCTCACTCATCTGATAGGCAAATTTTAAAAAGATTAATAACAACAAAAACTGAAAAGAATGCAGGTAAGTGGTAAAGCCTCTTTTGGCAGAAATTAGTTAGAGCTAACGCAATTTGAAATAAAGAACTTGGATCCAGAAATTCTACTTTTAGACTACTTTAAAAAATATATATGTGTGGGTGTATGTGTATATACACATATACGTTTTGTACAAAGGTATTTTTTCATAATCATTTAGAAAAATAATGTGATTAAACAATCTAAAATTCCATAACAGAACAAATGGTTATAATACATCCATACTATGGAATTCTATACAACAGTTCAAACAAATAAGGCAGCTACACATGATTGCATTAAAAAATCTCTATGCCATATTGAGCACACAGCAAATGGCAAATATATATTCAGAATGATACCATTTATGTAAACTCAGTAAAAACAAAATCATTTATTTTGATACTTAATATGCATGTAAGGTATGAAAAGACAAATTCCATACTAATAAAAGTATTCACCTCAGCTTATACCTATGACCGAGGCTTACAAGTAGTTCGAAGGGGACTTTTGCTCTATCTGCATTGTTTGAATTTTGAAAATAAGATTGCATTTGTCTTAAGTTCATAATTCAAAATGAAGGAATAAAAAACAACATAGGAATAGTGCAATCCAATTGTTATATATATGTTCACATGACAACAGTATGGTGTATGTGCATTATACATGAAAGATTAAATATGCAGAGTATATGAAAATGTTATAGCTATAAATCTCTCTATATATGTGTGTGTATTTATTGTTTACTGTACAGATTTTTAATTTTTAATAAAGGTGTATTACTTTAATTATCAATAAAATACAATAAAGGTATTTCCATTTTGAAGAAAAGAATGAACAGAAGGTTACCCTCTGAGCTTTATAAGAGATTACTTTGATTTTTTTTAAATCAATACATTCCTAAACAGTCTGAATGCATTTATATACCATCTGAAAATAGAAAAACTAAGTAACTGTACCTTGATAGCCATTGAACCTATATGTTTAAGAAATAAAATCTGAATATGGCCCAAACCAAATGCAACATTTAAAGTTGCCTGTAAATTACAATTTACACAAACAACTTGGCAATATCCTAAGTATATGGAAACTTGATGGCTTTTACCTTAAAAAGTAGTAGTCAAAATTAAATTGTTACTGATTTATATAAGGTCATATAAAAGTTACATAAATCTTTTTTACATAAATCTTGGAATAAACCATAACAATATGCAAAACAAAAATTACTATCATATGTCCATTAACATGTACATAATAATTTAAGTGACCGTTACTAATATCATCATTTTGGTAAGTTTGCATCCTATTCCTCATAGTTCCAAGGGGACAAACGCCTTAGAGCAGTGATTCTCAACCTTCCTAATGCCGCGACCCTTTAATACAGTTCCTCATGTTGTGGTGACCCCCAATTTCAATGTTACAAATTGAACATAATTAAAGCATAGTGATTAATCATAAAAACAATATGTAATTATATATGTGTTTCGATGATCTTAGCGACCCCTGTGAAAGGGTGGTTCGACCCCCAAAGGGGTCGCGACCCACAGGTTGAGAATTGCTGCCTTAGAGGAAAATCATTGCATAGTCATAAGGAAGGCTAAAGCTATTAGAATTAAAACTCCCAAATACTGTCAGTCTTCCTTAACAACTTAGTGAAAAAATGCACAAAACATTTTTGAGTAACCTCAAATTTCCCTTCATACATATCTCTGGTTTTGATGCAATTAGAAAGTATACCACTAAATATCTTAACAAAAGATTTAATAATGTAAAAAGAAAAAAAACCTAAATTATTATGTGTTATGAAGGACAATACAGATGCACTAGATTTGGTTCTAGTTTGTTCTGTGCCTGGGACTTATAATCTCAGCAAGCCTCAGTTTTCTAATCTATAAAATGAAAATACCAAAATACTCTCTATACTTCACAGAGTTATCTGTACCTGACGAGTTAATGTATACTAAGTATACAAAAATGCTTTGGGAACTAAAATGCATATTAGAAATATTTTTTAGATGATTGCTATCATAATAAAGCACTGGAAAAATCAATTTTTAATCAAATTAATATCCTATATAGAAACTGCAAAAGTAAATACTTTCTAGAGAATTGTTTACTAGGGACAATGAAAAATTACAAGCATATTAATTAAATAGGGTCTATGGCAAGCCATTTTGCTTCTTTTACTACTTTATACCATAGAATTCTACTTGTTGTGAAATACCATAGGAAAGATGTCAAGCTAGTTAACCAAACCTTCCTGCCAAAATCTGTCATTCTTCCAAAGGCCATGTTCTCTCTTTAAAGCTTTTGCATATATTCCATGTTTCTTCCAATATCGCTTCTTCGTATCCACCACCAAAGACTGAGGGCTTGCTTGGGTTACAAGGTAAATTGTCACCTTATATTTGCCAGATCTCAGACAGACATATCAAGTAGAAAAAGATACCAAATGACAAGTAAGCACACACGTGCATACATCATACATGAGTGTATACACACACACACACCTTCTTCATTCTTTAGGGAGAAATATATTCCTTACATAGGAAATGATTGTCACTTTAAAAGGAAGTGTATAACACAAGCAAAAGAAGAAAAATAAATCTTACTCACCATCTCCCATAGCCATTCAGATGGTCCAGGGAGCTCTTTCTCAAACCAAGAGGTCAAACAGCACAGCGAATAAATGCAGCTCAGTGCCTGCGCCACTGGGCTCGGCCTGCAGCCTGCAGACACCGGGAGCACTGTGTGACCCAGGCTGCGCTGCAGCTCTGCACCGCAATAGCCAACAGCTGCTACTCCATTTCAAAATAAAAGTCTGGGGTCTTGTTGAAAACCCTCATCTAATTTAGCTGAGCCTAGCAGTGCCTGATCAAGATTATTCTTTAACTGCATACAAGCAGTTAGATACAGGTTATGGTGTTTCTCCTTGTGCTGGCTGACTGAAATGTAATGTAAGAAAAGCTCTGAGAATCAATAAATGCCATTCCACGGGGGAGGGGGGACTTTTAATGCAATCATCAAAACACAAGGCATGTGTTCAGCAATCATTTTCTGCTTCCCTAAAGATATGCATGTAATCAGTAGCAATCACATGATCTGATGGATTAACTGATTTGCGCCTTTTTAAAAGGTTTTCATCCTTTTAATATTTACAAAAGGAGATTGCTAGAAGTGCACCAACAGGAATAGTCCAGTTTCCATGATTAACTGCTCTCATTATGCAGGAAGCATTTCTGGCTGCCGTAAACAAATCACGTCAAAGGCAGCCCATCAAAGGCTGTTCTGTGTGTGGACAGCAGGGCCACGCAGAACAAAGCTTGCTTCTGGTGGAGACAGAAGCTCGCCAGTGCGCAGCTGCAGGGACACGGAGCACCCTCCATCCAAACTGCACAACCATCAGCACATTGTCAAGCTCAGAGAAAGCCCTGGGGCTCATGGTCACAAACAGATACAGTACCTTTAAAAATCAACATAAGAGGTGCTTTGCTTTTCACCAAAGGGTACGTTATAAACAAATATATATATATTTTAAAAAGCTAAACCGTAGGTTACCTTATTGCCTCTAATATGCCAAATATCAAGGTAATTTGATATCATAATTTCTATGCATTATTTTATAGCCAGCCTCCTAGAGCAATTCTTTGCCTAGCAATTGTTTCAAACAGAGAAGCTGGGAAATATTTTACAATGATTACATGCCTAGACTGCATTAGTTTCTACACATACACTAGACAAATCAGAATTATTCAGTTTTTCACTCACAGTGAAAGAGAAAAAAACTTGCAGTCAGAACCACCAATACTGTTGGTGTTTACATCCTGATTAGCGTAGGAGACTGTCTGGAAAGCTCCATGACGACACCAGGGCCTGTTATAATCATAGTGGCCTGCAACTTTCAGTCTTTTCTTTCGAGCAGGGCTGGTGTCCCCTCCTTTCAGCCACAATCTGATTAATTTCAAATCCAGTTTCCTTCTACTAGCAGAGCTAATTCCACTGCACTTAGGGATTCTGCCTAACTCACACTCTGTAATACAAGAATTAAACTCAGGCTTGAAACACACTCAAGACAAAAAGTGCTGTGCATTTTTCACTAATTCTAAACTAAATGAAATACTCAAATCTTAGATGATACAATTTACTTTATGTTCTTCCATCTCATCCCCAGCCTCACTGGGCTCTAGCCAACCCTGACCTCCCTTATGTCCTTTTCTACCTCTGGGTCTTTATGGTCACATTTTCTCTGCCCCAAACACTTTTCCTATCGTTTATGCCATAATTAGCTTGTTCTCCTTTATCAGATCTCAATTCAAATGTGTCAACTCTCAGAGAAATCTGCCCCACTATTCTAAAGTGGCATCACTGAGTTAATTACCAACTCCATATCCTATTCACTTTATTTAATGACTTAAGATGACAGCTTTTAGCGATAATGACTCTTAAAAAGTCATACCACCTTTACAACAAATCCTCTGGTTTTTGTTTTTGTCTGTATTTAGCAAAAAGACTTTTCATTCACAAACACTCTAAGTCAATATAAGAAGTGTGATGTTTCATTATTATGGTTTCAGACAAAAGCATACTAAAAAATTTTACTTACCATGATAGTTTCTAGTCACAGAATATCATATGGAACAAATCTGAATTAAATGCCATGTTTGGGTAAACTCCCAACAATTTGCTTTGCATATGTACACAAAGTGAGAGAAAGAAAAGGTGGTATCTTTAATGGCTCTTCAGTCCATTATGTGCATTAATCTATATATATAAAAAACTAATATGCAAACTGTCCCCATGGGAGTTCAACCAGGAGACCAATCACTCACTATGACGTGTGCTGACCACGGGGGGGGGGGGGGGCTCGGAACAAAGGAAGGCCTCGATCAGCCCTGATCACCAGCCAGGCCTAGGGACCCTACCCGTGCTGGAATTTCATGCACCGGGCCTCTAGTTATTTTTATAAGTTTTCATGTTGAGCCTTTATTTTGACCAAAATGGTCTTGTTCTACTACTGTTTTGTTTAAGCCTTTTTAATTGATGTTGTTTTTTTAAGAGAGAGAGAGAAAGAAACATCAATGTGAGAAGGAAATATCGATTGGCTGCCTCCTGCATGCCCCCTACTGGGGATGGAGCCCACAACCTGAGTATGTGCCCTGAGCGGGAATCAAACCAGCAACCTTTCAGTGCACGAGATGACATCCAACCAACTGAGCCACATGGGTCAGGGCCTGTTCTATTACTTTTAGTTTACAGTTTTAGTTTGAGTGCACAATAACAATGAGCCAATAAAGGGCTAAAAATGTTGTGGGGGAAAATTGTGCAGAAATAAAAAAGGGGTTGAATAAACCTTCATTACATTCTTTGGGTACAAACTATTTTTTGCATTTAATTTGTTACTTATAAAAATTTGTTTTCAGTGTTTGGTACATTTGTCTACCTGTGACAGTTATTCAAGTATCCTGGACTGAGATGAAACATACTATTAGTGGAAATAATTTTCTCATTTAATGGCTTTTGATTTGGCAGCAAGGATTTTAGGAATAATTTAAATTAATTTCATTAAACAAAGGGTAATTGTATTTCGTCCATCACCAACTGTATTCACTCTGGATTCCCATGTGTTCCTTGTTTATGGTCTCTTCTCCCTTACTAGAATGTAGGCTTGCTGAGGCAGCATCTTTAACTATCTTCTGCACTGCTGTGACATGATCTAATTTTAAGATCATTCTCACTTCTGAGTAAAAAAAAAGATTCCAGAGGGCAAACATGAAATTGTAACATGTAATAATCTAAGTAAAAACTATCTACTGTAACATGTAATAATCTAGGTAAAAACTAAAGGAGATTTAGAGTGGGGTTTTAGCAGGGGAGATGAAAAAAAATATTTGGGATATGTCAATATTTCAGAGGAAGAAATGACCAATTAAGCTAGACTAATTAGTAAAGGACTAATTAGGGGTCAATTTAGATTTCTAGCCTGAGCTGATAGTGGTACCACTGACTGAAATGGGTAAATCAGGGAAGAACAGAGTTGAAGGAAAGGAAGAGACAACAGGGTTTCAATTTTGGACATGCTAAGTCTAGGATGCTCATTAGGCATCCAAATGGAAATGTCATAGATGCCACAGGCTACCAAATCTAGAGCATAAGGGATAGACTGAATGAGGGCTAGAACTACACATTTAAGAATCATCAGCAAATAGTTACCATTTAAAGCCTTTGGGCTAAATTAGGTCACTGAGAGAAAATAATGACAAGGGAGAGGAGGGGGTTGAGGGTAGTCAACACGATAAACAGGCTTCCCTCTACTAGTCTCCACCCTTATTAACAAATCCATTAAAGTATTTTTCAATGACAGCATAATATTTTCATCAAAAACATCATGGCCGCTTGGCTGGTGTGGCTCAGGGATTGAGCGTTGACCTATGAACCTGGAGGTCACAGTTCAATTTCCAGTTGGGGCACATGCCCAGGTTGCAGGCACAATCCCCAGTGGGGAATATGCAAGAGGCAGCCCATCAAGTTTTCTCTCATCATTGATGTTTCTCTCCCTCTCCCTCCTCTCTGAAATCAATAAAAAATGTTTTTTAAAACAAAACAAAACATCATGACCAATTTCTATACCCCAATATACTGTATATGTATTACAGATTTTAACATTCACATTTGACCATATTTACAATATTCAGAGCATAACCTCCAATATAAAAATATCTCTGAAGACTCCCCTAAGAGAAATAAGTGGTAGATACTAACCCCAAACCTCCTTGTTTATGGAGAGATAAACAAGAGAAAAGAAATGAGAACTTAAAGAATAGGGGATAAAATAATCTTCTATTTTGATGGTAACAGAAATAACCTCACAAAACACAATTACAGTACTTTCAAAATAAACCATACCAAATAATAAATATTTTAAGGTTATAATATCCATTACACTCTTTTTCTTAGAGTTGTAACTACAAAGTTTGGAATACACAAGTGAGAATGCACTGTAAATGGTATGAAAACACAACTCTTAATTTAAGAAATTTTAACAATTCTCATCTTCCTGCTGTTTCTGGTTTCTATGGAAATGGACAGAGGTAACTGCTGAGAAAATAAGGACAAAGCACTTAAAACACCGTCTATTCAGAGGAGTGATAAACAGCTGGCAGTCAGGGGAAGTACCAGTAGTGCTGAAGTCAATTATGCTTCTGGAACTAAGTTTAGATTAGGGTAGACACAATCTTTTTAACACTAATTTCTCACTCCATCTGCCTTCCTGCAACAAAACAAGGTTCAATCTTGGTTTAATCCAGAGGGGAAAAACCCCCACTAAATTATTTCAGAAACTAGTTTTCCTATTATTTAACTATACAACTTATATACCAAATTATTTCACCAGCATCATTTATATAGTACTAAGTTAATCACACTCTTTAATAGAAACTTAATTCCCTAGGTGAAAAACCATCTATACTATCTTTTGAAATAGAATATATTCTTTACATAAGGCTAACTAATAATTAAAGACTGAAGTCTAGGTAAATGGTACCCAATAAAACCAAATACAACTTAGTATCCTTACAAAAAGTAGAGCAACTACAAAATCAAATAAACGCCACATACTAACTTCAACTTCTAATTCAGAAGCCAAAGATAATTATGTTGGTAAAGTTCCTACGTCTGTGTTTCTTCACCAGTGTCATCACTGGTAGTCTACACATAGGTGTAATAGAGCCCATCAACCCCACAATTTCTACTAAAAACAACAAAGTAAAACAGTTACTATGGGAATAAAAAACACATTCCATAAAAAAACAAACAAAACAAAACAAAAACCACATTCCATGCATGAAACGTAGAGGACAAGAAGGTCACCATATCTTCAACCCAGAAGATACAAAACATAGGCAAAAGAACAGGATCATTTTGCACAAATGAGTACACCCATTATTAAATTTTCACTTATTCCAAGTAAGTGCAAATGGCCAGCAGGATATAAAGACTTTGTTATTATATCCTAAGTTTTAAATCACAAAATCAAATCTGATGTAACAGTTGACTTGAAAATATATTTTAGTGTCTAAAAGTTTGTTAATAATCTTAGAAATGTTTAAGAACTAGAATAATTTAATTATTCTTACCTTTGCAGACACTCAAAATCATACCGCCTGAATTTTGCACTTCATCAAATTTGGCAAATATCGTTTCTAATCTGGGAATAAAGAATACATTTTGTTTGTTTTACATACACTTTAATGAGGAACAATTCCTTTCACCATCTCCCCGAGAAAAAAACAATTCCAGGGATTTAGTTAGTTCTATACAACTCTCTTTTACAATGAACTCACTTACTGAAAAGAAAGACAAAACCCATCTCTCTTCAGTTGACAGAACCAGCCAAATACAGATACACTCTCCACACTTGTAGGCATATTTGTGAAATGGTAACTTTAACACAAAGCAGTTTCCCATGTTTCATCATAAAATTATTTCTCGAACCCATCAAAAATACTTCAGTTCCAACTTTATAATGAATCCACTCAGTCACCAATACACCCTTAAAAAGTACATAGAACCATGTTAAGGAAACAAAACCAGAGAAATCAAACTGGGACCATATAAAACAAGGAACTGAACAGATAAATGCTGTGTGTGTTCTGACTGCTCCACGAGCAGAATATGACCACTATGAAAAAAAGAATCTAATTTTCAAACAATTACAATATTCAGGATAATATTACACAGAATTTATTATATTGAATTGACTATACTGAATTCTTGCAAATAAATGCTAGATGAAAGAGGGCAATGGTTAGTGGAACAATCATCTGAAGAAATGGGTAAAGCAAAATTCATTCATATCAGAAATGTGTCCAGTATTTTGAAGATTCAAAATACTACCTATAAATAATGAGATCATGTGCTAAAAGAGTAGAAAACACTCTGCGTGGTTGAAAAATCCAATTGTACACGCCTTGTACCTATGTAGTCCTTCCCATCCTCTAGCACCTGGTTAGAGAAACATCATAGAGAAGACTGACACAAGCGTAACAC
Source organism: Myotis lucifugus (assembly GCF_000147115.1). Classification (NCBI taxonomy): domain Eukaryota; kingdom Metazoa; phylum Chordata; class Mammalia; order Chiroptera; family Vespertilionidae; genus Myotis; species Myotis lucifugus. The sequence continues at coordinate 264,213 of NW_005871087.1, read as the reverse complement.
AGAGGAAAGAACTATGGACTGAGAGTCAGGAAGCCTTCAGCTTCTCACCAACTAGCTGTCACTACTCTGGGTCTCAGAGTCTTCATCTGCCAAGTGGCTAGCCACTTAGGAGAGAAGCCACAGGTAAGAATAGGATTAATAAGTTGCTGGTGTATTTCAGTCATCCACATATGATAAAATCCCTATGAGGCTAAAATTACTAATATAACTTAAGAAGAAAGGAATATTGTAGGCCAATTTTATTTTGAGCATAACGCAAAAATCCTAAGCACATATGTGGACACTTAATTTATAACAAAAGGAACACTGAAGAAAAATGTTTTTAATAAGTGGTACTGGGTCAAGTGGATATCCGTATGGGGAAAAAAATGTATCTGAACCTCTATCTCACACCATTAAAAAAATATCCCATGTGTACAATAAACCTAACTATAAATAAAACTTCAAAACAATTACACAGAGAATGTCTTCACGACAGAGCAGGCAAAGATTTTTTAAACCAGACACAAAACGTGTTTAATCATACAGGAAATGACTGAGAACTACATTAAAATTAAGACCTATTCACACCAAGAGACATCAAGAAACTAAAATGGCAAGTGACAGGGTAGGAGAATATATCTGAAACATATATATAGCTAACAATGGGCTTATATCTAGAATGTATTTTAAACAGTCCTACCAATCAATTTTTTAAAATGACAGACCACCCATGCCAGGCCTGCGTGGTTCAGGGACCGAGCGTCGACCTATGAACCAGGAGGTCAGGGTTTGATTCCCAGTCAGGACACATGCCAGGGTTGCAGGCTCGATCCCCAATAGGGGGCGTGCAGGAGGCAGTCAATCAAAGATTCTCTCTCATCCTTGATGTTTTTATCTCTCTCTCCCTTCTCTGAAATCAACAAAATATATTAAAAAATAATAAAATAAAATGACAGACCACTCAATTTTTTAAAATGGGCAAGAGACCTGAAAACACACTTTACGAGAACATACCCCAATAACTGATAAATTTGAAATGGTGCTCTTCTTTATTAGTAATCAGAAAAGTGCAGATTACAACCATATGAGGATATATGAACCAGAAACCTAAATTAGTAAGAGTAACAAGTATCAGTGAAAATGTAGAATGGCAACTTGCAAACAGTGCTAGTGAGAATATAAATAGGTACAACCACCCTGGAAAACTGTCAATATCAACTAAAGGTAAATATACCCTACTAGAGGCCCGATGCACGAAATTCATGCAAGGGCCTTGGCCCCGGCCCCAGCCACCACCTGCTGCGGCTTTGTCCGGAAGGACATCTGGTCTAATTAGCATATTGCGCTTTTATTATTATAGATGGCCCAGCAATTCCACTCAGATATATTCCAAGAGAACGAATATATTCATACACCAAAAGAAACGTATAAGAATGCTCTGAACAGAATTATTCATAAAGCTACAAATTAAAAAACAACTTAAAAGTCTATCAACAGTATGGAATAATCAAGTATGGCCTACTCACACAATGGAAAACTATAAGGCAATGAAAATGAACAACTGTAGCTGAACCAAACAATACAAATGTATCTTAAAAACATAATTATTAACTGCCTGCTGGGGTGGCTCAGTGGTTGAGCATTGACCGCTGAACCAGGAGGTCACAGTTTGATTCCCGGTCAGGGCACATGCCCCGGTTGTGGGCTTGATCCCCAATGTGGGGCGTGCAGAAGGCAGCCAATCAATGATTCTCTTTCATCATTGATGTTTCTATCTCTCTCCCTCTCCCTTCCTCTCTGAAATCAATAAAAAAAAATACATTAAAAAAACCCCACAAAACCATAATATTAACCGAAAGAAGCCAGATATAAAAAAGTATACACTATATGATTCCATTTATATAAAATTTAAAAACGGGCAAAACTGAACTATGGTAATAGAAGTCAGAATTGTAGTTACTTTTCAGAAGGAGGGAAAAGGGAAGGATTAAAATGGATTTGGGGAGGCTTCTGGAATGTTATAATATTCTACTTCTTCACCTGCATGATGGATACATGGGTGAATTCACTTTGTGGTAATTTACAGAGCTTCATATTATGATTTATGTACTTTTCTGTATGGATGTCATATTTGAATAAAAATTTAAAATAAAAGAAAAATGATTTAAATAAAAAATTTTAAATACATAATTTATTATATATAATATGTATATAACACATATATACATATATATAGGGTGGGGCAAAAGTAGGTTTACAGTTGTGAGTACCCGAAACATAGTTTATTCTTATATTATTTATTATTGTATTCTTTTCCATGTGAATGACAGTAAAACTACTTCTGCTCCACCCCACATATACTCTCTCACACATAAATATATGTGGTAACATGATTTCTTTCATCCACTTAAAATAATATAGAATATATTCAAATGAAATTCTTGTTAGCCCTACAAGTAGAAAGCAAATTAGTGAATAAGTAAGCAAAATACTTATTTATTGGACAACCTTATCACCAAAAAATTAGCACTTGAAAAAATCTTACATAGTAAAAGATAGCCAGATATAATATTTATGATAACAAAACACACCACCACCTATGAAATAGTTTTGCTCCTCTTAATACCCCCTGCCAAAAAACTAATCAAGTCTCCAGATCCAACTACCAATTTACAAAATATAAAGACAGAAGACCATGTTAAACTGCACCACAGGAAAAGAATTAGCAATACCTAGAATATGGGAAACTTTATAAGATAAACTACTAGACATATTCATAAAATAAAATACAGGCAAATAAATAAATAAATGCTGGGGTCTACATGAAGATTTAAAAAGACATAAAACATATCAACTAACTGTTGAACTTTATTTGGGATAACTGGATTCAAACAAACTACCAAAAATACATAAAACCTCTTGTCATTTGTAA
>NW_005871087.1:245793-261109 GCF_000147115.1 Myotis lucifugus | reverse complement strand
TTTGGGGGGGGGGGGGGGCAGCGGGAAAGGGGGTCCTCAGCCCCACCTGCACCCTCTCACAATCTGGGACCCCTTGGGGGCTGTCCACCTGGCAGCTTAGGCCCACTCCCATGGGGAGTGGGCCTAAGCCGGCAGTCAGACATCCCTCTCGTAGTCTGGGACCCCTCGCTCCTTACCGCCGCCTGCAGCGGAGGCAGGAGAGGCTCCCACCACCGCCGCTGCACTTGCCAGCCATGAGCCTTGCTTCTGGCTGAACAGCGCTCCCTCTGTGGGAGTGTCGCTCAGCCAGAAGCCAGGCTCGCTGCTCCTTAGCGCTGCCTGAGCGGCGCTCTCCCTTTTATTATCTATAATTAAAAAAAAGCGTAATATGCTAATTAGACTGGATGTCCTTCCTGATGACCTTTCAGATGAAGCCGCGGCAGCGGGGGCCAAGGCAGAGGCAGCTGTGGCAGTGGCAGGGGCCAAGCCCCTTGCACGAATTTCGTGCACCGGGTCTCTAATATAGGATAATTACAGAGGAAATGTTATGATGACTTGGATTTACTTCAAAATAATACAGTACAAAAGTAAGTAGGTAAGGGTATAACATAAAAAACTGGCCACAGTTGTTAACTGTTGAAACTGGGCAGGGGGTACATGAAGGTTCATTGTACTATTCTGTTTAATATGTTTGAAATTTTCCATAATAAAAAGGTAAGCCCTAGCTGGTTTCGCTCAGTGGGTAGAGCATTGGCCTTCGGACTGAAGGGTCCTGGGTTCGATTCCAGTCAGGACACATGCCCAGGGTTGTGGGCTCGATCCCCAGTAGGGGCCATGCAGGAGGCAGCCAATCAATAATTCTCTCTCTTCATTGATGTTTCTCTTTTTCTCTTCCTCTCCCTTCCTCTCTTGAAATCTAAAATTTCATTACAAAAAGAAAATCTAATTGGAATAATGTCTTAAATAAAAATATAAACTCTAAGAAGTAGTATAGAAAAAAGTATCTTTGAAAAAAAAAGTTCTGATACACTGGAAGCTCCTCAAGAGGAATGTTGTTAACCTGATTGCTGCTACTCTACTGATTCAGGATCTTCTTTTTTATTTCACTAGGTTTTAAGGGTAATGATTGATTCTTATATAGTTTTCTGTTAGCCAGTATCTTGTATAGTACCTTTCAACAGCAGGTACTCAAAAAATAATTAATGAATGGATTACTATTTTTACTAAATCCTTGCTCAAACCATCTTCCAAATTATGACCATACTGCCTGGTATCAAAAGATAGTTACCTACACCCTGGCTGGGCGGGATCAGTGGGTTGGAACCTTGTCCCATACACCAAAAGTTTGTGGGTTAGATCCCCAGTTGGGGAGCATACAGGGCAGGGGGGAGGGGTTGTGGCAACCAGTCAATGTTTCTCTCTCTCTAAATAAGTAAATAACACGTGCGCATATAATGAAACAGTGTCCAAAAAGATTACTTTTTTAAAAAAAATTATTTTTATTGATTTCAGAGAGGAAGGGAGAGGGAGAGAGAGAGAGAGAAACATCAATGATGAGAGAGAATCATTGATTGGCTGCCTCCTGCACACCCTCTAGTGGGGATTGAGCCCGCAACCCCGGGCATGTGATCTTGACTGGAATCGAACCCAGGACCCTTTGGTCTGCAAGCCGATGCTCTATCCACTAAGCCAAGTCAGCTACGACTAAGAACTTTTTAAGTGGTGAAAACCTATATATATCCTCTTGTATCTTTTGAATTTCAAAACATTTCAAAAAACTGAATCCAACTCAACACATAAAATTAAAACTTTTTAAATCAATGGCAAAAATTTAGTAAGACTTACCTAGCAGGGGGAATTCCTCTCTTAGAAAGGTCCACTCTTACTTTCTCTCCCACATGTCTATAAATCTCCACTATAGCCAATATTGCAGCATCTCTCACCTGCCAAAGAATTCAGAACTTTAAAAAAAATATATGAGATACAATAAAATACTTCACATCAAGGTAACATTACACAGGAAGACAAACTTGAAGCTCCAAGTTGGTTTTAGTATCTCTAAACTCCTAAGAGATTCTGGCAGGTTATTAACAACAACAACAACAATAACAAAACACACGCAAAAGAGGAATGCCAAGAAACCTCTAGAGCAGTGGTTCTCAACCTTCCTAATGCCGCGACCCTTTAATACAGTCCCTCATGTTGTGGTGACCCCCAACCATAAAATTATTTTCGTTGCTACTTCGTCACTGTAATTTTGCTACTGTTATGAATCGTAATGTAAATATCTGATATGCAGGATGTATTTTCATTGTTACAAATTGAACATCATTAAAGCATAGTGATTAATCACAAAAACAATATGTAATTATATATGTGTTTTCCGATGGTCTTAGGCGACCCCTGTGAAAGGGTCGTTCGACCCCCAAAGGAGTGGCGACCCACAGGTTGGCGACCCACAGGTTGAGAACCACTGCTCTAGAGAAACCTTGTAAAAGGTTTAACAAAAATCTAAAAAACATGTAAATAAAAGTTATTAAAGTGGCTTTTAAAAAGTCTTCTTTTTGTAATAAGATTATATAAGCACTGCCAATAATGAATACAAATCATTGCCACGGTTAATACATTTTCCTGCCTTTCAAGAACGTGGCCTGATCCTAGCTAGTTTGGTTTAGTGGTTAGAGTGTCGGCCCGCAGACTGAAGGGTTGTGGGTTCCATTCCATTCAAGGGCATGTACCTCAGTTGCAGGCTCAATCCCCAGACCCCTTTGGGCATGTGTGGGAGGCAACCAATTGATATGTCTCTCTCACATTGATGTTTCTCTTCTCTCCCTCCCTTCCACTCTCTCTAAAAATCAATGGAAAAAATATTCTCGGGTGAGGATTAACAACAACAAAAAAGAATATGGCCTGAGCACAAACAGATATTTATACACCAATGTTCTCAATATCATTATTCAAAATAGCCAAAAGGTGGAAATAACCCACATATCCATGCATGAATGAATGGATTTTAAAAAATGGTATATACATACAATGAAATAGTATTCAGTCTTAAAAAGGAAATTCTTCTTTTTAAATAATATCTTTTTCTCAACTGAAGACATGCTTTTTATTGCTTTTATTTTATTTTTATTTTATTTTTTTAAAATATATTTTATTGATTTTTTACACAGAGGAAGGGAGAGGGATAGAGAGTTAGAAACATCGATCAGCTGCCTCCTGCACACCCCCCACTGGGGATGTGCCCGCAACCAAGGTACATGCCCTTGACTGGAATCGAACCTGGGACCCTTCAGTCCGCAGGCCGACACTCTATCCACTGAGCCAAACCGGTCAGGGCTTAAAAAGGAAATTCTGACACATGCTGCAACATGAATGAACCTTGAAGACATTATACTAAGTAAAATATGCTAGATGCAAAAGTACAAATATTATATGGTTCCACTTTTATGAAGTTACCTAGAATAGTCAAATTCCTATGGAGAGAAAGTAAAATATAATTGTGAGGAAATGAGGAGTTGGAGGGAATGGGGAGTTACTGTTTAATGGGAAGACAGTTTCTATTTGGTAAAATGAAAAACTTCTGGAGATGGATGGTGGTGATGGCTGCACAACAATGAGTGTACTTAATGCCAATAAACTGTACACTTTAAAATGGTTGAAATAATAAATTTTATGTTGTGTATATTTTACCACAATTAAAAGAGAAAAAATGTGGCCCAAAGACTGGAATTTGGAAGACAGCTAGCTCTAATTTCCCTGCAGAGTTCACTGTCAGAGAGCAAATGAAGAGACAGAACTTCTTACAAACCTCCAGAGGAGCAGCTAGCTAGGGACTAAAAGCAGGGAAAACCTTATGCAGGGTATTTCCAAATGCACAAGCTGTGCCAAAAAGGTTACAACTAAGATTCAACTCTATTAGAAGGGATGGAATCCAGAACATATCCCTGTATTTATGCCTACAGTATATGAAGCTCAGGTAAAAAAATGTCTAACAAGTGATACACCACTGCACAAATTCCCTGTTAAATATGGTTTTGACTGTTGCAAAAAAGTCGTTGTTATGCCACTCAGAAACAAAGGGAGCAGACAACCTGCTCTCACAGTTAATACCCAGGACCACAGAAGGAAATCCAAGTTACTTGTTACTCAATTTTTCAGACTCAAGAGCTATATTTGAGCCCTGGCCAGTGTGGCTCAGTGGGTTGGGACGTTGTCCCAAGCGCCAAAGAGTCAAGGACTCGATCCCTGGTCAGGGCACACCCCACGTTGCAGGTTCAATCCCAGTTCGGGTGCGTACAAAAGGCAACTGATGAGTGATTTCCTCTCTCTCCCCCGCTCTCTAGAATCAATGAAAAACTTATCCTGACGTGAAAATTAAAAAAGAAAAAGAAAAAAAAGAATTATGCTTTAAAAGTCCAATCTATCCTTAATACTAGCTAACAACTAACAAACTCAAGAAACTTAAGTGAATATAATATGTTCTTAAAAACTAACTTTGGTAGATTTTAAGTTTAAAAAATGAGGTGAAATCTTCACTAACCCCTTTCTACCCTCTCTCATCTTTTTCTTTTTAAAATAGACTAAGAAGGGGACATCTGTAATACTTTCAATAATAAAGATAAATTTAAAAATAAAAATAATATTGACTAAGAGCACTAACAAAGAAGCTGTAGCCAAAAAATTAGTCAACACTTAAATATGTAAATAAAATTTTACCTGACTGTTGGAATCTCCAAATAGGATACACAAATGTGGTACCAACTTGCTGAGGACTAGTGGTTGAGCTCCAAAACTAAATATAATTTGAAAAAATAAAGAGAATTTGGTTTTAATCAAATAGTAAACAAATATCCTCTGCTTTCTTCTTGTCTGTATTAATAAGACAGATATGGTAGAGAGCATGGGCACACATCATTAAAACATGAAGGTATGAGACACAAGCAAAAACTAATTCTAAACAATGTCAAATATGCAAACTTGAGTAATCATGACTAACAATGAAATTGTCAATACAAGATCCAACAGAGCAAAATGTTCAACCAATGGCACTCTTAAACCGGGCAAACTCTCAATGACTAAAGAAAATTTGAGCTTTTGTTTGAAAATAGTGATTTTTTTTTAGACTTTGGATCTCAAATTTGCATTCCAATAAAATATTTACGTATTAATTTTTGGTGAGGTCATGGGTTGAAAGCAAATGACAGGAGAGCCAAAAAACACAAAAGTTGTGCAGACTGAATGCACTTACAAGCTCTAGATGGCAGAAAGGACCATAGAGGAATAAAAGAAAATAAATGAAGGTATAGTTAGAGGAAAGGAAGTAACATTACAGGAAAAGTTGAAAGCTACTATATATATCCTATCTTGTTGCACAGAACTTAAAAAAATAATCCAGAAAGAGAACAAAACTACACTTTACAATTTCTTCAGATTGGAGCTCTGAGCCCTGTGGCATCTATGCTGTCAGGACTCTGCACACAGCTACCAGATTCACTGTCTAGTTACCTGGGAGTCTTGTTCAGTCTATGATTTTCAAAACCACCCACACTGTTCTAGAAAGCCCAGGTGGGGAAATGGCTACAATATCTGAAATACCACTGAGTTAAAACCAGTTCCAAACTAGGTCCAGAACAGAAGTAGATCCTAAGTTATATAAACATATTTGCTATATTACCATCTACTTTGGGGAGCAACTATTAACATGCTAAAGAAAAAAAAGAAAAACACTTCTTATAACTAATAATTTTAAATTAACAACCTGAAAGATAACAAAAAATTAACAAAGCTATCAAATAAAATAAAAACTCTTGTACTAGAGATCAGTTAATAACTACTTAAAATTTATTTCCATAGCTCTCCTCGAGCTCTGTGAAATGGATATTACTTTTTTAAGAAAAATGAAAAACACAGGCGGCTGTTTTCAGTAATCATAAAACTTACATGTTTAAGGTTTCAATAAGACACAGACACACGCCTTCTCGAGATCGAAAATTCTTGTGCTTAAAACCAGAAGCCAACTGTTCCCAAATGTGCTATTTGAAAGAAAAGTAAACATGTATAACAAAATATTAAGTTACTCATGTTAAAATATTTTATCTATTCTCAAACTTACCAATCTTATTGGTAAATGAATTTTCTCCTTAGACTATTCACTCTCTACAAGTTTTTCTAAGCCAAATTTTCACTGGTGTTGCTCTCACCCAATTTTTAATATCTTAATTATATTTTTACTTTTTATTTCATATATTTCACTTTAGAATTAAATTATTCTCAGAAAAACTATGTCCAACATCCAAAACCATTAAAATTTCCAAGGACAGAATTTGTTCTAAACTTTAGAAATCTCCAACAACAATGCTACCATTATAAGTCCAATAGTCCAGTAAGCATTTAAAAGGTCCAATGTTGCCTAGCAACTACTACAGACTGTCACATGGAACAGGCTTTTTCAACATTTTAGAATTCAGGCTTTTCTTCTTTTAAGATTGGATCCAAATACAGAAACATATTTGAGCAAGTCATTTTATTGCTAACCACTATAATTTATTTTAGAAAAAGCATAGATAAACCTATACAAATAATCCAAAACAATTACATGAGTTTGGTATAAAAAGAAACCCAACTTCATTTTTCCAGCTATATGGCCAATTGTCCCAATCAATTCTTTCTCCACATTTAGAAATATAATTTATTAAATTCAAGTGTGTACACACACACACACCTTTCCCTGGACTCTATTCTTTCTGAATTTTGTCTCCAGTTCTACTAATATATTTCTCTCTTCTCTCACTCACTCTCTGTCAAACTTTCTAGAAGGTAACTTGGAAGCTTACAAAACAAAACAAACCTGACTCTGTAACACCACCTCTGGAACATTATTCTATATGTATACTTACAGTTATGTCTAAAGATACATGTACAAGGATGTTCCTATAGTACTATTTGTGATAATAGCGTCAAAAACAAGTTAAAATTTGAACCACTGAACAAGGATTGAAGGATATCCACCATACTATTAACAAGGACTTTGGTTCAATCTGGGAAAACAGTTTACTTTTACAAAGCACTACTTCTTGGTTTTTTAATGAATCATGTAATATTATAATTTTTAAACAGTATTTTAAATGATAACACGTAATATCATTATGTGTATTGCAAATTCTGATCTTTTTCTACTTAACATGGGCTACTGTTTAAATGTTTGTGTACATGTCAACTAATTTCTGCTTCTTTCAAAACAATTCCACATAAGGGCAATTTTTTTTTACTGTATTCATAAAATACAGGTCACTGTCATAAACTATATACCTTATACAATTAGTAACTACTTGTTAAAATAAAAAAATTTCTTCCTATCTTTGTAAGAATTGTAGAAATTAACATAACATTCAGTATTTCTCAAAATAAGCTTTTGCATGAACATTTTATAATAATGCAGGTAAGAAAAAACTGAAAATCCTAAAAAATAATAATATACTGTCAGGTCACTAAAATCTCCGAGTTAGCTTTTTAAAAAAGCATTTGAGTAGGAAAAAACCCCAAAAAGTTAAATATAGATATTTAATCTTAAATTTCAACTTCTTTAAAGCATTAGCAACAATTAATTGTTTAAAATTTCAGCTTTCATGTCCCCTGGGGACTGACTTGCTGTGATTACCATCTATCCTTATTGGATATTTCATCAATAATTAGCAAAATATAAATTTTAAATTTAGGCCTACCATCGGTGGTGCTACTTGGTCCATTAACTTCAAGAGCAGAATCTGAGCTTCATCACGAATTTTGTCTTTGGCATCTCCCAGTCTGTCTATTAAAGCTACAATAACTAGAGAGAGAGGAAAAACAATAAATAAGCTATATTTTACAAAATTACAAATAGTAATTGTTTTCATAAATTAAAAGTTATGAAGTAAGCAAATTGTTTTTACTTCTTTAAAAAAATATATATTTCTTTATTGATTTCAGAGAGGAAGGGAGAGGGGGAGAGAGAGAGAGAGAGAGAGAGAGAGAGAGAAACAAAAATGATGAGAATCACTGATTGGCTGCCTCCAGCACATCCCCTACTGGGGATTAAGCCCAGGCATGTGCCCTTGGCCGGAATCAAACCTGGGACCCTTTAGTCCGCAGGCCAATGTTCTATCCACTGAGCCAAACCTGCTAGGGCTGTTTTTACTTCTTTATTCATGACTCTAATAAAATATAACTGAAAAGCAAGCTCAACAACACTTAAGGAGAACAGAAATTACATTCCTTTTGGTAGGAAATGATTAGAGTGAGAAGCCAACTATACCAAATGGAGTGATGCCATTCCAATATTTAAGCTTAATTAAGGAAATGATTGTGTAATAAAACAAGAAGTCCTCATTATAATCATAAGCCTAATCATGAGGCAACACAAGTACCTGACAATTGGAACAATGTAAATCCTTCTCATCTTGCTTAGATGTATTGTTAACACTAGAGAAATTCATCAACATCTGTAGAATTAGCTATTGTGGGACTCTGGTTCTGATAGCGTCTGAGAGGCAGTCCAGGACAATAATAAATCTTCACGTTAGATATAATTATATACTAAGAACTGAATTATCTCATTTAATCCCACTGCCTCAATGTGACCAGTCAGCACATTAAACCCCATCTGGCCCTCTTTGCGTCTGAAAAATAAGTGATATATGTAATGCCTAGAATTACTCTCAAGTCTAACTACTGTCTGTAACAACTAATAATAGGAGCTACTATAGGGCAGGGGTCACAAACATAAACACCTACAGCCAGAGAGGTATGGGAAATACAGAAAATGAACCAGATCTAAGAACTACAGTATTCCCACCTTGCTGTATTATAACTGACATTCTCAGTTTTGAGGAGACAAGAGGAGATGGGAAGGACTTAGGAACTGAAAAGCTCATGATCCAGACAAAAGGGAAGCTACAACACAGCTTCAACCAATAATTACATGTGGGAATACAAGGTCGGGGTTGCCACATTGGCCAATCTTTCAAAACAAATCATAAATATGAATTTTTATGTAAAACTTCCTAATGTTAAACATTGATTCAATATGTTTTAAGAAAATACATAAATAAAACATGTTCACAGAGCAAAGATTTAAAAACCTATCCTAGGATTTTAAGCAGGAGACTGATGTGGTAAAAATAAATGTTTTCAGAAGATACCCCACAGAGAATGAATTGGAACCAGGAATTAATTTAAAAAGGAACAATAAAGATAGGGAAACTCACTAAGATGCTTCTGCTGAAAGGATAGCTAGACGATAAAAATAAAAGTGGAAACTGGCAGAATTTGATGGCACACAAAATATGAAGAAAAAAAGCTGACCAAAGATAATTCAAAAATAAGTGTGATGATACATTATGAGACATTAACTTAATCCATAGGAGAGATTAACAAACATCTGAGGTTACCCTTATTTTTTTTTTTGTGCTTTTCTTTTTTTTTTTTTATTCTTTTTTTAAAAAAATATTATAATAAGTATTACAAAGGGTATTACATATGTGTCCTTCCCCCACCCCCCGCCCTTGACAATCCCTGCCCTTCCTTACCCCCCAGTGTCTTATGTCCATTAGTTATGCTTATATGTATGCATACAAGTCCTTCGGTTGATCTCTTACTCCCCTCCCTTCTGCCCCCCAACCCTCTCTGGCCTTCCCACTGCAGTTTGACAATCAGTTTGAGGCAGCTCTGCCTCTGTAATCTGAGGTTACCCTTAAATGTTTCTATATAATAGGAACGAAATCCACTCACCAAAGCACTCCAAAGGTATATGAAGGTCACTCAGGTTTAGAAAATAGGTCAGAGCCAACTCTGTAATCCTAACTACTACACAAAGAAGAGCATTGTACTGGTATAATGCTCTTTGCAAACACACTGTAAGTAAGTGCTGTTCAAAGTATGGCTGGTAGCCCAGGACCAGTCTACAAATTGTCTGCAGTAAGAAAAATTGAGAGTGTTTATAAAATAAAGTTTTTAAAACAATCTGACCAAAGTAATTTTGTTTGTTAAATCTAATAATAACAAATTGGGCCTTGTATTTTTTCATTTCATTTTGCTATAACCTATTTTTATTGCATTTTACAAAATTGGTCTGCAACATACGAGCAATGAAAGAACTAGTCCTTCACCATAGAAAGCTTGAAAAGTGGTGCTATAAGTTATATTATAAATTTTAATGTTACAAAAAGAGTAAAAATATAGTAAAAATTTTGAAAATACAAAGTAAAAATCTATTACCACTATACTTAGTAAGCTTCTTGCTTTTGTTTCTTTGTCTTAAAAGGAATATAATTATCTATTTGAATATGCTTAAAGTTTTTTATGTCCGGGTAAACTATAATGCTACTTAGCAGATCTCCGAGTTGTACAAAATTACATTTTTTGCATTTACAGTTTTGTTAAAAACTATGGAAAAAAAAATCAGTATGTCAAAACCTACAATAATTTTTATTTTATTTAAAAAAAAATTTTTATTGATTTCAGAGAGGAAGGGAGAGGGAGAGAGAGATAGAAACATCAATGATAAGAGAGAATCACTGATCAGCTAGCTACCTCATGCACCCCCCCACACCAGGGATCGAGCCCACACCCCAGGCATGTGCCCTGACTGGGAACTGAACCGTGACCTCCTAGTTCATAGGTCGACGCTCAACCACTGAGCCATACCAGCTGGGCCTACAATGATTTTTAAATAAATAAAGTTAACTTACCCATTGCTACGTAGGACTTAAATCGTGTTGATAATCTGTCCACAAAGGCACTTAAAATTTCCAATCCCATTAATGATATCTACAGACAGAAAAAATTTTTTAATGAATACAAATTATCTATGCATACTTTAATACCAGTTTACAATTGTCGACATACAAAGACCTTCATATAATATACTAGAGGCCTGGTGCACGAAATTCGTGCACTCGGGGAGACGGGGGTGGGGAGGTCCCTCAGCCCAGCCTGCACCCTCTCCGCAGTCCAGGAGCCCTCAGGGGATGTCCGATTGACAGCTTAGGCCCGCTCCCTGCGTGGGGAGCAGGTCTAAGCCATCAGTTGGACATCCTTAATGCTGCTGTGGAGGTGGGAGAGGCTCCTGCCACTGCCACTGCACTCACCAGCTGTGAGCCCAGCCTCTGGGTGAGTGGCGCTCCCCCTGTGGGAGCACACTGACTACCAGGGGGCAGCTCCTGTGTTGAGCATCTGCCCCTGGTGGTCAGTGCGTGTCATAGCGACCAGTTGTTCCATCGTTCAGTCGATTTGCATATTAGCCTTTTATCATATAGGATACTATCAAGGTGATGCCGACACTGGAAAGTATCATCCTTCAAAAGGTAAAGGGGCTGTGATTTGAATTCCAAAAAAAGACTTGAAATCCTAGCACATTACTTAGCCTAGCACTCAACAGCTATAATATAAATGCTATTTATTATTTTCTCCATTTTTTTAGAATCAACTTACTGTTTATAGTTACAGATAGACAATATAAAAAAGTGAAAATAGAGCTGACAAATAATAGGATACTGAAGAGGTTTATGGAAGGACAGAAAAGGAAAAGGAGAAGGAAAATTCTCATCTCCCTAGGTTTAAGTACTCCACCAATAATTTACCAGGTCTGTGACCTAAAGCAAAATACAGCTCTTCTACAAAATGAGGAAAATAATAGTACTGCCTTTATAAGGCCACCTTAAAGATTAAAATGAGGTAATGCAAATAAACCACTCTGAGACAGTGCCTGATGCTAAGGACTCTTTAAATGGTGGCTATTATATTTAATTGCACTTTAAAGGACATTTTATTGTCATAGTACCATTTTAAATTTTGGGGACTCCTGAAATCACAGGACTGTTCTTAGCAAAAGTCAAATGCCTGTGTGTGTGTGTGTGTGTGTGTGTGCGCGCGCGCGCGTATACACATACTTATTTCCATATTTTTAATCTCCAAGACTAACCTCTCCATTTCAATAAACAGCACCCTCTATTGGTGCCCAGGCAAAGCAATTATCCCTAATTCTCTCAACCCTCACACTCATTCCAATGGGAGGTCCTATCCTATCCCCAATCATATTCCAAATCTTCTACTTCTCATCATTACCAATGTGACCAAACCAGCCTTAGCCACCATCATCTCCCTGCTTCTCCTGCTGCTCCTTTTCAAAGTCCACTCTCCACAAAGGAGCCACCCCTCTACATAAAACTCCCCATTGATTTAAAATAAAATCTTATAAATCTCTTTCCACCTGCCTCCCCAACTTCATTCTCTTAACATCTCACTCATTTGTAAGCTCTAGCCATGCTGGCCTTCTATATGTTTAACAGTACTAGGGCCTCTGCATTTGCAGTTTTCTCTGCCTATATTTCACTCCTATATTTCTTTCATGTCATAGTCAAATTTCACCTAACTTCTTTGACTACACAAAATAGTCTCACCACACCCTCATTCTTTTCACATCAGTTGACTTAGAAGCACTTGTTACCTGAAATTATCTAATTTGTATACTCATCCATCTTCTTCTTTCTAATAGGATCTCCATGACAGCAGGGCTCTCACTCTCCAATCTCATTTAAGTCACCCTCTCATGAGGTCTTCAGTGACCAGCTATTTAAAATTCAAACATCTGCATCCTCCCCAACACTTCCTATTCTCGTCACTGCTTTTCTCCAAAGTAAATATCACCTTCTAACATACTTATTTTAGTTATCTATCTTGTTTATATTCTTCTCCCCCACTAAAATCTACATCCATAAAGGCAAGGATTTCTGTCATCCGCCCCCCCCCCAATGTATCAGAAGTACCCAGAAGACTGAGTGCTGCACATGGTAAGTCTTCAATAAATATCCAAATGACGCTGAATGAATATTATGTCTTGTTCACAGCTGGATCATCAGTACCTAGAACACCCAGCACATAGTATAGTCATTTCCAATTGATTGACGCGATGACAGTTAAGACACACAAATTCTGAGGTGCTATCAAATCCAAAGAAAAATTTTATTTTGTTCAGCATAATTTAAAATTTAACTACAGCTGTCTATTTGTGTGTATGTTAAAAAATTCTGACACACTTTTCCCAAGAGAAATGTTTTATTGTATCATGAGTAAAAAATGATGACCTAATTTGAAGCAACCAAGTTTATAAATAACAAACTAATTAGAATGTCCTCTCTCTGACAATGTCAGAAAAGCTTCTATACAGCATTCTGTAGAAAGGAGAGAACTAACGATTCTTGAAGGAGGGAGCAGAATTGGTGAATTAATAATGTCTTTGAGTAGGCAAGAGGGCATAGGATCTAATATGCATGTGGAGGGATTGGTATAAGAGAGACAATCCGTCGTGCATTGTAACTGAGAAGAAGGTAGAATATATGGGCACAGCTACAAGGAAGTGTGTAGATAAGACTGTAGGAGACTGAGGCATGTCTCTTCTGACTGCTGAAATTGCCTCAAGCAACAGTATCTAGTGAGGAGCATGGAGAGACTGTGTTGTAAAAAGATGAGAACTTGGGTCAGGCGCCTGATGGATTCTAACTCTTAAACACCAGATGAAGGAAAAACACAGTACTTGAGTGAAGTAGTGCATAGAGACTTAAAGAAAAATTGAGATACTGTGGTATTCTAGAAGCCAAGAGAGTTTCAAGAGATGTGACTGCTCAACTGCCACTCCCTGACTGTACATCTGAAAGGTGACCTGACTCCCAGCCAGCAAGCACTAAAGAAAGGGAGTCAGCATTACGAAGGTGGTTAGGACAAGGGTCTCAAGGCCTGAGGTGTTCTAAAGGCTATTGCTAAATGTTATTCCTGCTCAATGTTAAAATGTAGCAGAGCATTTTGCAGGTACAGCTGTAAACAAGGTAAGCTTGACAGGAACCTAACGGGGATAAGTGCAGCCAACCACAGAGAAGAAACCAACATGTAAATGACCAAAGAAGCGTATTTAAGCAAAGGCTAAGACTCCCTTCCAAGAGGCAGAGCTCTGGACATGAATCCGGTCTCCTCTCCTTGGTACAAGTCAATGAAACGACCTTGTGACAATCATGTCTCCTCTTTGATGTGAGTTCCGAATTCCCTGGCATTGCCAAAGAGTTGACTTTCTGTAACGGCCTATGCTGCAACATGAAATCAATTATCTTAGTGTTGATGTGCCCTTCTTAAAGTATAAAATTTGGCTTGTTTCTTCCAAAGAAATAAGGATGAGCCCCAAACAGTAGTGATCTATACAATTAAATATTAACTTTTCCCCCAAAGTTAAAAAGGAGAGATAGCATGTAATGAAGCATCAAGGTAGTAATTTTCAAACTGTTTATTATCCTGTAAAAGTCAATCCTTCCCAAAACTCACACAAATTTCACTATTACATCTTCATAATAACCGCAGAGCATGCCTTTCTTCTCTATGAGGGCAGTTTTCACTGGATTATAACATATATTACCAAGAATACTTCACTTCTCCCATGGGAGGTTTGGGCCGGTATTTTAAAGCAACACTGCCACCAGAAGACTAGAAAGAAAAGTAACTGCTAAAAAAACTACAACACAAACTAATAACTGCACGTTTACCGGGCCTCCCAAAGTAGCTACATTGCAACCTGCCTACTACTACCGGCTCATCAGAAACACTCAATCTTTCTTGTACCTCATCCTCTTATGTATTTATTTATTTTCTGCATCAGCCGACCAGCTAGGACACGGTTTCCACTCTCAGGTCAGGCCTCAACGGCGAGAAACCGAAATGACAGAGAGCATGCAATTCCTTGCTGTCCACAATAAATAAAAAGCAAACACGTGATGCCCTGGAGTTAGCATCTTGTTATTAGGTTTAACGGAGCCTGATTAAGCTCTAAAATATGCTTTAGAGATGAAGAGCAAAATTTAGAAAAGAAAAAAAAGCAGGAGATTAAGGATAAAAATCACTTATTAAAGAGGGATTAACTTGACATCTCTTTGTAATACCTGGATTCTAACGTCTTATGTCTCGGTCTAGGTAGTGTTTACTTAGGGACGTACAAATGTAAAAAAAAAAAAAAAAAAGTCTTCGAGCCCTTTATGTAGGTGAATTATCACCGATTTTTAAAAAAATTAATGATTACACGTTGGGTCCTCATGCCAATAACGCATCCCCGTGTGGGGGAACGGCTGGATTTGTCATTGTTCACAATGGTGGAAAAACTTGGTCGTGATGGGAAGCCAGTCCCCTGCTCCGATCCGGAGAGGCAGGCTCGCCCGAGGACCCGCGGGTCCCGGGTTTCCCCTTTCCGGGGTGGTCCGCCGAACCCGGCGCCCCGCGAGGGGGCTCGCGGGCCGGACCCGCACGTCCGGGATTAAAGGCG
>NW_005871087.1:208967-245588 GCF_000147115.1 Myotis lucifugus | reverse complement strand
GCCCTCCCGCCTTCTCGCCAGGGGCCGCCTTTTCGCCGGAGGCCGCCAAACCGCCAGTTGCTGGTCCCCGCGGGAACCGGGCGGGACGCGCCGAGGGGCGGCTCTCGGGGCGCGGCGGGCGGCGGGAGCGGCGCCAGGCGCCCAGCGGCCCCCAAACTAGTCAAACTCGGCGCCCCCCGACACCCAGCCCGCTTCAGAGGCCGCGGCTGCCGGCGACTTCAGCACGCGCGTGACGTCAGCACGACGTCGGCGAGCTTCCGCGGGTCTAGACTAGAGCTCGGCGGCGGCGGCGGCGGCGGCGACTGCTGGCACCGCTGGGCGAATGGGAGCCCAGGCGGCGGGCGTTGGGGTGGCGCTCGGTCGGCGGTCCCTGGAGCCCGGCCGTTCTCCGTCCCCCGCGATCACAGCGCCCTGCCCTCGCCCCGTAAAATATAGAAAGCTTCCCGGTTTTCCTCCCTTTTAAAGTCAATATGTGGGAAAGTAGCTGGTCTGTGGAAGCCCTCTTCCCCAGCCCCGCTCCAGTTTGTTTGTTTTTTGGTTTTACCTTGTAGAATGAATACACTCCTTCATTAAAGAAACATCATGACCCCTGTTTCCAGCCACCACCCCTACTGATTGGGCGACTGTGCCTTTTTTTATTTTTAACTGCGTTTTAGTTTACGTAGAGTAAAATGCACAGATTTTAAGTGTGCAGTCCATGAGTTTTGGCAAATGTATTCACCAGTGTAAACACTACCAACCCCCTAACCTCCCCCCCCCCCCCACGAAGATGTAGCGCATTTCCATCACTCGGGCACCTTCCCCGTCAATACCCACTGCCTCCCTAGGCAATTCTACTCTGATTTCACTTTAGCGTAGTTTTTCCTGTTCTTTCACATCACATAACTTCATAGAGTCTGTCCTTTTTTTTTTTTCTAATTTATCTTCATTGTCGAAAGTATTACAGAAGTGCCCTTCCCCCTCCGACCCCTCCCCCCCTCCCCCCAATGACCCCCTCCACCCTGCACCCGCAGGTCCCAGGCCTTCACCACACTATTGTCCGTGCGCTCGCGCTATGCATATGTGCAAGTAAATTCCCCGGTTAATCTCTCCCCACCCACCTCCCCACCCCCGCCTTCCTTCTGAGATTCGTCAGCCTGTTTCAAGCTTCTGTACTCTTTTTGAGTCGGGTTTCTTTCTTAGGGTAATGTTTTGGGATTCATCCCGTGCTGTTCCAGTGTTAGCAGTCCCTTTTGGTTGCTCAGTATTATCCATTGTATGGAAGCATCACAATTGCTGACTCATTCACCTGTTTACAGACATTTGCATTGTTTCCAGTTTTGTATAATTACATATATAAAGCTGCTATAATCGTTTATATTCAAGTCATTGTGTGGACAATTGTGTTCGTTTCTATTGAGTAAAATACTCTGTGGGGGATAAAAAATAATAATAATTTTTCTCCCACCTTCTAAATTCTAGCTGGCCTAATCAAATTAACAGATGAAAACCAATTTCAATACATGTGCCGGGAGGGAATTCACATAAGTATAAACATTCCAGACAGTGAAGTAAATTAGGTATAATGTTATTTTGAATAAAGGAGAGGAGAATCTTAAGATTCCGAAAACCAGAATGGGCCATTTGCAGATAAGAAAGAACAGAACAAAGCAGGCAATTTTTTGCTAGGCAACCTAGAAACAATGAGACAGAGGGGGATCCAGTAAACAGGCCCCTGCCTGACATCTTCCCGTCTGCCATACTCAATTCAGATTAAGCTGAGGTTAAGATTTTCTTTTCTTGGAGCAAGTTTTTCTATCTGAATCTCTTAGTCAGGAAAGGGGAGAAGAGTCAAAGATTCTGAGTCTTTTCTTAGTAACCAGCTTAAAAAAGGCAAAACTTTGGTTCCTTTCAACTGGAATTATTAGTTCTTATAAGTGTCCTAGAGACCTGGAGAACAACATTCGTGCCCTGGGCGGGGGGGGGGGGGGGGGGTGGATCCCTCAGCCCAGCCTGCGCCCTCTCACAGTCCTTGACCCTTGGGGGATGTCCTTCTGCCCGCAGTCAGACATCCCTCTCGCAGTCTGGGGCTCTTGCAGTCCGGGACCCCTCACTCCTTACCACCTGCCTGCAGAGGAGGCAGGAGAGGCTCCCATCACCGTCACCGCTGCTGTGCCAGCTGTGAGCGGGGCTTCTGGCTGAGCAGGGCTCTCCCTGTGGAAGCACACTGACCACCAGGGGTAGCTCCTGCATTGAGCGTCTGCCCCCTGGTGGTCAGTGCGCATCATAGCGACTGGTTGTTCCGCTGTTAGGTCAATTTGCATATTCACATTTTATTATATAGGATGAGAAACTATCAAACAGCTTTTCCAAAGTGGCTGCACCATATTACACTCCCACCAGCAATGCTTGAGAGTTCCAGTTGCTCCATATCCTCCACAATATTTAGTAAGTTAGGGGTTATTAGTTTTAGCTATTTTAATGGGTCTAAAGTGGACTCTAATACATCCTAAATGCACACTATATTTACCTTCCTGCCAACTATTTCCAACTACAACTTAATAATAATCTGTATAATGTCGTCTCCTCAACTACACAGAAAGCTCCAAGATCATTTGTTTTCCCTCAGATGGTGCTCAGCCAATAATGGGCACTCAATCAATTTCAATTGAACAAGTGAATGAAAATTGACATTTGAAATGTTCACAATAACAAAATAATAACAATAATAAGACACTCCAAATTCAAAGAAATCTGACTCTTTTCTGTGTTTATTCTGTTTTTTTTCCTATATTTCTGTGTTTCATATTGTATTGTGTTGTAAAATTTCTTCCATATTTAATTGACTGTAATTTCCCTGAAACTGGACCTCCAATAAGTAAATTGTGCTTACTATTCCTTAGGTATCTAAAGGTTCCATTCATAAAGGGTTGCAGAAGAATATAAAGAGGGTCCAGCCCAACTGGCATTGAGCCAGCAACCTAGGCATATGCCCTAACTGGGAACCGAACCATGACCTCCTGATTCATAGGTCGATGCTCAATCACTGAGCCACACTGGCCGGGGCAAGTTTGTTTAGATAAACTTACACAGAGACAAGAAAATCAACATTTCCAGGATGCTATGATTGGGTCAGCAGAGGGTTTGGGGAAGTCTAGATGAGAGGCTCCTTATCTAGATGGCACTGAGAATGGGGATTGGAGAGCTGTAAATCAGAAGGCTTTTGAGTTTTAAGGCTGTGTAGGAATTAGCTAATTAAAGAAGTGGTTTCCTGCCCTGACCAGTTTGGCTCAGTGGATAGAGCATCGGCCTGCAGACTGAGGAGTCTCAGGTTCGATTCCAGTCAAGGGCATGTACCTTGGTTGCAGGCACATCCCCAGTGGGGAGTGTGCAGGAGGCAGCTGATCGATGTTTCTAGTTCTCTATCCCTCTCCCTCTCCCTTTCTCTCTGTAAAAAAATCAATAAAATATAAATATTTTTAAAAAGAAGTGTTTTCCTGGAGAATAGCATGTTTATTTACAAGATGTAGTCTTGACTATTTTAATTTAACATTTATTATTATGATTATATACCTAGTACAAAATCTACACATTTCTCCACATCACTATTGTCTGTTCTAAGTTAAACCAACCAGAAAGTTCTCAAAGTTTCTAATTCACAGCACTGTTACTACCTCATTTTTTTTCACATATTTCTAGACCAAACAAACAAAAAACCATTCACTGGATAGTAAGATCCAAACACTTAATGAGTATTCATGTCCTAACATCTTATTAGGTATCTGAAAAAATAATACACATAAATTAGAAAAAATACATTTTTATTTCATTCTTAAATAACCATACTTACCTGTTAATAAGATGTCTGTGCCTGTTGATCACTGCTCAACTCCTCAAACCTTGGAATTAGACTGGATACTGCCCTCTTCATCCTGCTGTACATTGACTTTCATGCAGAACTTGCTTTTATCACAACAACCTCAGAAAACACAGTCTTGCAAAGATATGATACCAGTGAAAGAAATGTATTACAATTTAATGTTGAAACTGTGAACTCCTTCGAGCCAGTAGTTCATTCCATGTCTAACAGATGCCACTGTTTCCCTTTAAGATTTAAAATATCCAGCTCTTGGTGAGTTTGCTGCAGCACTCCGGGGTGCCTGCCTACACAGTTTAGGAAACTTGGCGGGCAGATGCCTGATGATACGCAAATTATCAGAGACAACGAATAGGAAATGCAAGCAGTAGCTCATGTAGGAAGCAGGCATGGGCCCAGTGAGAACTGGGCTTCACAAAGCTGTTGCCTAAAGAGCTCACCATAACCTATGTTAGATATTTCAATCCTCCAGGCAACCCTGTATAGGAGGTATTATATCCCCATTTTAGAGACAGCTGAGGCTCTGGTCTTGCTCATGATTTCAGATCCGTGACTTAAGGCCAGGGTATCTGCCTTCTGTGGTCTCCCAAATAATCTTTCTTTTAAATCTATTTTTTATTGGTTTCAGAGAGGAAGGGAGAGGGAGAGAGAGATAGAAACATCAATGATGAGAGACAATCATCGATTGCCTTCTCCGCTCTCCCCACTGGGGACTGAGCTGTAACCCGTGCATGTGCCCTGACCAGGAATTGAACTGTGACCTCCTGGTTCATAGGTCGATGCTCAACCACTGAGCTCGCACTGGGGATCAAGCCCACAGCCTTCCAAATAATCTTTTTTTTTTATTTTATTAATCTTCACCCGAGGATATTTTTCCATTGATTTTTAGGGAGAGTGGAGGAGAGAGGGAAAGACAGAGAGAAACATCGATGTGAGAGAAACACATCGATTGGTTGCCTCCAACCAGGGCCAGGGCCCAATGAGCCTGCAACCAAGGTACATGCCCTTGACTGGGATTGAACCTGGGACCCTTTGGTCCACAGGCCGATGCTCTATCCACTGAGCCAAACAGGCTAAGGCCCAAATAATCTTAAAAGAAATAAAATGAAAACAGAAGTTCAGAATTAGCTACCCAAATAATAATACTCCTTGTATGCACACAGCCTTTCTTTAAAAGATCTAAATAAAATATTATTTTCACTTAAAATATTCCTTTTTCTGAATTCCTCTTAAAAAGAATAAGGAGAAAGTGGGTAGGAACATTAGGGAACAAAATAGTGTAGGAAACATCTACATTCTTTCGTAATCGGTCACTAAACTATCTGGGAGTACAAATCTATTTTTAACTGGCAACAAGACTGAAATAGGTCATTTAAATACAAGAGACTGACTTCCTGACCTATTTGTTCGTTATTTGTGATAACAGTGGAAACTTTGAGTGGACTTTGTTCTGATGTGGGACTTTATTTTCCACACGAAAACTAAGAGACAAATCACCACACTGCTAGTTGGAAACCATACTTCGAATATCTGTCAAGAATGGCACTGGGTTAGGTACTAGAGTGGGGGCATTGGATGGCCTACCAAAGATAGATCACAAAAATCCCTTCGCAAAGCTGAAGAGGGATATGTACATAAATGTTCAGACCACCTTCATTCTTATTAGCTCAAGTAGGAAAATTTGTTGCTTTGTTGATATCAAGGTGATATTTTCCTGCCAAACATGTCAAAGATGAGTTCCATCGTGGTAAAAAAGGCCATGAAAATATCACTGGGAGCCACTGCATTTATGTGAAACTAGAGGCCCGATGCATGAAATTCATGCAGGGGGCTCGGCACTCACAGCCCCGGCTTTGCCCGGAATCATCTGGAAGGTCGTTCAAACGCTCATTCTGCCGTTCAGTCTAATTAGCATATTAGCTCTTTATTATATAGGATTTCTTGCCCAGGTGCAAGGATCCACCAAACTGAAATTTTCAAAAATAAAGTTTCCACCTTATGATAGACTGTTTAAAAAAATGTTTAAGATTAAAAAAATTATCCATTAACTCCCATAAAATCAATTCCTACCCAGTTGCCTGTGACTGGGTGTTTTGTCCCAAATGGCACTTTATTTGCATTCAGGAGGTCTTGTCATGTGCAATGAAAATATTAGCATCACTTTGCCACTGTCATTTGAGAGTTTAGCTTTAAAATGCCAATTAAGTTAACCTGGTGAACCACTTTATTAATAAGGAGAACATATGAAAAATTGACTCATTTAATCCAAGTTTTACATGACATTAAAAAGAAAATAAAACCAATCCAACTGTAAGTTAGAAAACTCTGATCAGCAGCTACTCCTGGCTAAGCCTTCAAAGACATTTTCACTTGTGCCTTGTTGGTTTAGCTTGTAGATCTCATGGCAGATGTTCATTTTCCTGTGTAGTTAGGAAAGGTATTTCTCGCAGAAACTTAGTGAAGTCTCACAATGAAAATAGAAAGCCATCAACATTTTTTAAAAAAAACTAGCAACATGACCAGAGCTACCAATAACAACAGATGAGAGGGTCTGGAAAGAGAGGAGGTTAGAAACAAGACCCCTTAGGAGTTCAATACAATTGTCCAGACAAAAAATAGTGACAGCCTCCATAAAGAAATGATTTCCTGCTCTGGTTTCCACCCGACCCACTCAAAGCACCAATCATAAAAGGGAAAGCACATATTAAATACTAAACAGTCAACATTTATAAAGTTCTTTATTTATCAAACTCTTAGATGGCATTTATTAAGAACCAGATGCTGTTCCAAGCACTTTGCAAATATTAGCTCATTTAGTTCTCATCACCAATATATGAAGTAGGTACTATTAACCTCCCCTATTGTACAGATGGAGGTAGAGAGGCACAGGGAGATTCAGTAACTTGCCCATATTCACCATGTTCACTCAGCTTACAAATGGCAAAGCCAAAATTTAAATCCAGATAATCGAACCCCAAATCTCTTAGTCTTAACTGTAATGCTATGCTCATTTAGGGGTGGGGAGGTACAGTGACTGTGTAATTTGAGTGTTGATAAATAGCTTAAAGCATCATTTTGAGAGTGAAAATGTCAACAGGTAAGGAGAGAACATTTATAAAGTTCTTTATTTATCAAACTCTTAGATGGCATTTATTAAGAACCAGATGCTGTTCCAAGCACTTTGCAAATATTAGCTCATTTAGTTCTCATCACCAATATATGAAGTAGGTACTATTAACCTCCCCTATTGTACAGATGGAGGTAGAGAGGCACAGGGAGATTCAGTAACTTGACCATATTCACCATGTTCACTCAGCTTGAAATGTATGTTGTGGTTGGAAAAAAAGAATGCATTTATTATGTTTTGCATTGGCATTCAGGGAGAGGTGAAAGTGAAGTCATTTTAGTTGTTTTTCTATTGTGGCAGCAGTAAAAAACATGAGGTTTCCAGAGAACTGAAGTCAGCTCAGTTAATGAAAGGCCACACATCTAATAAATATTTGTGAATGATGAAATTAACAATTGTAAACACAATGACCCTGAAAATCTATGAAGAAAAAAACATTATATTGCTTTTTATTAAAAAAGCAACTAATGTCAATGAGTAATCACCTTTCCAAAGTATGAGGAAACCATAGTTAATTTAATGAATTAGTTTAATGAATATTACAGGAATAACATGATAATGATATTATTAAATCTCTTCCTGGGAATTTTCTAAGCATTTACATACATGTCTTTTGTCACTTAATTCTCATAGAAACCCTATAAGGTTTGATTATTGTCATCATAATAATCTATAGATGAGTAAATTTGAAGCATAGAGAATAAAAGTCACATAACTAATAAGCCAGGGAAAGGGGATTCCAAGCTCTCAGTGCCGCTACCTGCAGACATTTTTTTATACATTCAATTCCTGCATTTCTCCCCCAGATGGGTTTCCCTGGCAACAAGAGCATGCTGTAGCGTTAGGACCTCAGGGTGACCTTCAACCAAGGAGGTTCAGGAATCGGTGGATACCCCAGCTTCCTTGCTTCTCTGTGACACAATTCTAAGTATTCTACATAGTCTCCAGAGGGACTGAGCCCCGGTTGCGCCCCCATAGTAACTTTATTCATAAATGTCCCTTTTCTTGGTTTTCCTTCCTTCCAGGTTTCACTTCCCCCTTCTCTCACCACCCTGCCAGCAATCACTTCCTGAATCAACTACTTGCACCCAAATCCTTGCATTTAGAGAAACCCAGACTAAGACAAAATCTAAGCAAGTCTGCCCCCAGCTCCCAGCCTCTGTGCATCTATCTATGAGCTATCAGAACTGGTTGTAGCCATATTCCCTCTGGGAGGATACATACTCATTTTATTGTTCTGGACAAAACTTGAAATTTGCCATGGTGACTAATAATTATTAAATTAAAAAAGTAATACAAAATAAACTCTGTTTAGCATATTCACAACTTACCCACCCCTGTATCCCTACTAGTAACCACAGGGACTCACTAATTGCTGTTTCTTGAAAACTCCAAACACTTTCTTACTTTAATGAAATGCATAAAATGACTCCCTAGTCTCAGGAATTGCTCTGCACCATTCTAAAGTTTTCAGGTCATGAATAGACCACTTTTCCTAATGTCAAAGTTTGTTAAGCTTTTACAAAGGAGGATGGAATAGAGGAAATTTAACTCATCATAGAAAAGGATGTTTTAGCCACCTTCCTTTTTGGAGTTGGATGAACAGCTTCTCAGGTAGGAATGACAGAGAGGGGATTTAAATGAACTCATTTTGAGGCTCCCTGTTTCATTATGAAGGTTTCCGGAGAAGTCTCAGATGCAGTCAGTAACTCTGCTCCTGCCATTGCAAACTGCTACTGGGAACAACAATTTATAGTAGGAGAAGACTGGAGTAGGAACCTTAATACGGTGTCTGGTCCTGATTCTGCTTTGTCTCTTCCTTGTTTCATGTTTCTTAAAATATATGTATTTTTTATTTCAGAGAGGAAGGGAAAGGGAGAGAGAGATAGAAACATCAATGATGAGAGACAATCATTGATTGGCTGCCTCCTGCACACCCCACACTGGACATCGAGCCCAAAACCTGGGTATGTGCCCTGACCAGGAATTGAACCGTGACCTCCTGGTTCATAGGTCGACGCTCAACCATTGAGCCATGCCAGTTGGGTTATTTTGTGTTTTTACACAACTCACATAACGTATCCCATATTATGATAGTATCTCATTTTATAAAAGCACCTCATAAAAATATTTTGAAGTGCTTTTAGCTTCCTTAGCATGATCCAGGTATCAGAATAATCTAGATAATATTGCCTTGAATGTTCATATTCCAGGCCTTAGGGAAAATGAAACCAATGCCCTGGCCAAGATCTCTGTGAATTCCCAGTGGAGTTATGGCCTCATGGCCCTATTGGCTGTGGCTGCCACCACTGAATTCTTGTTCTTCTTTATGCAGCCTGAGGCTGTTCCTTGCTCTCTACCCTGCCTTCAATCCATTCCTTAGTCTTCATACCAAGACAACTCCTATTTACCCAAGGTTTTGAGCATGTAGCGGTCTACAGTGAGTGTTTAGGGAGGTGGAGCCACATAAGCATCTTAAAATCAAATCACTCTTTTTCTCAGAAGTCTTTCGGCTACATCTCTTGTTGTACTCACTCCTCTCTCCTCTGTGCTTGCCCTTTCAGAAGAAACACACACACACACACACACACACACACACACACACACACGAAAACCAAATTCTTTCCATTTCCTTCTGTAGAGCAGCTTAACCTTCCCGAGCTCCCACTTCCCAAAGCAGCTCTGAGTCTTCGTCCAGCACTTGCATGGTTTCCTTTTTTAGATATAAATCTTTGGACTATTTGTTTTTAAGAATAATTTAAATTTTTTTTTGTTTTGTATAAACCAACATAAAGAGGTAGCACATAAATGAGCAAGGATTAGTAGGAGAATCTTGCACAGAACGAATCAAAGAAGTCCTCGAAGACTGCTTGTTGTCAGGTGCGGTGCACACATGGGCACCCTGCTCATCTCCCCTCAGAACCTCCTCAGGCTATCCCAGCAACCTTCTTCAAAGGGTTGGAGCCATCTCTAGTTGGAAGCTTGGAGATGCCTGGGAGTTCACATCCCCCAAGGTGGCTGGTAGCCAGCCACCCACTAGTGAAGGCATACAAAGCCCAGCTCCCTTGCCTTAAGATTGAATGAACTCAGAGTTGTAATTTATGCTCCAGATCTCCTACAGGATCAGATCAAGTCCAGGAATTCATCTACAATTGTACCCTTACTTGTCTGCCTCCCCTTCCTTGTCCTGCTTCCCATACTCCCTTACTAGTCTGCCCTGGGAGCATTCCTTAATAAATCACTTCCACTTAAATCTGTGACTCAGTTTGCTTCAGGGAGAACCCAATCTAAGATAGTAGGTATCCTATTTTGTTGGGTAGACAACCTGGAAATTCATTCTTTTATTTTTATTTATTTATTTTTAAAATATATTTTATTGATTTTTTTTACAGAGAGGAAGGGAGAGGGAAAGAGAGTTAGAAACATCGATGAGAGAGAAGCATCGATCAGCTGCCTCCTGCACACCCCCTACCGGGGATGTGCCCGCAACCAAGGTACATGCCCTTGACTGGAATCGAACCCTTAAGTCCGCAGGCCAACGCTCTATCCACTGAGCCAAACCAGTCAGGGCTCTTTTATTTTTATTTTTATTATTATTATTTTTATTCCTCACGTGAGGATATTTTTCCATTGATTTTTAGGAAGAGAGAGGGAAAGACAGAGAGAAATATTGATGTGAGAGAAACACATCAACTGATTGCCTCCTGCATGCGCCCCGACCAGGAGCCTGCAACTGACGTAGGTGCCCTTGACTGGAATCGAACCGGGGACCCTTTGGTCCACAGGCCGATGTGCTAGGCGGAATTCACTTTTATACATATACACTGAACACCTCTTATATATATTGGGTGCTACTAAGAAACAATCTTGCCTGTTCGGTATGGCTCAGTGGTTGAGCTTCAACCTATGATCCAGGAGATCACGGTTTGATTCCAGGTTGGGGCACATGCCTGGGTTGTGGCCTCAATCTCCAGTGGGGGGTCTGCAGGAGGCAGCTGATCAGTGATTCTCTCTCATCATTGATTTTTCTATCTCTCTATCCCTCTCCCTTCCTCTCTGAAATCAATAAAAATATATTTTAAAAAAGAAACAACTTGATCATGTGTATAATACAGTCTGAGCCCTCAGGAAAAGTAAAAACTAGTTAGTTAGAGCCATAATTATAATATGAACCAAGGTCCTTTATTCATGCAGAAAATATTCAATATCCTGCACATACACATGATGGGATCTCAGAGGTAGGGAAGGAGTGCTCACATCTTCATGGTCTTACATACTGAGTTTTGAAAGACAACATAAGATTTCCAAACAAGCCCTAACCGGTTTGGCACATGGATAGAGCGTCGGCCTGCGGACTGAAGGGTCCCAGGTTCGATTCCGGTCAAGGGCGTGTACCTTGGTTGTGGCCACATCCCCAGTAGGGGGTGTGCAGGAGGCAGCTGATCAATGTTTCTCTCTCATTGATGTTTCTAACTCTCTATTCCTCTCCCTTCCTCTCTGTAAAAAAATCAATAAAATATATATTTAAAAAAAGATTCCCAAACAAAAAGTTTGGAAGTCGTGGGGCCTATGAACTGGGGGAAACAGTTTGGGTAGTTGAGCATGTGAGGTTGAGAAGATAAAGCCATAGCGTTAGGAGACCTCTTGAGAGAATCTTCTGTCTTTTGAAAGACCGAATCCCTGCCGGATAACTTTATCCCTTCACTCTGTCACTCACATCCCATGGGCATATGATAGGATGTGGGTCAGTGAGTCATTCCATACCAGTATAATGGGTACAATCTGAACATGTTCAGATACACAAAACACATGACGTGCTTTTTTTCCTGTATAACTTTCTGTATAATTGTTCTTGTAAGCTTCCATTCCACCGGGGTAGTAAAATTTAATCTTGGTCAAATAGTGTGTCCCCTTACTAGCTCTTTTTCCTTTTGGGGAATTTGGTAGGACCCCTGATCTTCACCCTCATCTAGACATCTGGTACCTGGGTTATCAGTCATGGGAAGTTAGTTCATTGCTGAGTTGTCCCTCATTTCTATCCTCAAGACACCTTTAGGCTTCACCGTTCTTTCTGCTCCCCCCATATTGCGCTGGAACACGGTGTACCCTGGGAGGTTGGTCCCCAGGATCTGCCCAGGGATGAGCAAGGTGCAAGTTCTCATTTCTATTTAAATTTCCAACATTTCCCTGCTTCCTGCCCTCCCCCTCTTTTCCCTCTACTTGCAGAATCATATTTAGAAACAAGACAGGAGTTGGCTCTTACATTATTCCATTTTCCCCCTCTCAAACATTGTCTACATTTGGGGCCATTTCCAGTCCTTAAGGATTTTAGAACTACCAAGTGTGGAGGAGACATTCTGTTCTCTTTCTGCTGTCATAGCTTGAAATAGGGAGAGAGGGGTGGAAGTGGGAAGAAATTATAGAAAGAAACAGAGGAGGGAATAGAGTGAGGCAGGTGAGGAGCCTACTAGTACAACGTGGAATATAAGGAAGTATTCACTCTCAAAGTCATATAAATGTTGACCCTACAGAACCCTGAGGATGCCCATAATTTACATTAAGGCTCACTCTTGGTGTTGAACAGCCTATGGGTTGGGACAAATGGATAATGACATTTATCCACCATTATAGTATTTGTACTCACCCTGTAACTTTTCTGTAAGTTAGCAATCATCACAGATTTAAATGTTACCAACCCCCCAAGAAAGCTTTAAAATTAAGCAACTCCCCCATTTTAAATCCTGTATTTGACATATTTTCCTGATTTCACTCTAATGATCCAGTCTTTTCTAGCTCACTCAGTAAGTGTAAATAGACTCTTTCATCTAAAGATGTAAGTATAAGGGGAAAATAGTTTAAAACATCACATAATGTCGTATCAATTCATAGCTACTACATGAAAAATATAAAACGGAAATGAGACAAGAGCTGAGATCTGACCTAGGGGAATGGAGGTCTAGGCTGAGAACAGATTGCATAACCATATGAGTGCACAATAAAGACCTCTGTCCATGCTAATCTATAATAATAAAAGAGTAATATGCTAATTAGACTGGATGTCCTTCCAGACATCCTTCTGGATGACCTTTCAGACGAAGCTGGGACTTCGAGGGAAGCTTGGGTCCCGGGTGCCAGAGGGAAGCCAGTGCTGGCAGCTAGGGGAAGGAAGGCCTACTCTTGCACGAATTTCGTGCATTGGGCCTCTAGTTATATTATAATGAGCAAAACCACATGAATGTAAAATAAGATATATAAAAGAGCTAATGAGGTACTTAGGAGGTCATAACATTTAGGAGTTTCAAGAAAAGATAAAAAAATTAAATCATGGAGAGACAGGGCATAGGTTCTAGATAAAAGGGGATACACTGTGCCTGGGAGTTCCTGAGTATCTTGGCTAATGCGCACGCCTATGGTTTCTCCAATGGGCATTGTTACAACTTGTGAAAATCAACCTATGGCTCCACGTGGCCTCATCTGTATTGCTTACCAGTGCTAATGCATGGAGAAAACCTGGGCATGGAGACAGCAGAGCTCTCTTTTCTGACCGCATTTTAATGTTGGTTTTGGTAGGAGACTGGGAGGAGCCTGCTACTGTGGCTGTCTCTCTGGCCCCAGTGGAGGTAGGAGATGAAGGTGGAAAAGGTCTAACCTGAAAAACAAAAGGTTCTCCTGGGACATGGGTGTTCAATAACAAACTGAACAAGTCATTGAGCGTTTTCCTCTCATGTATCTGCCAAGAGCTTTATGTCGTTTTGTCCAACTAAAGAGCTGTGAGAATGCATACATCTTGGAAATTTATTTTCTGTTTCCAAAGTTTCATTTAACAAATAAATTTTGTCAACACTTCTTTCTGTTAGCTCTCCAAGCCTAATGTTTGTCCTTAACTTTGTTGGGTGGATTTCCAAGCTTTTTGATGATAATGTAATTTCCTCCTATTTTTTTTCTCAGAATGGAACGGTGAATGACGTTTTTTCTAGTTTTAGTCTTGCCTCCTATGTTTGTAACAAGATCCATTAGTGATATTGAAAGTCATCATTTCACACTAATTCAATTAAAAAGTCAATAGATTTTTATCAGCGAGGTCACTGCTTTTTTGAAAACAAAGCGATGTTTTGACGAACTCATACCAGTAATTGACCAGGTTTAAAAACAGCCTGTATACTGTGGTCCAGAGACAAAATGGGTTGCTGAGTTCCTGCCAAAATTTTCAGATAGTCATACTTGCAGTCACAGTTTTTTATCCACTTGTGTACAACATCTCCATTTTACATTTGTTCTGGAGACCTGTGGCAAGCTATCCAAAGACCCTTATTTAAATCCACTTGTATAAGTCTTCAGTTCTCTTATCACCCATAAAACATTTTTCTCCTCTCCAGAGAGGGGTGGGGAAAGAGATGAAAGTACAAATTTGAGGACAGCTGTTTACTGTTCTTAAGATTAAGATCTCTGGACATCTTTAGAAAAATTAATTCCATTTTATTGTAACAAATAAAACATTTAATATTACTAGAAGAAATCTTTGTTTCAAAAATTGTGCCAAAACAGTCTGGCAGTTCCTCTACATGGTTAAACACAGAGTTACTATATGACCCAGCTATTCCACTTCTAGGCATATACCCAAGAGAAAGAAAAATATGCAACAATTTGTACACAACTTCCATAGTAGCATTATTCATAATAGTCAAAGTTGGAAACAACCCAACTGATGAAGAGATATATCAAGTGATGAAGGGATAAACAAAATATGGTGTGTTCATATAAAGAATATTATTCATTCATAAAAGTAAATGATGTACTGATACACGTTGCAACATGAATGAACTGTGAAAACATGCTAAGTGAGAGAAGCCAGTCACAAAGACCACATAGTGTCTGATATCATTTATATGAAATGTCCAGAGTAGGTAAGTCCATGGAGACAGAAAGTAGACAAGGGCTGCCTCTGCCTAGGAGCTGGAAATTCCCTTGAAGGGGAATGGGAGTGACTGCTAAAGGCTGTGGGGTTTCTTTTGTGATGATGAAAGTATTCTGAAATTAGATGGTGATGATTACATACCTCTATGAATACACCCCAAACCCCTGAATTGTATACTTTAAATGGGCGACTTTCACTGTGTAAATTATTGCCCTAAAGCAGTGGTCGGCAAACTGCAGCTCGGCAAACCGCGAGCCACATGCGGCTCTTTGGCCCCTTCAGTGTGGCTCTTCCACAAAATACCGACTTCTGTGCATGGGCCACGAAGTTTCAATCGCACTGTATGTGTGCGCCCGCACGTGGTATTTTGTGGAAGAGCCACACTGAAGGGGCCAAAGAGCCGCATGTGGCTCGCGAGCCGCGGTTTGCCGACCACGGCAAAGCATTGCTCAAGTGAGTAACGTGGTCAACCCTGTCAATCTTTATTGCCCTAAATGAGATTTTATGTGGGGTTGGAACAACCATCTTTTTCAAAGCAGGTGTTTGATTGAGAGGGAAATCTCCCCTTCCCTAACATCATATCACAAGCTAACGTTTGAGATTATTGAAAAAAGGGCTGAAACCAGTGTGGTAGCACCTGAATGTTCTTCATTATGGTTTTCCTTAGAGCAGTAGTTCTCAACCTTGGCAGCACACTGGAATGACCTCGGCAGTTTTAACAATACCAATGCCTGGGACCCACCTCCAGAGATTCTCGTTTACTGTACTTGGTTTGAGGTGTGGCCTGGGGTTTGGAATTTTAAAAGCGCCTCTTGTGATTCTAATGCGCAGACAAGGTTGAGAGGCACTGCTGTGGAAAAAAAATAAGTAGCAGAATAACTGACTGGTTTATTGGTCCCTTGGTGCTTTGAAATTTCCACTTACTGCTCATTTTTAAAAGCTTAAAAGCCCAGACAAGTGATGTTGTCAAGTGCCTAGAACAGCTAAGTTATTCTAAGTGGTAGTATTTAGGTTGCTATTTTTGTTAGTAATGTTAAACTTCCAAGAACCATGTCTCAATGATTGACATAATAGATGATTTGGGAAAATAGAACAATACTGCAGACACCATAAAAAATACCAAGTTTAACAAAAGTAAACAATCACATATAAATAACTCGAAATCAATGTGGCTGAGATAAACTGTTTAACTAAATTGGATTAAGTATATTTCATATATGTAATGTAATTTAATGGAACTTTAGCCAAAATGAGTTGTTCTTTAAGAACAATTTAAAAGCCATCTTTAAGCCCGGTCAGTGTGGTTCAGTGGTTGAGGGACAACCTATGAACCAGAAGATCACAGTTCGATTCCCGGTCAGGGCACATGCCCAGGTTGTGGGTTCAATCTCCAGTGTGGGGTGTGCTGGAGGCAACTGATCAATGACACTCTCTCATCACTGATGTTCCTATCTCTCTCTCCCTCTCCCTTCCTCTCCAAAAACAATTAAAAAAAATAAATAAAAGCCATCTTTAAGACTAATGATTTTTTTTAAAGAATATAACCATCTTTCTGAGACAGCCACAGTTATACCTACCATATGATTGTGCTATTCCAGTGCTAGACATTTACCCAAGGGAAATGAAAGCATATATCCATACAAAGACTTGTATACAGGTATACATAGAAATTTCATATAATAGTAAAAAACTGAAGATAATGCAAATGTCTGTCAACAAATAATGGATAAACAGAGTGTTATATATCTATAAAATGAATCACTATTCAATAAAAAGGAATGAACTATTGGTACATCCTACAACATGATAAATCTCAAAATATTTATGCTGAGTAAAAGAAGCCAGGCATAAAAGATTACATGCTGTATGACTTAATTTTTATTTCTTTATTTTTAATATATATTTTTATTGATTTCAGAGTGGAAGGGAGAGGGAAAGAGATAGAAACATGAATGATGAGAGAGAATCACTGATGGGCTGCCTCCTGCATGCCCCACTTTGAGCCTGCAATCCGGGCATGTGCCCTGACCCAGAATTGAACCGTGACCTCCTGGTTCATAGGTTGATGCTCAACCACTGAACCATGCCAGTTGGGCCACTTTACTTTTTAAACAATCCTGTTCTCATTTCAAAAACTTTATAAAAACTTTTGCTTGCTCTATTTCTCTCTATCACTCATTAATACTCCCATTCATTTATATATCTCATCTTGTTCCAACCCAACAAAGTACTGGGCTGGGTACTAGGGATGGGCCTCAATTGAATGAATTACCAAATGTGGCTGGAATTTTATTGCCTGAGGATTAATTCCTTAGTTCAATCAGGTACAGATCTGTCCCTGAAGTAAGAATAGACTAAGCAATCTTTCAGATTATTTTCTTTTCAATAAATCTATTAAGTAGTCCTAAGTGGTTGTTCTTAAAAATGAAGCAGGCAAGTAAATTAGATAGTGGATCTTGGCATTTGCAGTTACATATGTGTCCTTTCCTTCTTTTCCCCTTAGTCCAACCCTTATCCAAGTCTTACTAATATGTGATAAAGACCTTGACTCTACAGGTTCCTGGATGGGTGGGGTGAGTCTGAATGATGCACACACGTAAGGCATGCCCAGGACATGCATGGGCATATCAGGAGGCACACCTATACCATGATTGGTGGATCTAGATTGGAATTCCTTTTCTCAGAACTGTTTTAATCATGCATTAGTTCTTTTAATAAAAGGAGCCTCTGGTTTTACCAGTTATATTTTGCTCACAATCCCAGTAGGCAAATAATTGTTTTAGTTTAAAATGTTTTTGTTCTCACGGTGAATGGGAGAGTCCCAAAATGATCAGGAATTTTTCTTTAGTATAATTCAGAAACAGAAACTCCCAGATCTGAAAGACCTTTAAAATAGAAATCAGAAGGTTCCAGTCTAGAATAGCACCTTACACGTGAGGTAGAGCAATTTTAAAAAATTTTTAAATTGTTAAAAAGTTAGAAAAATGAAGAAAGCTGGGGGAAATGAGTCCCTTGAGAGTAATGGTCATGTTTTATTACCTCTGTATTCATATTGCCAAGCAAAATAGGTAGACATCTGTTGGACATTTAAAATTCGGGGTGTGATTCACATTCCTTTCCTCTTACTCTGATACTAGGCCACCTCTTTCCTGTGGAGGAGTCATTGCATGTGGATCAGGTGAGACTTTCAATGTTCACTCACAGGTGACCAGGCCTGGCCATTAATTTCCCTGGGAACAGTGATTGGTCCAGAAATAGGCATATGAACTAAGATGAGCCTATTATAGTTCTCCCCAAGGCTTCTCTTGCTTGTCAGAATGACTTTTCTGAGAAATAGACATAGCCTCTGATTGTAGGAGAAAAGATGAGGCCCTGAAGACTGTGTTTGAGCTGCCCCCGCCCCCCCCCCCTCCCCACCGCCCAAATCCAGCTGTGGCTGAAAGTAGCCATAACCATTATTGGTTTGAATTCCAACTAATACAATCATAATGATTGAATGAAACCCTTTAAAATAGATTTTTAAAATAATTATGAAGGTTGGCTCTATTCCAACTCAAATGAAAACAAAATATGCTTTCAAGATTTCTTCTGTCTTTAGTTTTTAGGAGTTTGATTATGTGGGTCTCGGCATGTATTTTGAGGGGTTTATTCTGTTTGGGGTTCAAGAGCTTCTTGAATCTGTGGGCCAATGTGTTATGCCAAATTTTGAAAAGTTTCAGCCATTATTTTGTTGAACACTTTTTCAGTCTCATTCTGTTTCTCCTCTTTGGAAAGACCTGCTTTGGTCCCACAGGTCCCTGAGGTTCTGTTCATTCTTTTCTTCAGTCTATTTTCTTTTCGTAGTTCAAATCGGTAAGTTTTATTGATCTAACGTTAAACTCACTGATTTATTCTTCTACCTTCTTCAGGCTGCTTTTGAGCTCTTCCAGTGAGTTTTTATGTTTTATGGTGTTCTTTTGGCTCTTGTTTAGAGTTTTTATTTCTTTGCTGAAACTTTCTATTTTTTCATGTGTTTAAAGCGTATTAAAATTTTCCCTTTGAAGCATTTTTATAATGGGAT
Organism: Myotis lucifugus; assembly: GCF_000147115.1. Classification (NCBI taxonomy): domain Eukaryota; kingdom Metazoa; phylum Chordata; class Mammalia; order Chiroptera; family Vespertilionidae; genus Myotis; species Myotis lucifugus. Next base: position 226,630 of record NW_005871087.1, on the reverse strand, counting down.
TTTTACAGTCCTTGTCAGATAGTTCCAATGTCTGTGTCATCTTGGTCTTGCCATCTGTTGATTGTCTTTTCTCATCCTAGCTGAGGTTTTTTCCTAATTCTTGGGGGAAATGACATTTTCAAAATTAGTTCCAGACATTCTGGTCATTATAAGACTCCGGCTCTTATTTAAATCTTCAGTTTTAGCAGGTTTCCTCTGACATCACACCGCTGGGGAAAGGGTGATGCTGCCTTGTCACTGCCAGTTGGGAGTGGAAGCCTTCACATGGTCTCCACTGAAACTCCGGAGGATGGAGAGGTTTGCTGCTGCCTAATTAGGACAAAAGTCCTGGCTCCTCACTTGGCCTTCTCTGACATCACCCCAGTGTGGGGAAGGGCTGGGAGGAGAATCCCTATTCCAGCTGGATGAGGGCGGAAGTCTAGGCTCCTGACACAGACTCTGTTGACAGGGGTTGTTGGGGTGGGACCTCAGTTTTTCCTGTGGTGTTTGGCTGCAGTAGAGCCATTATTGCCTAAAAATTTACAGTCCTGCTGGACTGTTCCTTTTCTATCCTTTGGCTAGAAAGAACCAGCATTTCTTGAGCCTTTTCTTTCTTCTTTTTTTTTTTGGGGGGGGGGGTTGTTTATATCTGTTAGCATCTCTGCGTTATTAGCTTCTCCAGCATCCAGTGGAGCATTTCAAGGAAAAAGAAAAGCCATTAAGCTCATAACTCAATGCATGTCATTCCTTGGGTCATAAGGACCCTAGCCATTCTGTTTTCTTTGCTCTACCTTTCAGAGTCTTTATATCTATATATACATATATACATACATACACACACACATACATACATACATACAAAACATCCAGGACTTATAGTTGTACTTAGTGGAAGGAATAAGGAGGTCATGTGGGAGGGGACAGTTCGATTTCCAGTCAGGGCATATGCTCAGATTGTGGGCTTGATCCCCAGTGCACGGCATGCAGGAGGCAGCCAATCAATGATTCTCTCTCATCATTGATGTTTCTATCTCTCTCTCCCTCTCCTTCCCTCTCTGAAATCAATATAAACATATTTAAAGAAGAGTATTAATATAGAGAAAATGGAACTTAAAAACTGTGTATCTATCATCACTACTCTTAAATGAGCCATACTACAAAATCTTGGTTATTTTGTGTCAACTGAAGGCTCTTGAAAATGTTTGTTCAAACCATACAGCTCTTATAACTTACAAAGCAAAAGACAATAAAAATTACAGCTATAATTTTTAAAACAACAGTATTTTCTCTTGTCCTTATAACAGTAGAAACAGTATTCCTACAGCACTTTGTACTCTACAACAAAGGAGTGTTAAAACCAACTTTAAATAATATAATATTTTCTGTGTATTTCATCCAAGAAGTCAAACAACTTAAGGCATAGTTAAATAGATATCTCTAATTTATATAACTCTATATTTTCTAAATAAAGATACATCTTGTGTCCAAGAAATATTCACAAAATGTGATTTTTTAAAAGTTAATAAATTAAAAAAAGGAAAAATGTAGGCAAGAGTAGTTCTGTACCTAATGCAATTAAATAAGAAATTAGTAACAAAACAATACCAACAAATCAGAAACATATTTGGATCAAAGAGGAAATTGAAACTGAGATGTGAAAACACATAGTAACACATTTGAAATACATAAAAAGCAGTGCTTGGAGGAAAATAAAGTCCTAATACTTATACTTATTAAAAAAACAAGACTGACAGTAAAAAAATTAAATGCTCAAATAAAAAAATTAGAAAAAATTCACAAGAAAAAGCATAGTGATAGAAAATTAGTGAATTAAAAAGATAAAATCAGAAATTAAAAACTTTGAAGAGTGGCAGTTCTGAGAAACAAATTCAAAACCTAAATCTTAAAGAAAGAAAACAAGATAAACTGTTGTTTAATTTAATTGAGCTTAAAAGAGTAAAATCATAAATACACAAAATAAGAATTTATATGAGGGAGTTAAATTTAGATACAGGAGAAATTAAAAGATTCAGGAGAGACTACCATGTATATCATGATAAATTTGGGAACCTGGTTCAAATGAGGGGTTACCAAAACTGACCTCCAAGTGCATAGAAAACATACAAATATGTGGTAAAATATTAAAGAGCAACTTCCTCAAAAGTATCTTAGCACAGTCATTTTCACTGAAAACTTCTACCAAATCCTTAAGAAATAAAGCCTTTGTGTGTGCTTCTATGTTCTAAAGCATGAAGGGAAAAGACTTCTAAGCTTTTTATGAGTGAATGCAACAACAAAGATAATACCAAAAAATTAAACTATAGCACAATATCACTTATGAATATTTACATTAAAATGCCAGATAGCATATTAGCCAACAGAATTAAGGCATACATTGAAATGATAACACAACTTTACTAAGTGGTATTTACTTCAAGAATGCCAGGATTGTTCAATAATTCACCATTTACTAGAGAAAAAGTAAGATAATCATATAATCATCTCCACAAGTGCTGAAAAGAATTTGATGAAATCTAACATCCATTTTATATAATAGCTATTAATAAAATAAAAATAATAAGGTGGATTATTCAATACATTTCTATTGAGATAACTGGCTAGCCATCTATAAAAAAAGGGAGCTGGATTACTGCTTCTCCTTTTACACCAAAACAAATTACAGATGCATTAGATTAAGTGGAGGGAGGAGGAGAAATAAGCTCATATAAGTATCAGAAGAAAATATGGGAGAATCTATAATAATAAAAGCATAATATGCTAATTAGACCAGACGACCTTCCAGACAAAAGCCAGGGTTGTGAGAGAAGCCCAGGTCTTGGTGCCAGAGGGAAGCTGGTGCCGGCAGCCAGGGGAAGGAAGGCCTACTTTTGCATGAATTTCATGCATCAGGCCTCTAGTTTCCTAAATAATCTTGGACCAGGGAAGAACTTGCTTCAGTACCATAAAACAATCAAGAAAATGAAAGAGACTTCTAAACATATAAATACATGCTTAATCTCATTCATTATAACCTTTTTTACACATCAGATTTGCAAATATAAAACAAGTGGCTAAAAAAACACAAAAACAAAAACAAAAACATGTGGCATCATATTGGTGAGGGTTGGAGAAATGGCCACTACCATATATTTTCAGTGGTAGTGAAAATTGATTCAACATCTGTGGGAAGCACATTAGCAATATCTGCCCAAAATACAAATGCATGTACCCTTTGACCCAGGACTTCCACTAATAGGAAATTATCCTACAAACATATTCATAATTTATGATATTTCATACAAAGATTCACTATAGCATCACTATGTTTGTTCATTTAATAGTTAAACATTGGAAACAATGTACATGACCATAATTAGGGGACCAATATTCTAATGACACAATACTCAAGAGCTTTTACAAAAGCAGCAGCACTGTATGCATTGGTTAAGAACCATCTCCAAGATTTGTTATCAAATAAGGCAAAAAGCAAAATAGTGATAGTGTAGAATACCATTTATTTATATATAATACAAAAGTAAACCTACAGAAACACTTATTTAATATAGTGATTTTTATATTTACACTAGAAACCCGGTGCACTAAATTCATGCACTGAGGGTGCAGGGTGGTGGGCAGGGGGGCGTCCATCAGCCCAGCCTGTGCCCTTTTGCAGTCCGGGAGCCCTTAGGGGATATCCGACTGCTGGCTTAGGTCTGCTCCCTGCACTGCAGCAGAGGTGGGAGAGGCTTCCACCACTGCCGCTGCACTTGCCAGCCGTGAGCCCGACTCAGGGCTTCTGGCTGAGTGACACTCCCCCAATGGGAATGCACTGACCACCAGGGGGCAGCTCCTGGGGGCAGCTCCTGTGTTGAGCATCTGCCCCCCTGGTGGTCAGTGCGCGTCATAGTGACCAGTTGTTCCACCGTTTGGTCAATTTGCATATTAGCTTTTTATTATATAGGATATTATATCTATATCTATATAGATAGATATAGATATATAGATATATAGATACACACACACACACACACACACATACTTTAAAAAAATTTTTCTCTAAGTTTACCTAAGACCCTGGCAACTTTGGTTATCTTTCATGAGTGAACTGGTAACCTGAAGGAAAGATGCAGGAAGGAAGCTTATTTTTCATACTTTTGTTTTAGTGTCAGGTTCCCAAGACTCAGAGCCTGAAACAGGGATTCTTGAGTGCGTGCTTTTAGGAAAAGGGGAATGAGGTAAGAAGGTTAGGGTGGGGATTAAAAACCAAGCAAGAATGTATCTTGGCTGGAGTCTAGCTTCTGCCTGATACCTTGAGGAGCTCTGGAATGTGAATTTCACCATAATGTCGGTCCTTCCATGAGACAAAGATTCAGGCCTTTGTATCCTTATCAGTCAGCAACTGGCTGTGAGCTGCGGGCAGCAGGAGGGAGTATCTTCTCAGGAGAGGTGGCTCCTATTGGCCAAAAGCAAATTTCTAGAAAAGGCATCAGCTCTAAGGAATTAGTAATCAGTTAGAAAGAGGGATCTGGGCCCAATAGGGACCTCTTTTTGTGGTTTGTCTAGATTCTAAAATCAGCATGAACACCAAAATTTAAGCAGAAAGCCTTAGAAATCCTTAGCAAGACTCCAACTTGAAATCATGTTAGTCAATTTTTCCACCAGTATTGGAACACATTGTGTTTTTCTGGACGAGCGCCACATGAAATAGTTGGCTTGCATGTAGGTGACCTTCTGTTCGAAAAATCCACAACTTTAAACACGGGACTCATAATCATTGATGAGAGTCTCCAGGATACAAATGTAACAGCAGTTTTTTTTGTCTCTCATCCCAGACTCATCCCGGAACAGAATGTTAGGGGGACCAACCATATTATTTAGTCTCTATTCTTTATTTTTCCTACCAAATGTAGTTATGAATGCCGTATATGTTGTACAAAAAGATTATCCAAAAATTGGACAAAAGGCAAAAGATGATTTTAAGTGACCTTTTAATATATTAGAACACACACACACACACACACACACACACACACACACACAATTGATTTCAGAGAAGAATGGAATGAGAGAGACACACATCAGTGATGTTGAGAAAATCATTGATCAGTTGCCTCCTGCAAGCCCCACACTAGGGATTGAGCCTGCAACCCAGGCATGTGCCCTGACCAGGTATCGAACCATGACCTCCTAGTTCATAGGTCAACAGTCAATGCTCAACCACTGAGCCATACCGGCTGGGCTTAGAGCATTTTCTAATAGACTCATCTGAGGGTCATTCTCTCTCAGGAAACGTAACTTGTTTTGCTAGCAATTGATTAGCAATAGATTCTCACAACTCTGCCAAATTAGATGTTAGCTTATAGAAACTGGTAAGATATGATCCTCCCCACCCCCTCTGTAAAGAAGATAACCTAAAGGTTATGGTTTATGCCTTCTAGGGTATAAACCACTTCCACATCTAACTCAACCATCTGATTTCAGCATTCCTTTTCCTACTGATACTTATGTCCCAGTTTCTCTTATCCTTATAAAACTCTTTTCTCTGTCCTCTGGTTCCTTCACTGATGAGTTAAAACTTGGACATGCTCACTATTCATATGAGAATCATGCCTTTTAAATAATTTCAGAAAATATGCATTTTCAGTGTAAACTAACAGTGTAAATTTATGTGTTAAATACACACACAGAGTAGCTTGCTATAAAATAATACATTGGATGACATAAATCCTAGTGGAAATGCTACCAGAATCATTGTGCATCATCTTCTCTCTTGAAGGCAGGGTTGTATGTATTTAAATCTGGCTTATGACTATTAGCCTGGCTGCTGAAGTACTTGACATACTGCCATAGGCAGTACTTTGAAAAATGGCTTCACCAGTAAAAAGAATAAAAATAAAAATTAGTCATATATTTTTCCAGGTGCATTTCCCTCAAAAATCCCATTGGCAGAGCCCATGGGGCCAAGGTTGCCAAATTTAGCAAGTTAAAATACAGACTATCTAGTTAAACTTGAACTTCAGATAAAAACATTTTAGTGTAAGTAGATCTCAAATAGTGCAAGTATTTTATCTGAAAAGCCTATTGGTTTGGGTTGTAGGAAGCAGGCAGGGGAAGCAAGGTGTTTTCCAATAGGGCCAGAAATGCAAAGGATGGTAGCCAGAGTCTGAGTCCTGTGCTGGGAAATACCAAAGGCCAAACCCAGGAAGTGGAATCCTGTTATCAACTGCAAGGTGTGAAAGTAGTAGCCTTGAGTCGGGATCTAATTGGCACTGTAATAGGGCAAACAGCTAGAGCCAGGCATGGGACCAATGAAGAGAATTCACAGAGCTGCTCTGAAGGCTAATGTGTGAAAATGGGTTTTTATTTCCCAGACACTCTGGAAAGTCCATCCAGATAAATGAGTTGACTAGACATATTTAAAATTCAAAGAGAACATATTTTTTAAATTGTGGTAAATTATATGTAACATTTATAGTTTTAACCACTTAAAAGTGTACAACTCAGCGGCATTAAGTGCATTCACAACGTTGTGGAACTATCACCACTATCTATTTCAAGAACATTTTCATCTTCCCAAATACAAATAATCTAATCATTAGACAATAACTCCCCAGCCCCTGGCAACCCCCTATTATACTTTGTCTCTTTATGGATTTGCCTATTCTAGGTAACTCATACAACAGGAATCATACACCTTTGTTCTTTTGTGTCGGGCTTATCTCACCAAGCATAATGTTTCCAAGGTTCATTGTCATGTATCAGAATTTTATTTCGTATTAAGGCTGAATAACATTCCATTGTACACACATACCACATTTTGTTCATCCATTAAGAGGACATTTTGTGGACATTCTATTTTTTTAGTTTGCCTACGTAATAGTTATTTATTGCTATATAAAAAGCACTCCATAACTAAGTGTATTAAAATAACAACCTTCTTTAAAAAATTGCTCTTGAGTCTTTGGATATCCTTGGCAGTTCTGTTGATTTGGGGCAGGCTTCAGCGACCTCAGCTGGATTGTCTGTCATATCTATGCTTCCTTCTAGGTTGGCTTAGCTTAGGTGGCTTGTCTCTGCTCCATGTGGTCTCTCATTTTCCAGCAGGTTAGCCTGAGCTTGTTTACATGGAGTAGAATGAGAATTGTGCAAGGCATCTTTAAGCCTAGTCTTGGAACTAGCACAATATCACTCTTGCCTCAGTCATTTTGGTCAGAGTAAGTCACAAGGCCAACCTCAATTCAAGGGATGGGAAATAGACTCCACCATTTCATTGGAGGAGCTCAACAAACATAGCATCTATCCAGAGATATGGAGAAAAGAATAATTATGGCCACCTTTGCAAACAGTCTACCACAACCTATTAAACTAGAATAAAATTTGTCTGAAAGTTTGTTTTTCTACTTCTCAAATTGATCAACAAACTCAATGCAATCCTATCAAAATTCTAATTGTGTTTTTTTTCTTAAGAAATGGACACACTAGTTCTAAAATTCATATGAAATTTCAAGGGGCCCAGGACAGACAAAACAATCTCTAGAAAGAAGAACAAAGTTGCAGAACTCACAATTCTCAATTTAAAAACTTACTACAAAGCAACAGCAATCACGATAGTATGGTTCTGGCATAGGATAGAAATATAGACTAATGGATAGGATTGAGATTCCAGAAGTAATCCTATATATCTTTGGTCAATTACAATTTAACAAGAATGCCAAGACCATTCAATGGGGAAACAATAGTGTTTTCAACAACTGGTGCTGGGACAGCTGGCCATCCATAGGCGAAAAAATAAAGTTGGATCCCTACCTCACATCACATACAAAATGATAGGAGGGAAGGTCATACAATAAAAATAGGACCACAGATGTTTAATGATTATTCACCTTACTAACTATGGATAAGAGGTTTTCTTACAGACCCTGGGAAACTGGAGGATGTGCAAAAAGAAAAACAGAGCTCTAAAAAGATATGAGACATCTCAGAGCATGGATGGGTCCATTGCTCAGAAATGAAAATGCATTTTGAGGACAAAGGACAGGATGCACTTTGATTTGGTTGCTGTGCCTCTGGGAGTTTGCCTCAGGAATGCGATCCCTTCTCTGGTTTTAACACCATTGAAAATTAACTACCTTCTTATTGGACTTCAATATCTTGGAAGGTGAGACACAACCACAGACCCTGAGGCCATCCCTCCTCTTCCCCCTTGCATGCAGCCTTTCGACCTTATCCCTATATAATCAGTCAGCTCATAGGAGGTGGTTATTGATTAGTGCTATTAAAATGATATAAAGAGATTAGGTTATACTTTTCTATATTTCCTGAATTTTTGCAATCAGCATGTGTTATCTGTACAATCATAAAAATCAGTAAAACTAGTTCCATCTTGAAGAAAAAGATGCCTTGGTCTCCAATAATGAGTGGTTAACCCTCGCTGTCTTATCCTCTTTAACTACTAGACTGCATTCATATCCTGGGACTTCTTTGAGCTTCCCCACTGCACTATCCTACAAGGAAGGCAATGTAGATTTCTCCCTGTTCCATAAAAGCTTAAGAGAGGTGAGGCCAAAGGTCATACCAGAGAAGGACAATGACGGCCAATTCCAGGGTCTTTAGCCAGTTGCCACATTCAGGGTTCTTAGGTAGAGAGTTGCCACAATGCTTCACAGTTAAGCTTGTATGACACCTCTCCCAGGAATTCTGAAGAGCTAAGCACAGGTCATGCCACTGACCTCACCAAACCATAAGCCTCCCTCAGCCTTGGGAACTCTCTCCATTCCCCAACTTCGCTCTCTACTAAGCTAGTCTATCCCATGCCTCCTGTTTTCTCATTGTGGTGCCACTCATTGTCTAGAGCTTGGGAAAGTTTCCCTGAGGCCACTGAAATACATGGATTAGGGGTATCTTTGGAGATAATTTTAACCTACTACCATTGTATTTTCCTTGTAATATAAAAAAAGGTTAAGGGGAGAGTGAAGAAAACTTGAGGGCACTGTTAGCCTACAAAAAGGGTTGAAGGAGAGAGGGAAGTCTAGGGGCCACGCAGACAGATCAAGCCAGTTTCACAATTTTACCTGGGGCCAGGATGAAGTGGTTTACTTCAAAGCTCCTGTAACTGGTTGAACCACATCTTCTCTGTCCTAACTTGGTAATGTCTTGGGCAATAAACTTCATTCATTATTGCAACTTGGTTTGTCATTAGGTAACAATTCTTAAAACAGTTTACTGTCAAATATATATTCCTAGTTTGGTTCATGTTTTTACCTCCTTTTCACATAAGCTACCATGTATCTCGTTTAAGAGCTTTATAGTCCAGTTTAAATTCTGGTTCACTGGTTATGGAGCTTGCACTGGCAGAGCAGATAATGTGGCTGTCATAACATTTATTCATTAAAAAAATGTTTGCTGAGTGTCTCTACGTGTTACCAGGGAATGAGACAAACAAGATAGCCCTTTCTTTAGGGGTTCAGCAATTATTCTTTATGGCTGCTGGAGTTGAAAGACACTAAATTGTTTAGAAGACAACATTCCCTAGTCAGAAGACACCATTCCCACGCTCAGAAAAGAAAAAGCTGGTGAATTCATTTGTTTATTTGTTGATTTGTCTACTGACTAGGGAATGGTGTCTTCTAAACCATTAACGAACTTCCTTGTTTTGGGGCTAGAATTCCATAGAAAGAACATTGTGCCAGTCTGTAAACTTCCCAGGGAAACTTGATGCCTTTCCCCAAGGTATCCATCTCCATTACAGAGCAGGGCACAGCAGCAAGGTCTAAATGGGATGGCATTATGCTGATACACTGAATAAATCCATATTACATATTACTGGTTGATTCAATCTCCCACCAAATATTTTCAAAGCTTCAATTCACTTGTGGACACTTACATTCATTCTTTTATTGATTCCTCTGAAAGTATATGTTAAGCACCATCTGTGGATGGATGAGAACTATTGGCATCATTCCCAAGATGGAGGCTTTTTGGGAGACTGGTCATTCCATTTCTAGTGCCTCTACAGGCTGACTGACTTTAGCTGGAGCTGCTCTGTGCAATAACTATAATCTCCATGGGTCTGAGATTGGGGATGGGTCCTCTCATCTTCCTGCAAATGAGGACTGGAGTTGTAGAGATGAAAAATGGGGTGCTTCTGCTGAAATCCTAAGGTATCCTGACCTTACATCAATCGCATTAATAAGGAGGAAATGATATGCTGGTTGTATATTTTCAGGTATTATCTCTTGGCTGTGATGTTCCTTGTATCCTCCAAAGACCCCTTTCCCTTGATTACTGTATCCCAAGACCCACGTTCCCAGGTACTTTGGAGACGTCTGCCATATCTTCCTTTTGTCTCCCTTCAGCATGGAAACCTGTAGTCATCAATTGTCTCACCCCTGTCCTAGGTGCCCGGGTGTATGACCATCTTCCTTACTTCTGCTGACCATCATCTGTAAAAGACACAGATGGCTGCACGGTGAAAGATAACCAACCAATGTCCAAGCTCAGAAAAAAGGAGGTGGTGAATTCATTTGTTTGTTTTCCTTTTGGGTTGTAAGAATAAATCATTACTCATTCAATAAATTGTTGAGCACCTTTATGTATGCATAAACACTCTGTCTTTAGAAGCAGCTTCACTGTTAAAGGCTGCTATTTACTCCCCCCTCCCCCCTTGCTTTTCAGAAACAGTGGGAGGGAGGGAGGGAGAGGTGAGGGAGAGAGAGAGAGAGACAACAGTGAATTATTGATCAGCTGCCCCCTGCATGCCCCCCACTGGCGATTAAACTCACAACCCAGGCATGTGCCCTGACCAGGAATTAAACCGTGACTTCGTGGTTCATAGGTTGATACTCAACCACTGAGCCACACCAGGCAGGCTGCCTGTCTTCTTATCCTATACCTTTTCCACTATACAGGACATTTTTCTAAAATTACTTTTAAGGTTTGATATGTGTGTTGACTGTCATTTAGACTACCCTACATATGGAAAATAAGTAGACTTAACAAATACTTATAATTTGGGTTTTAAAAGTCCTACTCTTAAGTGAAAGGGAAAGGGTTGGCTTTCTAAATTATACAAAATTTCTCCATCTTTTATCCATTTATTTCACTGGTTAACTGCTCATCTTCTTGCTTACCGTAGACAATGATAAAACTGGTAAGAACTTAAGCGTACAGCCCTGTCCTGTGTGGCTGAGTTGGTTGGGCACCATCCCATGCACCAAAGGGTTCCTGGCTTGATCCTGGGCCAGGGGCATGCAGGTGTCAACCAATGGATATTACGCTCTCACATTGATGTCTCTCTCTCCCCCCCTCTCTAAAAATCAATAAAAACCTTAAAATAAAGAACTTAACCTTACATAAAGAGCAATTATTCCCTAGTTAACATTTAGTAAAGATACTCTTATTATATAACATATGAACTATACCATCACTTATACATAACAAGAAATTATTCTCCAGCTCTTATTTAGTTGATATATTCTTGTTATATGCCTTTTTAAAAAATAGCAGATATGATCCTTCAATGCTTGGTAATCTAAGCACAAGAAAATCTTAGATTTGGCCATCTTATCCAGGACATACTGTTATGAATTAATATGTTTTCTCTTGCTTTTAAAATTTTTTGTACTCGTTTATAATTTTAAAAAAACACACCAATGTCTATTCGGTAAGCATTTTTGTGAGTAAAATGATTTATTTAATAAATATAATCTGACCATGCTGAGGGGAGCTATTTTGTGATTCTATTTCTACAAAGAACTTCTGTCTATATGATAAAAACACCCAGGAGATGATGTGCTTTGCTGAAATGCTTTGGTTCATGCGCATGAATTTGGTTTTTATTTTCTCTCAATGTGTTCTACAGTCTTCTGTATATTTTTCCACATTACTTCTTCTAGGAAGGGCTCACATTTCAGTTTTTTTATATCAGTCACAACTGAATACTTTAAAATACAATTCTATGGTGTGATGTTAATGTAGTGTAGAGAAATTTTTTTCACAGTGTTTGAGACGATAAAATGTAATTTAAGTCTTTTTGTTAAATAATTAAAGTGTACATATCACATGAAACTCCTCCTCTTTCTTTCCTCCCTCTCTCCATATTTAACACCAATCCATCCCTTACTGCCGGCCTCAGCAGCTGTTGTTCCTTTTTGTTCAACGCATCAATCTGTGTACTTGGCCTCCCCTCTCCCATCTCTCTGCGGACTCTGGTTCATCAGATTTCCCCTTTTATGCCTTTGGCCTCATTTTCTTCCTGTCTGCTAGCTGTAGCCTGCTTTTTATAACTGAGCTAAAATTCCCAACCTGATAACAAAATCAAATTATCCTAACCTGATAAAACCAATGACCTTTCTGCAAAAATTAACCCAAGAAGCAACAGAAAACGGTAGGTCAGTAACTAACAAAAGAATTAGGGAAAAAATATTTAAAAATAATTATTAATGATAATAACTATATGTATTAGCCTTGCTAAACATCTAGCTATATTTAAGTGCCATCCTAAACACTTTATAAGTTTATCTTATTAAATCCTCAACAATAATATGAGATAGGTATTATTATTACTATCACCATTTTACAGAGAAGGAAATTAGGTTTAAAGAAATAAAGTAAGTTGCCCGGCCAGCGTGGCTCAGTGGTTGAGCATCGACCTATCAACCTGGAGGTCATGGTTCGATTCCTGGGCAGGGCACATATCCAGTTGTAGACTGGGTCCCCAGTGGGGGGTGTGCAGGAGGCCAGAGATCAATGATTCTCTCTCATCATTGATGTTTTTATCTCTCTCTCTCCCCCTTCCTCTCTAAAATAAATACAAATATATATTGGGAAAAAAAGGAAGTAAAGTAAGTTTTCTTGGGTTATATAGCTTTTTTTATTTCACTTATTGGAAAACAACCAGAGTAGGACCCAAGTTTGTTTGATCCTTTTAAGCATGTTTTCTCACTTGATCCAGACAATTTAATGAGAATTTTAAGGGATGAGAATTTCCTTTGTGTGTCTTTTGAACATAGAAAATAAGAAATAGTTTTCCAAGTTTCTTGGTAAAACTAAGTTAGTTTTCCACACCTATACTATACATGGACGCAACAATCTTAAAATTTAGCAGATTGAAGCCAGAGTCATATTAAAAGATTAATGTTGTCTGACTCAAAAGAGTTTATTTTAGGGAACATGGCTATAAATCACATACCTTGGCCTATAACAAAGAAGGTCATTTTCATCGACATTCAAATATTTTCATTTAAAATTATACACAGAGAGGCTCACACTTATACGCACAAAACTCCCTCTTGAAATACCAATGCCCAACCTGTTCCCTTACGGAGAATTGCTGTTCTTGCCATTTTTACTTTTCATCCTCACATACTCTCTAGAACCCATTTAGATCAGGCTTTCACTCCACCAAGATGGCTCTTATCAAATTTAATGATCAATTTTCATTTTAACTAACAGCACTTGGCATGCTTTATCATTGTCCTTTTGGAAATGGTTTCTCCACTTAGCTTCCAAGACGCTACTCCCTTATGGTTCTCCTCTTACAGTTCTGGCTGCTCCTTCTGTCTCCTTTGCCGGCTCCTCTTCATCTTCCTGACCTCTGAACAGTGGAGGGACCCTGAACTCAGACACTAGAGTTCTTTTTTTCTCTGTCTATCTCATGATCTCATCCAGTCCTGGCTTTTTAATTTAGTTTTTTCTTTGTTGATATAATTACAGATATCTCCCATTTTCCCCCTTTAATTTTTATTTTATTAAAGTAATATATACACATTCTAAAAAGTCAAATAGTACTTGTGAGATAATAGAATATGTATATTGGCCTATACCCCCGGTTCCTGGCACAGAGATCCTAAAACCCTTGTCATTTCCTAAGTGTTAAGAGCCCTAGGAGCATCTTTTGCACCTTGAGATGACTCTGAGTTATGGCTCCTGGAAGGGGGCTGGTAACCAGAAAGATGGAGTCATGATTAGAAGCTTGGAATTTTCAGTCCCACCCGTCATCCTCCAGAGAGGGGAGGGGGCTAAAAACAGAGTTCATAAGTGATGCCCATGGGAGAAAGCCTCCATAAAAATGCCAATGGTGCAGGGTTCAAAGAGCTTCTGGGTTGTCAGACACATCTGCACCAGGAAGATGACATCAGAACTCCACGGGGACAGAAACTCCTGCGCTTGGGACCTGCCCAGATCTTGCCATCTGTATCTTTTCAACAGGCTGTCCATCTGTATCCTTTATCATATCTTCTAATATATTGGTAAATGTAAGTAAAGGTTTCCCTGAGTTCTGTGAGCCACTCTAGCATATTAATTGAATCCAAGGAAAGGTCACTGGAACCTCCAATATATAGCCCATCGGTCAGAAGCACAGGTGGGTTTGGGACTGGCGTCTGAGGCTGGAGGCAGGGGGCAGTCTTATGGGACCGATATCTCAACTTGTGGGATCTGGCACTATCTTCCAGGTAGATAGTGTTAGACTTGAGTTAAATTGTAGGACACCTAGCTGGTGTAGAGACTTGCTTGTTGTTGTGGGGAAAAAAGCCTTCACATATTTGGTGACTACAGGTGTCGGAAAGGAAGTGTTCTTTGTGAAGGTAAAGGAGACACATAGGGAATAAAGAAATACTAGAGAAGAACTGGATTTCCCCCCCACATTGGAAGGAAAAAGAGAACCCCCGAGTTTCCTCTTTTAGTACTAAAAAGGCTGTGACAAAATAGAGCATTTCCCTTTCCTACCCCTCCTTACTTTCTTTACTCCTCTCCAGAGGCATCTAATTTTTACTCTTTTACCTGTCTGCTATGGCTTTTTGTACCCTCTACTTTTTTGTCAATAATATGCACATGCTACCTTTAGCTATTACCTATAGACTTCATATTATGGTAGATGAGAATTTATTCGCTTATAGTGCCATTCCCTTTCCTATTATCCTTCATCTTCCGAATATAGTTTATGATAAGATTTGGTCAAATCAATACTTATATTGCTATATACACAAATGTGATTTCCAGCAGAGCATCCATGTTAAGAAAGTGAAAACAGTCTGCATACTAACAAAACGAGTGAAAATCACTCCTATGACAATAGAATGTTTTAGCAGAATCTGTATCTATAAAAGGCTAATATGCAAAGTGTCCCTGTGGGAGTTTGACCGGGAGTTCTATCACTCGCTATGATATGCACTGACCACCAGGGGGTGGCACAGAACAAAGGAAGGCCCTGGCCAGCAGCTGGCAACTGGGGAAGGGAGGCCCCGGGCAGCAGCTGGAAGGAAGACCCTGGTCAGCAGCCGGAAGGCCCCGATCGGCCCTGATCGCCAGCCAGGCCTAGAGACCCTTCCCATGCACGAATTTCGTGCCTTGGGCCTCTAGTATAGTTATAAATTTATAGTATAAAATGTGATCACTATTGGGAAGAAGTTGATTCCTGGGTAACGGAAATGAGATTTACTACCATTTAAAACTGACAGCTGCATCTCTATCGTGGAGATCCCCTTGGTTCTGGAAGGGGGTTCTTTTTAATTGGGCAGATGGGAGGCAGGTAGGGGAAGGGTGTAGCCAGACACTCTGGGAGTTGTCAATGCTGCTCTTTTCATCATGCTCTTTGGTACAAGGAGTTGGAAGTTTGCCGGAAGAAAGTCAGACAATTTTCCCAAAGACTAAGGATCCCTCTGAGAAGGAAGTCATTGAAGCCTTGAGCACTTTCTGCAGGAAGGGCCAGTGTTACTACATCACCTCTGATTCCCTGAAGTAACACTGGGAGGGCAGCAAAAGATACCAGGGGCTTACCCAGGAGAAATTCACCATGAAGAAGAGAGAAGCCTGGTCTGCTGAACTGGGCTTAACATTGCTGGCTGGGAGGACAAACCCAGGGAATATACATTTTACTCTAGCATCACAGGTGTGTCCCAGAAAAAAGAGGCCTTGGCATTTTTTGTAAACACTGGAATTGCAGATTATCCGAGCACTTAAGTTTTAATAGCTCCATCTTGTGAACAGTCTTTGCTATAGCAGATCTTCTGTGTTTCAACAGTGACACCTTGTGGGGCAGAGGTAGGAGAGACTGGAGTCTGTGAGGGCTATAGCAGTTTTCCATCTTTCATTTTTTCAGATATATATTCCTACGTGTGTGTGTGTGTGTGTGTGTGTGTGTGTGTGTAAAATTGACAAGTAAATTGTAGTTTATTTTAAGTGTGCAATGTGGTATTTGATATAGGTATACAGTTAGATTCCCACTATTGAGTTAGTCTAGCCATCATTTTGTTTTGTGAGAACTAAAGTTCTACTCTCTCATAAATTTTCAGTTATACAATACAGTACTTGAACTATAGTCACCACGTTATCATTAGATCCTCAGACCTTACTCATCTTAAAACTGAAAGTTTGTAATCGTTTACCAACTTCTCTCTAATTTCCCTACCCTTAAACCCCTGGAAATCACCATTATGCTCTCTGCTTACATGAGTCAGACTTTTTTCTTTATTCCACATATAAGTGATACTATGCAGTATTTGTCTTTCTCTGTTTGGTTTTTATAACTTTAGGATAATGCTCTCCAGATTCATCCATGTTGTTAGAAATGGCAGGATTGCCTTCTTTGTTGTTGTTAATCCTCACCTGAGTATATTTTTTCCATTGATTTTTAGAGTGTGCGGAATGGGGAAAAGAGGGGAAGAGGGAGAGAGAGATGTGAGAGACACACATCGATTAGTTGCCTTCTGCATGCTCATCAACCTGGGCGGGTATCAAACCTGCAACCTTGACCAGAAATCAAACTCGAGACCCTCTGTGCCACGAGCCAGCACTCTAACCACTTAGCAACACCCACCAGGGCAGGGTTACCTTTTTATGAATGTACTAGAGGCCCGGTGCATGAAATTCGTGCATTGGGGGGGGGGGTGTCTCTCAGCCCAGCCTGTACCCTCTCCAATCTGGGATCCTTCGCACAATCCAGGACTGCTGGCTCCCAACCGCTCACCTGCCTGCCTACCTGATTGCCCCTAACCGCTTCTGCCTGCCAGCCTGATCACCCCCTAACCGCTCCCCTGCCAGCCTGATTGACGCCTAATTCCTCCCTGCTGGTCGGCCCGATTGCCCCCCAACTGCCCTGCAGGCCTGGTTGCTCCTAACTGACTTCACCTGCAGGCCTGGTGTCCCCCCCCACTGCCCCGAACAGCCCTGCCTTGCCAATGGTGGCCATCTTGTGACCACATGGGGGCGGCCATATTTGACCACATGAGGGCGGCCATCTTGTGCAAGGGTGTGACAGTCAATTTGCATATTACCTCTTTATTATATAGGCTGAGCAGGAAATGGGGGAAGGTAAAATGAGTAACCCAGTAATAAAAGAAAAAGAGGAAAGGGAGATAGTGTTAAAGTCAGATACCTAAAACATAAAATTCATCACTGTCCATTTTTCAAACAACATGGCACAGGTGCCCACCAAGGGGATACATGAAAGTACTGAATGTCTATGTTGAGTCACAGATACATAGAAATGTGCTAAAATAAACGTGTGTTTCTCTCACTCGTGCCACGTGAGGATTCCTGTGGACCTAAAATGACTGTGAGAGGGAGTTTGGGAAGTGAGCTACCCTGCAGTGTCACCAGGGCAAGAGAGGCTGCCAGACAGGCTCTGGGTAGGAAGTTTGCATCCCAGTCTGCAGAATCGCTGTTTTAAGGCAAATCAGCAACAT
>NW_005871087.1:167030-208544 GCF_000147115.1 Myotis lucifugus | reverse complement strand
AATATCAACGATGAGAGAGAATCATTGATTGGCTGCCTTCAGCACACCTCCTACTGGGGATGGAGCCCAAAACCCGGGCATGTGCCCTTGACCGGAATTGAACCCGGGACCCTTCAGGCTGCAGGCTACCGCTCTATCCACTGAGCCAAACCAGCTAGGGTGGTTGCCTTTTCATTTTATTGATGGTTTCTTTTGCTGTGTTGAAGTTCTTTGGTTTGATGTAGACCACTGGTTTATTTTTGCTTTTGTTGCCTTTGCTCTTGGTGTCAAATCCAAAAAAATCACTGCAAAGATCAATGTGAAGGAGCTAACCCAGCCGTGGGCAAACTACGGCCCGCGGGCCGGATCCGGCCCGTTTGAAATGAATAAAACTAAAAAAAAAAAAAAGACTGTACCCTTTTATGTAATGATGTTTACTTTGAATTTATATTAGTTCACACAAACACTCCATCCATGCTTTTGTTCCGGCCCTCCGGTCTAGTTTAAGAACCCATTGTGGCCCTCCAGTCAAAAAGTTTGCCCACCCCTGAGCTAAGCCCTATGTTTTCTTCTAGGAGTTTTATGGTTTCAGGGATTACAGTCTTGAACCATTTTGAGTTGATATTTGTATATAGTATAAGATAGGAGCCCAGTTTCTTTCTTTTTTCCCCCCCTGCATGTGGACATTCACTTTCCCAGCACCACTTAATGAAGATACTATCCTGTTTTCACAGCACCATGACATAGATAATGGAACAGAAACTATTTTGTTCCATTACCTATGTATCTGTCTTTATACCACACTGTTTTGATTACTATAGTTTTGTGGTATAATCAGAAAGAGTGATACCTCCAGCTTTGTTTTTTCTCCAGATTTTTTTTTTCTGTTTGGGGTCTTTTGTGGTTGTATACAAATATCAGGATTGTTTTTCTATTTCTGTGAAAATATTATTGGAATTTTGATAGGGATTGCATTGAATTTATAGATGGCTCTGAGTAGTATGAACATTATTGATTTTAGAGAAACATTGATTTGTTGTTCCACTTATTTATGCATTCATTGGTTAATTCTTATATGTGCCCTGACCAGGGATCAAACCCGCAACCTTGGCATATCGGGAAAACGCTCTAACCAACTGAATTACACAGCCAGGGCCTAGAATGGACATTTTAACAACACTAACTCTTCCAATCTCTGTATCTTGTTCAATTTCTTTCATCAGTGTTTTATAGTTTTTAGTATACAGATCTTTCACCTACTTGGTTACATTTATTTCTAAGTATTTTATTGTTTTTGATGCTATTGTAAATAGCACTGTTTTCTTATTTTCTCTTTGATAGTTGTTTGATAATTCATAGAAATCCAACAGATTTTCATAAATTGGTTTTGCAGCTGTACTGAATTCATCCATCTTTTATTCTTTTTTGTTGTTGTTAATCCTCAGCCAAGGATATTTTTTCATTGATTTTTAGAGAGTGGGAGAGAGAAGGAGAGACAGAGAGAAACATCCATGTGAGAGACACACATCGATTGGTTGCTTCTTGCACAGCCCCCGACCAGGGTTGAGGAAACTGCAACCGAGGTACATGCCCTTGACCGGAATTGAACCTGGGACCTTTCAGTCCACAGGCCAACGCTCTATCCACTGGGCCAAACCAGCTAGGGCCATCTTTTATTCTTAAAGCCAGCTATACACAGGATTGATCCTCTGGACTCTCCCTTAGCCTACATGGAAGGACACAAACACACAGTACACAAGATGTACTATATGACTTTCTCCTTAGTGTAATGGAAAAGTCCTCAAGAAATTCAACCCTTGCTGTTATATTCCAGTTCTTAATTTTTCTCCCCTATTCTTAGATACCAATCTCTCTGCAACAATGCTTCCTTCTCATCTCTCAAAGGAAGCCTTCATTCATTCTTTGGAACAACCCACTCCTTCAGGATGGATTGTACTGTACTCCCAGCAGTATATTCCTCAAATTTTGGAGACTGTTCTGAACAGAACGCTTCCCATGAGTGAATACCACCCTCAGTACTACTGACATTTTAGACCAAATAAGTTTTTGTTGTGGAGGACTGTCTTATGCATTGTAGGTAGCATTCCTGGCCTCTACCCACTAGATGCCAGTAGCAAAACTCTATTTTGAAACTGAAAGCTGTTTCCAGCAGGGTTCTGTTCTTCCAAAGAGGCAATTATTTCTATTGGTTCAATCAGTGGGGGTAAGGATGGGCCTACCAGAACAAGAGATTATCAGGGAGGAAAATCTTTGAATTTAATAGCCCCCCTAAATATTACACTGAGAATACATTCTGAGAACATAATGTATGAAGTTTGAGTACACAGATGGAAAAGCAATGTTACCATAAGCAACTTTGGAAGAATGAAACTCATTTTTGGAATGTATCACTGGTGCTCCCCAATATCCAGTTCTCCCTTCCTTCCTGGGCATATAGAAGACTAGACTTCCCAGTCCTGCTGTGGTTTGACGGGGCCAGGTGAGAGGTCTAGCCAGTGAAATGTGAGTGGATGGGAGAGGGCCAAGGCAGTGAAAAGCTGCTGGGTGGTGCTACAGAGTTCCTTTTTCCTTTGAATATGGAGTCTCAAATTGAGATGGCTGAGCTAAAAGATCAATTAGTCTGGTTTATTGAGATACTGCTTGAAGTACAGTTACCCTGGACAGTTGCCTCGACTTTGCGTGAGTAAGAAACAACTGGTTATTATGTTAAGACACTGCAATTTTGCAATTGTTTATTACCAGAGCACAAGCTAGACTATTTCAATATAACATCCTCTTTCGGCCACTGGCCTATTTCCTAACTAATGAAGGTAACTGTGATTAGGGAAGGTGAGGTGTTTTGCTAGAAGAAATCTAATTTTTTTACAAATAATAAAATAATTACTCATTAAAATATATTTACCGAGGGCTTAGAATGTGCCAAGTACTGGACATAAACAGTATATTAAACAAACACAATTTTTGCCCTCATGGAGCTTATATTCTAGTAGGAAAGTCAGCGAAAAAGTAAATCAACAAACAACATACTTGCGAGTTGGGATAAGTTTATGAAGGAAATAAACAATGGCTGAATTAAATATTAACAAATGATTGAACCCTTTTCTTTATTTTCCTATCCTGTTTATCAGTAAATTCTTCAATGTTTAACTCAAAAATATATCAACGTGGTTCACTCCTGCTAATGTTAGCTTTCATGATCTCCTACCTGGATTTTTGAAATGGTCTCATGATCCTCCCAGGTTCCATCTTGTCTTCCTCTTAATGCATCCACTACACAGTAGCTATTTTATTTTAACCTAGAATATTTTAATTAAAATAAAAATTTAAAAATTGTGATAAAATAAACATATATAGCAAAAATAGTATGTATACTGTAAAAATTACATAAAAAGATAAGCAAAAATAAAATACACATTTTCACTTTCAAAGATTGTAACTGCTAACACCTTAGGGCAGTGATGGCGAACCTATGACACGTGTGTCAGAGGTGACATGCAAAGTCATTTTTTTGATTGATTTTTCTTTGTTAAATGGCATTTAAATATATAAAATAAATATAAAAAATATAAGTCTTTGTTTTACTATGGTTGCAAATATCAAAAAATTTCTACATGTGACACAGCACCAGAGTTAAGTTAGGGTTTTTCAAAATGCTGGTACGCCGAGCTCAAAAGGTTCGCCATCACTGCCTTAGGGTATAATGCTAGATCTTTTTTTTTTTTCATAGCACCTAAAAGCACTGCATTTTGTAATCAAAATGAGATATTGTAACATAGAAAGGGGCGGGCAAAAGTAGGTCTACAGTTGTATGGGCAAGTTTATTCTTCTATTATTTATGAGTTATTGTATTATTTATTTGTATTACAACTGTCCTGTGGCTTGCTCTTCCTAGTTAATGATCTCCACCTTCCACGGCAATACATTTTCAGCATACACTCAGTCCATTTACATTAAAATTTCCTCAATTGTCCTGAAAAATGCATTTTATAGGTGGCCTGTTCAAACTAGAATTTAATCCAGACTCTTATGTCCCTTAAAATTCTTTTCATAGAGTAGAGTAGTGGCTTTATTCAAAACAATAAATTATTGAAGAGATGGGGCCAGTTATCCTGCAGAATGTTTCACCTTCTGGATTTGTTTGGTTACTTCCTATGGTGTTGTTTACTTTGCTCCAATAGATGATATTGTGTACTTCATACTACATCTCATCAAGAGATACAATATCAAATCGATGCATAGGATGGCCTTTTAAAATAACTGTATAATGTCACTGTTGTTTAAATGCCATGTATAGCTTTCTTTGCTTTATGCTACAATACAAATTCTTTAACTTGGCATACAAGGTTCTGAAGGATTTAATGCTTGCTTCTGTTAGGTCTGACTCAGCCTTTTTGCTTTATGGAATAAGGATGGAGGTCATTTCTTCCATCTGAGAGGAGATATCAAGATCATAAGGTGATGGAATTTAATTGTAGTTGGCTGAAACCCTGCATAGATTCCTCATGGTTGGAGTAAGGGGTGGCAGCAGCATGATTTCCCCAGACTGGTTTGGTGAAGGCTTGAGAGCAGTCCTGAAGATGAAAAATGATGCAGAAGACATGAGCCAAAAATGAGGATGAGGAATAGGAGTGTTAATGGTCCTATGAAGGAAAGTAGCCAGGTATACCAATTTATATTTTTTAGCCAGTAGTCACATGAAGTTGATTGACGTTCTCTAGTCTTTGTGGCCCTTTCTGTTAATTTTTGGGTGGCATCCCTAACTAGGCCAGACTGATTGACATCTTCCAGAAAGAGGCATAGACTTACTTTCTCCGCAGTTAGGAGGTGTAGTCCTCTCTGATTTTGGAGGGGGACAGTTGCTAGTGAGTTTATCTAATCCTGAATTTGAACTAAACTTTTGGCAATGTCATCTAGGCTTTCCTGTACGTCCTGAGACAGAAATTCAAAAGATGATAGAGCAGTGGTTAAATCCCCTATGCCAATCCCGACACCTGCTGAGACACTGAGGGTTATGAAGAGAGGGATTATCTAGACTGCCCTTTTGTGTTAGATATGATGGGTTACAGAGACAGGTAAAGACTGAATATTGGGTGAGAGAGAGATTAGAGTACAGGTTCCTGTCCAGTTGATCGTCCCTGTTTTGAGTGGAATGTGGTCTCCTGTTAGGAAAGGATGTAGAAAAAAATCCCTTACACCTGCCAAAATCATTAATTACAGCAGTGTTTGATTAGGATGCTGGGTGGAGTTTGCTGAGGTATGCCCAGGACGAGCTGTCACTGCCTACAGCTTTCAGAGTAGCAGACTCAGTGTGACTGAAGCCAGGAACCCTCCTGGGTTTCAGAACCAAATGTAAGGGTCCCTGAAGGAACACATGAGGCCAAAAGTGGTTAAGAATTATAAATTTACCAGAGGCCTGGTGCATGAAATTCATGCACTCGGGGGGTGGGGGCCCCTCAGCCCGGCCTGCACCCTCTCGCAGTCCAGGAGTCCTCGGGGGATGTCCGACTGATGGCTTAGGCCTGTGGAAAGTGGGCCTAAGCTGTCAGTCGGACATCCTTAGCACTGCAGCGGAGGTGGGAGAGGCTCCCACCACCGACGCTTGCCAGCCGTGACCTCAGCTCAGGGCTTCTGGCTGAGCAGCGCTCCCCTATGGGAGTGCACTGACCACCAGGCAGCAGCTCCTGTGTTGAGTGTCTGCCCCCTGGTGGTCAGTGCACATCATAGCGACTCATCGTTTGGCCATTCAGTCGATTTGCATATGAGCCTTTTATTACATAGGATTGGGTCATCTGGAAAACCAGATGGGCTGAGCCCAAAAATGGCACCAGCCTACAGGGATGAGGAGGCAGAGATTTCAAAGAACTCTGAGTGGGCTTCTTCGGCTGGGAATTCTCTGGGCGGGTCCAGATCTTGGGCAAGTCCGAGAGGAAAATTACTGGTCTTAGCAAATGAATGTGGTCTAAGCTAAAGGAAATGTCGGTTGCAAAATGATCTAAAAGTTCGTTTCCCAGAGGGAGGGAGTATCGATTTGATTATTTGATCAGACCTAACTGCTTACCCTTCCAACTTTATTTCATTCCATTCTTTCCTTGCTTTTTTAAAGTGTTCCCCACAGTGTTGGCTTCACCTCCCTGCAGCTGCTCCGAGGGCCTCTGCACTTGCTGCCCCTTGCTCTGGGAAGCTCTCCCTTGCCACTACTCTCCTCGCCATTTCCCCCTTCTTCCAATGTCAGGCATCTTCTCAAACTGGTCATTTTACCTTCGCCTTCTCAGGAAAACCTTCTCTAATTTATCTTGTGTAAGTTAGGTTCTTCCAAGGGATCCTCATAGCCCACATCCCAACAACCCTGATTTTTGTTCCATGAAACTTTTTTTTTTTTGGTCACTTTAGCATTTGATTCCTTACCTGAAGTGTGAACGGTAGGGACCTTGCCTCCTAGGCTTACCGAGCACTCACTACTAGTGCACAGCAGCGGGGAATGCAGTGCCATCGGTCTTGCCCAGGTCGCCGCACACTGTCGCGGGTGGCAGTCACAGGACCCCCCGAGTTGTCCGAGTGAAGGAATGAATGGTTACTTTTGCATGAAAGCGTCTGTCCACCGGTCGCGGCGGCACGGAAACCCAGGCTCCCACCCGAGACGAAAGCCAAGCCTTCCTCGCGCAGCCCGGGCCCGTTTGGGCCCAGGTGAGCGGGAGCCACCGCCCCGACTCCCCCACGTGATCTCGGGCGGCGCGCGGACGGCGCCTGCGCGCGAGCTCCCGGAAGTGGCCGGACCGAAGCGCCAGCGGAAGCGCCCGTCCGTCCCCCGGTGGGTCCGCCAGTCCGCCAGCCCGCTCCCCGGCGCTCCTCGGCCTCGTCGCTGTCGTCCCGCAGTTTCTTTGGCCGGCACGGCGACGGAGGAGCTCGCCATGGCGACGTTCATCTCGGTGCAGCTGAAGAAGACCTCGGAGGTGGACCTGGCCAAGCCGCTGGTGAAGTTCATCCAGCAGACGTACCCGAGCGGCGGGGAGGAGCAGGCCCAGTACTGCCGCGCGGCCGAGGAGCTCAGCAAGCTGCGCCGCGCCGCGCTCGGCCGCCCGCTGGACAAGCACGAGGGCGCGCTGGAGACGCTGCTGAGGTGGGCCTGGGGCCGGGCTCGGGCCGCCTGCCGCCCCCTCCCTTCCTCCTGCTTCCCTCCTTCCCTCCCTCGCACCCGGGGCCCAGACCCGGCCGCCCCGCTGGCCTGTTGGGGCGCGTAGGTGTGGTCTGCATTCCTTCCTGGTGAGCAGGAGCCGCCCCGCCGGCTGCCGCTGGCCCTGCCCGGGCTCGGGGCATCGGTGCTGCCGGTTCGCCGCAGCCCTCGGTCCTCCCGGCTCCGGGGGTCCCATACCCCGGAGGAACGGTCTGCCACGTACTGATCGATCTCTCTTGCCACATTTACTCAGAACTAGTTTTCTTCCCCCCCCCTTTTTTTTTGGTGTGGGAGGGAATGTATTTAATTTAGACTCTCCTCCCCCCACCTTTTTTTTTTTTTTTTTTGTATTTCTTGGCCAGATTTCAATTTCAAAATAGAGGTTGCTTGAGGGCTGTAGGAGAATCGGGACACTGTGGACAAATGCCTGTTACTTAACTACATTGTCCACTTGAAATGAGCTATCTTCGCAAGTTCATCATAATCGAATGACAGGTGGAAAATTCCAAGGGTTAGGAGCTGCCATTCTTTGAGGTTACACGTGTGAGGGACATAATAGAAGGGTCAAGAGAAATAGCTTAAAGTCACTTTGTCCACCAACAGGTATGCGCGTCCCGGAGTAAATTGGTTGTTTTACGAAGGCTTATGGAGCTCGTGCTGTCTTTAATGAGAGCTCTTTTTTTTCTGGTACTTTGCAGTTATAATAACAGAACACGTCTAGGGCACTTTACAGTTAAGACATTTCTTTCGCCTCGTCTCATTTTCTACGTGGAACATCTTCCCCTTGGTTAACAGGGCAGACACAGCTGTGCTGGGTTGTCCGTAGAAGCCCAGGTGACCCCAGCTTGTTTGTGCTGGTAACAGAAGTTCTGTGATGCTGCTTCCTTAGCTTTAGGGATCATCCGCCGGATGGATAGCTTCTTGCCTCCATGTGGATGCCTTCGCAGCTGAGCTTTGTTCCTGTGTTGGGAGAGATGGCCACCGGTGGGTCTGCTGCAATTACAGCGTCGTTACACTCAGGATCTTACATCCGAGAGGGCTGTTTCTCCTTAGCTCTGGTGGAGGAAGGCCATGGGAAGCCTCTGTTTGGGTTGGCGTGTGCCCATGTGTGATGGTGGTTAAAGGCGCTAATTTCATTGCCAGTCACTCAGCTGGTTTAACGTCTCCTCCACCATGGATCAGAGCAGTAGAGAAGGAGGAAGACCTGGTTCCCTCTAAGGGAAGCTACTGAATAGATCGCTGAGAGAGAGAGAGATGATGATCTCGTGGTGTCAGTTTTAAAGATAAGACTGTTGGGCTGTAAAGATCATTAATTTGATATTTAGTATGAGCATTTTTTTTTAAAAAAGTTAACCTAGGAATACTTAGGCATTCTTTAGAATTAACAAACTTTGACAGAAATTTCCAAAGCAACTTTTATGTAGGCATGAGTAGCATTCAATGAGGGCTTTCCATTAATAAACTAAAAAAAACATGAGTATAGTGAACACTGTGATAACAATCTTATTGAATAGAGTGTTTGTTTTGGTACCAACCCTTAAGGAGCTTGGAGTTTTCGGTGACAATTGATGCATGGATTTAAGGCTAACAGACAAGAAAGAATGAATAGTGGATTGTGGTACTGATAGGGTTCTGGTGTGAACTTTAAACCTTCATTCATTTGTTTATCCCTTTTTTCTTTTCCCAGGCATAAATGTGAAAAGGTATAGGGCTGTTACACAGATAGCCTCTTTGAAACTAACCATATTTCTTTAGTCTCCTTTATACGATCCTCTCCTAACTCATTTATCATCAACTACTCCCCCCCCCCCCCTTCTTACTCTTCTATTGGGGTTAGGATAAGTTAATAGATATACTACAGTCTATTACATTTTATAATGGAGGTCTGTACAAAAGGTTTTTGGGTATATATCTGTAAAAATCAAACATTTGTGAGATATGGGTTCCAATCAAACAAAACATCGTTTAATAATTATGTGGATAATTGTGTAAATAACATTAATTTACATATTTTTAACTTAATGAACTTTTAAATAACAATTTTCAAAAAGGAGGGGTTAAAATAATTCCTAAAGACAGGTGGTCTAGGACCATGCCCTAAAGCTTGATCAGTACTGGTACAATGCTCTACAAATAGGTCCAGTGATGGAGCTGCCTTTTTATTGTTACTATCATGGAGATGTCCCAGTAAAATTTCCTAAAATACTCATGTGTATTTGGTTGAGAATGAGTGTCATCTGTATAAAGTGGCTTTAACTAAAAATTGATTAGAAGAGCCTTGATAAATGGTGAACTTTAGGGTGATCAGACGGGAATCCTGTATCATAATTTGTGTGTGTGTGGGAGGGGAGGGGGAGAGGAAGCTCCAGTGTTCATGTCTTTTGTGGTGATTAGTATTTTTAGAGAGAAAGCTTGGGGTCTCTTTCCATGAAAAAGTTTGGTTGTCAGCTTTCTGAAATTTTACTGGGGAATTGGATGTTGGGGATCTCAACAATCATGTATGCAGTCTTTTATACCATCTATTTCTAGTCTGGCACCTGTATCAGCTTTGGATTCAGCTGCATGTGGTAGATCTCAAGTCATCAGGGAGTTAAATTATGATTTTATTCCTGTGTAAACAGTTGGTAGAGAGGTAGTTCTGATAGTCCATGGCTGGTATAGTGGTTCTGTGAAGTTCATCAGGCTCAGGCTCCGTCCAGCTTTCCACTCTGTACAACCCTTTTTCTCAGGGTCCAGATAGCAGTCATACCCAAGTTTAAGATAGCAGGAGGGGAGAAAGGAGATAGTGTGGAAACTGCCCCACAATACCCTGTTCATATGTAATTGCCCATTATGTATGTCTACATCTCATAGAAGGGTAGCATAAGAAAAGGAATTTTTATTAAAGGCAGCTGCATACCCAGCTAAAATCTGGATTTTGTTAGTAAGGAAGAAGGAGAGATGATGTTGACAGCACTCCTAACCAAAGCTTCTCAATCCCCATCCTCCCCACTTAGCTGTGCTTGATACCCCTAACATTTCCTCTAAGTCTGCTCTCCGAACAGAGGATCTGATAGTCAAAGGTTTCAAAGATTTTTCCACTGCAGTTTCCTCTTCCCAGCCTCATCTTTAAATCCTGTCTTCAGTGGTATCTCATGTTTCTTAATTCAGATTCTTGTTGGCTTCTCTGACTTGACTTGACTTGGTATATTTTGTTAGCTCCCTGCCCTCCAGGCAGTTAGATTTTCAGCTTTCTCTGCTTCATTCACTTTTCACCTTTTACAAAATTTCACTGAAACCTCTTGTATGCTGTTGTGCCCTTTCCCATTCTTCTTATCTTTGTGCATTTCCATCTTTTTAATTTTAATTAATTTTTTAGCCCTAGCCAGTTTGGCTCAGTGGATAGAGTGTCGGCCTGTGGACTGAAGGGTCCCAGGTTCAATTCTGGTCAAGGGCACATGCCCAGGTTGCTGGCTCGATCCCCAGTGTAGGGCATGCAGGAGGCAGCTTATCAATGATTCTCTCTCATCATTGATGTTTCTATCTTTCTCTCCCTTTCCCTTCCTCTCTGAAATCAATAAAATATATTTAAAAAAAGGAACCACAACACTAAAAAAAAAAAAATGTAGTGGCATTTTGGGAGGGAGCGGAAAAGGGTGTTTTTGTTTAAGTGAATAGGGTATCTGCATTTTCAGCTCTCCACAGTGGTTGCATCAATGTCCATTTCCAGTAGCAGGTATATGTGAGTTTTTTATTCTCCCACGTCCATCCTAATACTGATTAATAATTCAAATTAATTGTTTTTTTTTGCTATACTGATGGATGAGAGATAGTACCTTGTTTTAGGTCGCAGTGCCCTGATTTCTCAGAGGTCCAGCATCTTACATTTACTGGTCACTTTAGTTTCTTTTTCTGTGAATTGCCTGTTTTTTGTTTTTTTTCTTTGCTCATTTTCTAGGTTGCTAGTTTTTTCCTTACTGATTTTTAGGAGTTATTTACCTTTTCTGGCTATCCCTTCCCCTTATGTATATTGCAAATATCTTTAAATCTGTTTCTTAACTTTTAATTGTATTTATGTTGCCTTTTGTCACACAGAAGTTCTTGCAAAATGTTTTATTCTTCTTATAATCTGCTTTTACAATTTTTTTCTTGTTCCTAATGTTGTGAATGTGTTATATATGATTTTGCCCCTTGATCAGATTTGTTAAAGGTTTGTAGCCGCCTCCTTTTTAAAAAAAAAACATATTTCTCTTGATTTCAGAGAGGAAGTGAGAGGGAGAGAGAGATAGAAACATCATTGATGAGACAAAATCATTGATTGGCTGCCCCCTGCAAACCCCCACAACCTAGGCATGTGCCCTGACCGGGTATTAAACCGCGACCTCCTGGTTCACAGGTCGATGCTCAACCACTGAGCGATCTCTTTTTAAACACTAAGTCTAGTTTTATTTTAGGACCGTATGTTTTTTTTTTTTTCTGAGTCTGCTTTTGGCTGCATCCAGCTGGTTTTGACATATAGTATTCTCATTGATGTTTTTAATAATTTGTAATTTTAGTTCTGTTTTCATTAACTTGAGTCACATAGATTTTGTAAATTTCTAAATAGATTTGACTGTCATCCTTTTGTGGTTTAATATTTAGTTTTGTTGCATTATGGAAGTAACTTTTTCATTTGAAAAATAAAGTTGATGGAACCAGGCTCATGATTTCTGAAGTTTTTTTCAAGCACTAGTGTTTTATAGATCAGGAAAGAAAACATTGCAGTTCCACTTTGCTTACATTCTGATTGTTGGTTTGGGGGTGAAGATGCTGAGATAATGTTAGCACTAATGATGTTAGTGTGTTAATAAAATAATGTGGAGGATGCAGATATACACTCACTTTATCCCTCTTATGTCTTTGTTTTTCTCCATAGTACTTATCACTACCTACTATCCCAGTGATGGCGAACCTTTTGAGCTCGGCGTGTCAGCATTTTGAAAAACCCTAACTTAACTCTGGTGCCGTGTCACATATAGAAATTTTTTGATATTTGCAACCATAGTAAAACAAAGACTTATATTTTTGATATTTATTTTATGTATTTAAATGCCATTTAACAAAGAAAAATCAACCAAAAAAATGAGTTTGCGTGTCACCTCTGACACGTGTGTCATAGGTTCGCCATCACTGTTAACTATCCTATATTTTAACTAATGTTGTTTGTCTCCCACCCTCACCCCCAAAAGTTTTCGGACATTCCAATTTCCTAAAACTGTGTTTGTTGCGTAGTAAGCTCTTAGCATATATTTGTTGGATGGATGAATGAGGAAAGGCTTCTTTGATGACATGTCAGCCTAGACAGAAAAGGTGGAAATTGTGCTGGGAAAAGTTTCCAGGTACAGAGGGAAAAAAAAAAATAGTAAAAAAAATGTGTGAAAGCCTAGGGCCAGGAGAGAGCACAGACTTTAGTGACTAGAATGCATAGTGAATATTCTGAGATGAGGCTTGGAGAGTGTTGAATGATGGCCAGGTAATGCCAGACCTTGTCACATTTTTGGATGTAGTTTTAAAAATAATAGGACTTCATTATAGGTTTGAGCACTTCAGTGTTTGTTTCCTAAGTACAAGAATACTCTCCTATATAATAACCACAGTACAACTTTCAAAATCAGGAAATTAACATTGATTGAATATTACAGTTTAATCCATAGAATTCATTAAAATTTTGTTGATTCTCCCAGTAGTGTTTATAAGTTCAGGATCCTGCGTTGCTTTTTTTTTTTTTTTAAATGTATTTCATTGATTTTTTACAGAGAGGAAGGGAGAGAGATAGAGAGCTAGAAACATCGATCAGCTGCCCCCTGCACATCCCCCACTGGGGATGCGCCCGCAACCCAGGCACATGCCCTTGACCGGAATCGAACCCGGGACCCCTCAGTCCGCAGGCCGACCCTCTATCCACTGAGCCAAACCGGTTTTGGCTCCTGCGTTGCTTTTAATTGTTATCTCTCTAGTTAGTTCTCTAATCTGGGAACAGTTCCTCAATTTTTCCTTGTCTTTCGAAGCCTTGACGTTTTTGAAGAGTACAGGGTAGTTACTTTGTAGAATGCTGCTCAGTAGGGATTTGTCTCATATTTTCTCC
This sequence comes from Myotis lucifugus, assembly GCF_000147115.1. Lineage (NCBI taxonomy): Eukaryota > Metazoa > Chordata > Mammalia > Chiroptera > Vespertilionidae > Myotis > Myotis lucifugus. The sequence continues at coordinate 195,270 of NW_005871087.1, read as the reverse complement.
TGATTCATGCATTTTTGGGCAGTAGTACCAACCAAAGTGATGCTGTGTTCTTTTTAGTGCATATTAGGAAGGACACTAGTTGATTTGTCCTGTTGCTGGTAATGTTAACTTTCATCACTTGATTAAGATGATATTTCCCAGGTTTCTTAACCTTACAATTAATAAGTGTGTTGTACTAATTAGTGTTTTATGGGAAGATACTTTGAGACTATGCAATATCCTATTTTCTTCAAACTTTTGTTTTAGTATCCATTGATGAATCTTACCTGAATCAGGCGTTATATTCTGAAAGGTGTCAAATGATGATTTTCCTAACTCCATTATTTCTTCTACATTTATTAGTTGGCATTGTACAGTAGGGTAGAGCTTTTCCTGTTCATTTGTTTATATTATATACGTCAGAATGATGTTCTTATTTTCCTGAGTAGGTTATGATTTGTTATTTTATTTAAATTTTTCTAGATTTGGCTAGTGGGAGCCCCTTGAAGCTAGTTCCTGTGTCCTTTTGACATGTTCTCATACTATTTTAAATACTTTCTTAACTTTCTGGCATAGCAAGATGTTTTAAGCTTGAATCTTCAATTTTCTCAGTCTCAGCCATGGAGTTACTCACATCTCTAAGGAACACTGGCTCCTTTTAATGGAGAGCATTATTTGGGCATTAGGTTTACTTATTGCTACCTAAGTGTTACTGCTTCTGGACCCCCTCAACATACACATTTAGGAAATATACACACATACACCCCCTACACTTGTTTTTTGTATTTTTCTACTATATTAAAAAATAAGTTCACATTGATACCTCTAATTCCAGTCCAAAGCCACAGAATTTATTCTCCCCTTAATAGTAACTCCTTTCTCTGATATTTAGAAACCTGGCTCCTATTCTTCAGTGTATTTACTTAACTGTTCAATTCTTCCTGTTTGTAGCCAAACTTATGGCCGTGCCAGCCAATAACGTGATCTCAGGCATGTTGCCCTTCCTCCAAAAAACTTGACCTCAGAAATAACCATTGGAAAGATAGCCCTCATGAAGGGGTGAGGGGTTGGAGATGATAAGGGAAGGAGGAAATATTAGAGGCCAGTTAGAACGCTTGGCTTTGGATACCTCCTCATTCCTTTTGCTAGCTCAAAGGTCATACTGATGAGGGGGGAAAATGTATATATTTTTTTAATATGTTCTTATTGATTTCAGAGAGGAAGGGAGAGGTAGAGAGAGAGAGAAACATCAATGAGGAGAGAGAATCATTGATTGGCTGCCTCCTGCACACCTCACCCTGGGGATTGAGCTCATAACCTGGGCATGTGCGCTTGACTGGAATCGAACCTGGGACCCTTCAGTCCATAAGTTGATGCTCTATCCACTGAGACAAACCAGCTAGGGCCCCAAAACATATTTAAAAGTTGGCAAACCTGTTCTTACTGAGCAGTTTACCAGAGATATTAATTTGCTCAATGGATATAACCAGTTATCCTAATAAGAAATAGTATTTTAAGAAATATTTTGGTTTTTCTGTTTAGATATTTGCCTATAGGCAATAATAGTTAATAAGTATTTTTCTTTGGAGGGAGGATGAGTTTTTGTTCACAGTTTTTTCATTGCATGCATTTAGCTCTTGGTTTACACATTAAAAGATTATGTTCAGAAACTTCAAAATGGCTGATTAATTTGTGGGCCACTCAAGGTAAGCGTGAATAATGTTAGTATACTCTTTAACCAATTGTATTTACATAAATGTGCATAATATTTAACTCTAATTTTAACTTTTGCTTTGTGCTTTAGATACTATGATCAGATTTGTTCCATTGAACCTAAGTTCCCATTTTCTGAAAATCAGGTAAGTCATTTGTTTAATTTGTAAAGTTATATGATAATGGCAAGTCACCCATTTCCTCCCACTCATGGTATCATTTTATTAAAATAAATGGTGCCTTTTCACTATCTTTAGGTTTTTATGAAACTTTTTAATACAAATTAGCTTAGGCCCATCTGATACAAATTTATGTCTTTTTGAAGAATGTTTCCTAGAATTCTATTCATTTCATTCCTCAGTAACTTCTGTATATATATTTTAACTGCATTTTATATCCACTATTGACTGATTAATCTATAGTGTTCTTCCCTTTGGCTTTTACAGAATTAAGAGAGAAACTATAATTCAGGAAGTATTAGTTTTAGTTTATGTACTTGAAAAAAGTATGTGTGTATTTGGGGTGGGAGGTGGGTGGACAGGGAAAAGGCGGGGGTGGAGGGGTGGTAGATGAACCAAGAAAGACAAAAGGCTAAAAACTGGTGATGGGTATATTGGGGGTTCGTTATGTTATTCTCTCTAGTTTTGTGTATATTGAAAATACTCTAACCTAGAGTTAAAAAGTTAAGTTGAAACACATAATTTAAAAGAGACTAGCTTCTTTTAAATCATTGTATGCAGAATATTTTAGAAGCGTGAGATGCAGTTTTTTAAAAATTTATGATGTAAACTCTTTATTCATGTATAACATGCATACAGAAAAGTGAAAGAAAATATGTAGATAGCTTGAATCTTCATAAAGTGAATATACATGTATAACCACTACCCAAATCAAGAAGTAAATGATCTTATGCCATCCACCAAAGATAAACATTCTCTTACTTTTGTCACCATGGAATAGTTTTTATTTTATCTTCTGGGAAACCTGTAGTACTTACTTGATTGCCTGTGCTTCTCTTGGCTTATTTGACAATTAAGTTCCTATTCTGTTCAATCCATTGTGTGTTTACAAAGATGAATAAGACCGTGTATTTTGGAGAAGACAATATGTGTACAATTACTGAAGCAGAGTGACCAACTGAAATAACTTAGTGCCAGTATTTTCCTTAAAAAGAAAATTCATGGCCAAGAAAGGAAAAGGACTTGGTTGGTTAGAGAAGATAATGTTTTAGATAGGTTGAAGCTTTTGTCTTTTTCCTCATTATGAATTTTTCTCTGAAAGAGACTTAATATTTAATGAGGTTCAAGAAGGTAACATAATTTTCTGTTTTCTCTTTATCAAGATCTGCTTGACATTTACCTGGAAGGATGCTTTTGATAAAGGTTCACTTTTTGGAGGGTCTGTAAAGTTGGGTATGTAATTTTTTAATATTAAATGATGGGAAACTTAGTCTAAACACTTTGTTTTAGGTTTTTAAAATTGTTCTTGTAATGATTCTTTTTAAATAATAAACATTTTTACATTTTCTTTTCTTTTCAACATCAACTTTTAATGCAATTAAAAAAATTTTGTAGAGAGCCTATGCCTTGCCAGGCACTGTCCTAGTTATAAAAGTGAATAAGACAGTTGTATTCAGACTGATTGGGGAGAAAGTTGAGCAGCCTATGAACAAAGGGGAGCATGGATGAGGAAGTTAATTCTGCCTATTGAAAGTAAGCAATGTTTGAGTTAGGCTTTGAAGGATGAATTTGGTTTTTCCAGATAGAAAATAACATTATAGGTAGAACATTTTAATCAAAGGTCAGAAGAGTGAGGCTTTTTTAACTGCTAGCTCAGCATATAACCTCTCTGTGCCTTAATTTTCTCATCTGTGTGAAGTAGGGAATAGTACTGTGAAGTACTCTTTATCTCAATGGTTCTGGTGTGGATTAAATGAGTGAATTCATGTAAAGTCCGTAGAACAGTGCTCAGTAAATATGAGCTGCAATGAATATTAATATTACATATAACCATATATATATGTTATATATACTACATATGTATTATAGAATATATGCTATGTACTGTTACATAACAGTATTAATCACTATAAATTACATACAATACATGTTAGTATAATACTAAATATTGTTAAGGCTTGAAACCATAGGTTGAATTGAGGGTTATGGAGGGAGAAGACATTGGAAAGTAGATTGTGAAGAGTTGTAAATAGTATACTCATGAGTTTTGTACTCTTTCTTCTTACATATTAATAGCTAACATTTATTGAGTACATATTCCATCCAGGCACTGAATGCCCCAGGAGCCTAATGAGGAAAGGCACTGTTATTAACAGTTGAGCAAACTGATTTAGAAAGATTAAATGACTTTCTAAGGTTATATGGCAGGGATTTAATGAAGCCAGATATGAATCCAGAAAGCCTAACTCCAGAGACTAGGGAGAAACTGACGAGTTAGGAGTCTTGTGAGAGTCATTATGGATGAAATTAGACAAGAAGTGCATGTGGGTCAGAAGAGAAGGGGTGGGATTGAGAGACATTTCAGAGGTGAAACTGACTGGATCTACTATCAGTTAGAGGGAAGAGTAGGAATTAAGGGTGGATGCTAATTAAGATTTATAACTTGGTTTGATCTGTTGACATTCCTTTCATTAGGTTGAGTTTGAGTTTTCTGTGTTATGTCTGGGTAGAAACTTTTCTTTGGCATTTGAAATAATGGATTTAAAGCTCAAAAGAGGTAGATTTGGAAACAGTTATCACTAAATGATAATAAATTTATCCCCTCTGGTAGAGTATAGATTTGGAAAAGTGTGAAAACCAGAGCTAGAGAATACAACATTCAGGGGAAATAGTGGAAGAGATTCCTGAGAATGAGGCTGAGAAAAAGCTTTCAGATCTCAGGGGAAATGGAAGAATAGAGACATTGACCTGAATGCCAGAAGAATTTCAGCGACCATGTAGTCCAGTGGCTCCTGAACCTGGTTGCACATTAGAATTACCTGGGGGAAATATTAAAGATACAGTATATCTTTAAAGGTAAAGTTACAGAATGCAAGGTATGATAGGAAGACATTTCAGGGTGAGGAACTGGAATCAGTATCTCTGAAAATATCTCCAGGTGACTTTGATGTTCTTCCAGGTTGGAACATTATTGACAGTCATTATAGTAGGGGTCAAGTCATGTAAGGTTGGAGAAGTCACTGGATTTGGCAACGAAAGAAGTTTCACGAGGGGCATGACTCAGGAGCCAGATTGCATCAGGTTGCGAGCTGGACCAGAAGTAATGAAATGGAAACAGCAACTATGGGTTGTTTATTTCAGAAAACTTGGGGTAAAGATTTGGGAGTAAAGGGAGCATTATGCTGAGAGAGAGGCAAGGTCAAGAAAAGGATTTTTAGTGATATTGCGACAAGCAAATTAGTAGGTTGAGAATAAGGAGCAGATGGTAAGAGAACTAAATGATAATTAAGTAAGATAGGTTAAATGATGAACCAAGTTCCTGGAAGAAGCGGGAGGCAAAAAAAAAAAAAAAGCTTAAGTAAAGCAGGAAGTAGTTCATCAAGGTATTTCTAGTAGTAAATATTGGAATTAAATGTCCTTTAGTAATGTCTTGATTAAATAAAGCATGGGCTACTCATTCATTAGAATATTGTGTAATTTTATATTCTAAGAATGATAATGTAAATATATATTTGACATTTAAAGCTATCTACATGGAATATTGAATAAACGGCCTATTACAGGGCAGAGCTGCTGCATTTTTATTAACAGTGGGTAACTCGGAGGTGTAACATATTTGGTGATTTTTATTTTCTTTTGTAGTTTTTTAAAACTATTTTAAGTTTTAAAAAAACTATATAATCAAGCTATTTTCATTTTGAAAGGCTTTGTGTGAAGAGAACACAGCTCGGCCGGCATGGCTCAGTGGTTAAGCGTCGACCTCTGAACCAGGAGGTCACGGTTAGATTCCCAGTCAAGGCACATGCCGGGGTTGTGGGCTCAATCCCCAATAGGGGGCGTGCAGGAGACAGCTGATCAATGATTCTCTCTCTCTTTTTTTTAAAAATATATTTTATTGATTCTTTACAGAGAGGAAGGGAGAGAGAGAGAGAGTCAGAAACATCGATGAGAGAGAAACATCGATGAGAGAGAAACATCGATCAGCTGCCTCCTGCACAACCCCCACTGGGGATGTGCCCACAACCAAGGTACATGCCCCTGACCGGAATCGAACCCGGGACCCTTCAGTCCGCAGGCCGACGCTCTATCCACTGAGCCAAACCGGTTTTGGCTCTCTCTCTTTTATATATATAAAAGAAGAGCACAGGTAAAACGGGGAGGAGTTGAATATTAAGAAAAAGAGCTATTTGAAGAAAGGAGAATTGAATATTTCTTTAAAAAACACACACAAAACACCTGATTTGTGTTTAGGTCTGATAGGAGAGATCATAAAGGAAAAAAGATAAGATTTAATTATAAGAAAAAAAAGTTTTCAAAAAGTATTTTATACATAAGAAATGTCAAAAGATAGACTACAGCTTGGGATGATAATGTTTATGGAAAATATAATAGACTGAGATATATACATATATCTTGTATATAAAAGATTACCCATATCTGTTGCTTGGAATATATTCCATTCATCCTGAGGTTCATTGACTTTTTGTTTTGTAGTGGGACCAGTTGCTTTATATTTAGCCATGGCTTTCCTGTATTGCCCTGTTTGTGTATATGCATGTGTGTTTTGAAGTTGCTCCACCACCATACAATTTCTGTGCTTTTATCATATTCTGGAGATTTTTCTAAGCTCTCAATCTTTTTTTAGTTTTAATTTTAATATTTTATTTTTATTTATTTCAGAGAGGAAGGGAGAGGGAGAGAGAGATAGAAACATCAGTGGTGAGAGAGAATCATTGATTGGCTGCCTCCTGCACGCCCCCCACTGGGAATGGAGCCCTCAACCCGGGCATGTGCCCTGACTGGGAATTGAACCATGACTTCCTGGTTCATAGGTTGTCCCACAACCACTGATCCACGCCAGCCTGCCTATTTTTTTTTAATGTTAGCTTTCTAAATGGATGTGAGGCGTGTAGATTCTTGATCAAAGTTGTATTTTAAGCAAATAATTTGTTAGTCTTCTGAGAGACGTATTGGCATAACGGAATGAGGCATGGAAGGCCAGCTAGGAGGTTCTGGTTCTGGCATTGCTTAGGTTTGTAGTAGTGAGGAATTGGTTTAAATGTGGTGGGAAGGTATACTTTTTAGAGAAGTGATGGAAAAATAGAAATAATGTATTTGAATTTAAGTGAGAAATGATGTGAAAATGACTTTTCATTTTGAACCTGACTAATAACAGTGTGGACTTAAAGGGAAGGAAAGAATAATATATTGATCTGTTAAATTTTAGATGATGGGAATATTGTTATGAAAATAAATGCCTGGCAGGGCAGCTATCAATTTGGGAGCCTATGATGGGTGAGAAAACAGGGCTGGCAACTTGTTTTTGTGAGAGGCAATGGGATAGAGGTTATATTATTTCTCTTTGAAACATTAATTTTCTTCAGAAAAAATAATCTGATAAATTTTCCTTCTCAATTTTTTACAGCTCTTGCAAGCTTAGGATATGAAAAGAGCTGTGTGTTGTTCAATTGTGCAGCCTTAGCTAGCCAAATTGCAGCAGAACAGAACCTGGATAATGATGAAGGATTGAAAATCGCTGCTAAGCATTACCAGGTATGCAGAACAGTAGTTACTACATAATGATCAACACTAAGTTGGATTAAACTGAAAATAATTTGCATTTAGGTTTACAGATATTTCTTTACACACACATATTTTCTTGAAAAGTAGTATATTTTGTAATGAATTGATTTATATTTTTGAGGTTCTTAGATAAATTACGTACTATAAACCAGCTCTCATTTTCCTCACCATTGTATACCCAGCACCTAGCACAGTGCCTGGCACGTAACGGCTCAATAAATTAGGTTCAAATTATAAAATGTATGAAATAACCTCATTTAAAGATTTTGTGCATTATTTTATTTTAATTTTTTTTTTTTTTACAGTGAGACACTTGTAAAGCTTCACACAAGTCACAAAACTTAAGACCTCTTAGCAAGAAAAGTTTAACTTTGACACTTGTGGAGAGGTCATATTTAAATGTGGTCAGATATGTAATGTTATGCTATATTTACTAATAAGGCATATGATTTTTGTGGCAATTCTTTATTATTTATTCAGCTTCCATTTTTTGTTTCAATTTAAAGAACAATAAGTGATTATTGTTAAGTGGTAATATCTATAATTTTGTTTTCATGTTTTATGTTACCTTAAAATTTTCTGAGTTTTTTCATATACATTATTTGACTCTCAGGTAAACCATGTGAAGCATGTTATATAATGTCATTCTCATTTTACAAACAGGAAGACTAAGGGCAGAAGCGTTAATAAAGTGGTGCATTGGGGTTTCAGGTGTCCTGATTCCAACCAAGTTTAATGGAATTCCAAGTGGTCCCTCCAGAGTCTCCCATGGCTCTGGAATTTGATTGTCTCAGAGGTGGAGCCTGATTTTTCCCATTGGTGAAGTTTAGGGGAGAGGTGAGGAATGCTGTTTTAGAAAAGTGAGAGGAAAACATACTTTAAGCAAATAATATACTCCATATTGTTGCTTACCATACAATCAGATGATAAGTATGATGCATATATACCTTTTCTTTTTGAGGCTATAAATGGCAAATGTTTTAAAATGCAATAATGAAGTAAATATTTATTTAATTTTCTACTAGTTGTAATTGTTAACTGGCATGTGAGACCTTAGAGGGAGGGCATTCTGAATTAGTGAGGACACATTCCATTCTGTGAGTCACCTCTGTGATTCACAGCAGGACACCTAGTGATGGAAAGATAAGTAATGGTATTACAAGACCTACACTCTTGTCTAGGCTGTTTGCCACCAAGAGCTGCATGTCCTGTCTAACTTCTTTAACTGCTGTAGGCCTCCAGTTCCGTATCTGTGAATGAGAGACTGGTTTCTTTGCTGTTCTAGTCTGTGATTCTGTTAGTTTACTAAGCAGGGTCAGCTGATCACTCTCTGCAGATACTCTGGTTTTATGATACTTCATGACTGCAGAAAGCATCATTTTCACATGAAACAGTTAACTTTTTGTTATTTCGGCATAGCTTATCTGTGTAACCCACAACACCTTTTAATCCCAGACTGACTTCTTTCTTTTTACTAGTATCATTTATTTAATGAAAGCAAAGTGATTTTAGTGTTAATGTTAGAAAAATATAATTGGGAAGACAAATCTGATGGTTAATGTTTCACCAAGGGCTCTGAGAGTCAAATAGAAATCATTAGCATTGGGTGGTAATGCTGTTCCTCAGAGGAGTAGGTATCTGTAGTGTTTGAGGCTTCCTTAAGCATATATGTTTAATTGTTTGAGAGATGAATTTGTTTGGGACCAAACCAAGTGCATTCAGTACTAAAAACATTTTAATATTTTATCCCTGCCTTTATTCTCATACTAGTTTTGAGGGAAGTATATCTAAAAATAAGTTTACTCAATTTGTCCTGTTAATATACTTTCTTTGTTACAATTAACTTTTTATCTTTGTTAAATTTCTTGTTACTCTATAGTATTTTAGAAAAAATACCCTTATTGTCTATAGGTCAGATGTTTTAGAGCTATTTTGCACAATATAAAATTTAAGTAACTATTCAACTGAGTTAACATTTGGAATAATTTTGTGTCTAACAGTAGAAAATTAAGTCTTGCTGAGTTGCTATACATTTTTAAAGAAATTCTTTTTTACTCCCCTCTAGTTTGCTAGTGGTGCCTTTTTACATATTAAAGAGACGGTTTTATCTGCCTTAAATCGGGAACCTACTGTGGACATATCTCCAGATACTGTTGGGACCCTCAGTCTTATTATGCTGGCACAGGCCCAAGAAGTCTTTTTTTTAAAGGCCACAAGAGGTAATTCCAATTTGTCATTTTGTTGCATGTGAAAATAAGTGATAGTTTTTTAAAATTAGAAGATGATTAAAATATAACATGTTCAGTGTAGAGCATGAACTTGAAACATGCGTTATTGAAAATTTTCAGCTTTCCTTTTCTGAACTTAAGGTGGTATAATGCACATTTAAGAATGTAAGTTATATTTGCAATATTTCATAAAATGGATAGTTAGCTATTGTCTTAAAACATTGAACTCTGAAATAATGTTTATATAGGTTTGTAATATGTCAAACATGTATTCATTTAGCAAATAATTATTGAGTACTTTCTGTGTTCTAGTCCCTGCTCCAAGCTCTAGGTAAATAGAGTTAGAAGACAAGCAAGATTCCTTATTTCAGGAAGCTTATAGTTGAGTGTTGGGGAGATAATAAGAAATTAAGTGGCTCAGGTAAAGAGAGATAATGTCTTTAAAGAGAATAAGGTACATTGTGGGATAATGGCTGGTGGTCTGGTCTGGCTGTGGGGTAAGGATGGAGGGGCAGTCATGCTAATTTTAGATTCATTAGTGAAGTAAGGAGATCTCATTTCATCGAGATCTAATTGACAAGATTGAGCCTAGCAGAATCCCTAGCTCTGAATGAGGGAATAAGATTCTTATAAGGCATGTAATTTAGTATAACAGATTGGAATATGGGCTGAATATGTAAGTACAGAGAAATTAAAACTAAGGGTGCAGTCATGTGGAATCCATATGACATAGAATTCCTATACAGTAAAATCCATCCTTTTAAAATACATACTTCATTGGTTTTTAGTATAGTCAGAGTTTTGTGACCATAACCAGTCTTATTTTAAGACATTATCATTATCCCCAAAAGAAACCTCATACCCACTGGCAGTCACACTCTATTCCCTCTTTCCCCTAGCTCCTGGCAACCACTAAATTCTTTTCTGACTCTTTGTATTTGCCCGAGGAGTAATTAAATTTCATGCAGATGAATTGATTTCATCAGTAAGGATTTTTAAAGACATGTACAATCATGATATATCAGATTACTTTATTTTAATTATAATGGTCAATTTCATATTTTATTCCAGATAAAATGAAAGATGCCATTATAGCCAAATTGGCGAATCAGGCTGCAGATTATTTTGGTGATGCTTTCAAGCAGTGTCAGTATAAAGACACTCTCCCTAAGGTCAGTTATCATTTTTATATACACTTGGCTGTTTGCATGTAGAAATATTTGGATACTGTGTACAAGAAGCAAGTTGAAAATTACATTTTATAAAGATTTGAAATTTTAGGAGAGGCATTTAAAGAATGTATTTGTAGAAATATTTTTTTATTTAAGATGCATGAAAATTTATTTCATATTGAGGGGATTCCTTTGCCTCTGCTCTTCACTTAACTTGTTTTTCCAAGCTAAATCTCTTCCTGGAAATTTTTAAATATCTGTCTCAATAATTTTATCAAATAAGGGTATTGTGTACTTCTGATTCATTGGTGATTTGGTAGAACAAGCATGAATACTTGAGCATGTTGATTGTTCACACTTTTAATTATTGTCCTGTTTTCTTAAAGACATAAAGAAAAAGGAAAAGGAAACAAATTCAGCCAATACTTTTATTAGAATTAAGTTTTGTCAACAGGAATAGAAAAATTGGGCTGCTGTTGAACAGCTAAGGAAAACAACCATCTTTAAACCACATATTTATTGCAGGAAGTATTATTTTAATGTAAATTTTTCTGAAATGGCATTTGAAATGACGAGTCGTGATGATCATTTGGAAGGACAAAGCAGACTATTAGACTAACAAGTAAATTTAGAATGGTTAGAAAGGGAAACTGAGATTGAGTGAAACATGGTATGATTCAGTTACTCTTTCAGAAATGTTCAAGGAATTCGTTTCATCTGTGTGATAGCACATGGTATTTGTCACATGATCTCGTAGCGAAGTTTATTGATTAATAGATCATTCAGGAATTTTTAAAAATTACGAAGTTGCAGATAGTTTTGCGGTGGAGTAAAAAAAAAAAGCATGTAAGTTTCATCAATAGAACATTGTTAATTTAGTCAGAAAATGTACAATGTGAAGATTCCTGGAAATTTAAAATACACCAAGATATCAGTTGAAAGTTGCCCAGGACTCTTGGGTATTAATAATATTACTCTGAAAAAAAGACTTGGGATCCCGTCTCACCTCTTTTTCATTGGAAAGACCTCATGTTCAGCTGCACAGTGTACCGTTACATCCTGTTGGGCCATTAGTTCAGTCTTGTCATGGAGAGAAGAATGTCACCTACAAAGACTTGGAAACGACTTTGCAGCATTCCTGGTATTCCTCGAAGCTCTCCTGTTTAAGTACCAAGTTGCTCCAGCCTTACCTTGAGAACTGGCATGAGTGCAGTTTGAGATTTAGGTGTCCTTTATTTTTGCCTTTTTAACTAATAAAGCTCTTAAGATATTTCATATTTTAATTGTAAAACTGAAATTTCTACAAATAATGATCCAGGAAGCTAGGATATTATTCATTGGGAGACAGGAAAGGACATAGGTAGTAATTCAGTTTTTGAATGTCTTATTTATCGATTGATTGGTTGATTTATTGTCTGCATAGTGATTGTCTAGTATATTTATTGGATCTTAAATGACATGTACTGCCTAAAAGCAATAAGGTTGCAGGCTAGGATTTGACATTTTAGAAGAGCCGGTACCCATACGACAGCTTCCCTGGTTCATGTTTTTGGGTCTTTTACAATTAATTTTGAATGTAGTTTTTTTAAGACAGATTAGGGCAGAATAACACTAAATCATATTAGTTATTAACTTAGTTCATTTGTCTGTTGGCTATGTGTTTTTGAGTATATGATACTGAAATGTTAGTTATACGATACTAAATTTTTATGTAGCTAAAAATCATCTTTATTAAAAAGTCTTAGGATATGAGTATAAGTGGGAACTTACTTGTCCTGTCTTTTGTCTCTTAAACATGATGAAACAGTCAGCTATAGAGCAATTTCATTAGTGTATGTGAGTAATGGTTTTAGTTGACTCTAAGGGCTGGAAAAGGGCTCATAAGAAAGCTTCTAAAGCCTTGTGCTTGCTATTCCTCTGGCTGTCCATTCTACTTCTCTTTCTAATGCATGCTTTCCTTTCTTCTTTGTAAACAAAATGTTGACTTCATGGCTCAATTAAAGAGAATTGTAAAAATTTTAATTGGCTTCACTTAAAAGAAAATAAAAACACCCCTTCATTCTAATTGGAAGAAAAAAATTGAAATGATTGAATTCAACCCATGCAAAATCATGTGGTCTTCTCTGTTTACACCTAATGACTAACCTTTCTCTAAACGATTAATGGGGTAATTCTAATTTCTGTCTCCTTTTCCTTTTTCTTCCTGCATCCCATGTTGTCTGTGGTGGTTTGTGTGGTTGGACTCTTCCCTGGTCAGTATTTTTATTTCCAGGAGGTGTTCCCTGTCCTGGCTGCCAAGCACTGTATCATGCAGGCCAATGCTGAGTACCATCAGTCTATCCTGGCAAAACAGCAAAAGAAATTTGGGGAAGAGATTGCAAGGTTACAGGTGAGTCTCTTAGAAATAAATATTAAATAACTTGGATCTCCATTTTTCTTTCTTAATGAGATTCCCAAGTTTGCTCATGAAAACCATTCCTACTCATTGCCCCATCAATGGAGACAAGTGCTTTTATAGGCTTTACCTGCTGCATGCTTTTTGAAATCTCATATTTTATTTAAATTCATGCAAAAACAAAACAACGACAACAAAAAATAACCCCCCAAAAATTTCATGCAAAATTTAAGTTGTTCTTTTTTATTTACCCATATTTATTTTAATATAAAATATTCTAAATTAATTACCAGACTCCAGAAAGGATTGCAGAGTGCCTAGCCTTGGTCTAAATTGGAGCATATAAGTTTAGCTTAAGAAGGACAGTGGTAATATAAGTACATCTGTAAACAGCAGAGTACTTTCTATGCAGTTGTATCTATATGGTAGGCATTGGGGTTGTCAGAAACTTGCTGTGGCATCTGGGGCAACTTTTCAGCAGGAATAAGTGCTGTTTATTAGTTGTTTGTATTTTTGAGTATTGGTAAACAGAGGGTAGGAAGATAACTGTTAAGGAAATTTTAATATGGCCTAGATATTAGAAAGTACTATGTGAGTATCATTTAGGAAGTTCATACAAATTAGTCTTTTCATGAAAAAAGAAACCCAGGCTTATAAAAAATAAAATGTATACTGGTATTATACCCCACAGTGACATAATCAGAGAAAAGCATACTTTTTTACAAAACCCAGATTAACATATCTCATTTGTCTAGGAATTCACTTTGATCACAATAACTTAGATTCTTATATGAAAGGGGTTTCTGTGGGAGAGATTTTTTTAGGCTAGCATATTTAAAGTATTAGAAGTTCAGTTTATTTTCTGGGAATTCTGGGACTATTAGATTCAAGCAGGCTGTTATTTAGTCTCTGTAAACCAGTCACAGAAGAGCTCCTTTTGAAATTTTAATGCAGTTTAAAAAATCCACTCTGGAGAAAGGAAACTACTTTAGCCTCACAGTGAAAAGTGAGAACTTTTTTCAATTATAGACACATAAGGCTTTGTAGCTTTAGTTTTATAGCTTTATTATTCATAGGTCAAAAGTTAACATAGAACATAAACACCCAGAGATTGCCTGCTTGATTCCCGTCAAGGCACATGACTGGGTTTTGGCTTGGATCCCCAGTGCAGGAGGTAGCCAATTGATGTTTCTCTTTTTCTCTCTCTAAAGTCAATAAAAAAATCTTTAAAAGTAAAGGAACTGGGTATTTATTTCTGTTATACGAGTAAAAATTTTTAAAAAATCAAGAACGAATATTGAATTTTATCAAATGCTTTTTAATATCAGTGGAGATAATTTGATTTTTTAAAAACAAATCTATTAAGGTTGAAGAATTAGATAAGTAGATTTTCTAATATTAAAACCATTTTTGTATTTCTGTAATTTTGGTGTTTTAGATTTGCTTTGTCTCCTGATGTGATCACTTCATATAGATATTCTCTAAATGCCTGAGAATATTATGTATTCTCTAATAGTGGAGTTCAGGGTTTTCCATGTCTGGTGAATAAAATTCTAATCTTAAAAATTTTATTTACTTGGTCCATTCATCACAGAGACAGAGGTGTTAAAATCTTCCATTCTGATTACTGGTAGATGTATCAACTTCTCAATTTATATAGGTAGAAACTATTAAATGCAAAATTTAAGAAGTATTATATCTTTCTGGCAAATTGGCGAATGTTAAATAAACATTATGTATTGAATTATTGAATAATGCTTTTGACTTTATTGCCTATTTTATCTGATGTTACTATTTCTAATACCATCTAAGTAAGAAAATGTGGACTCTTGGTTTATATGAGGCATATGCTCATCTTATGAATTCTAATGGCAAACCGTTTTTTAAAAAATATTTTTATTGGTTTTTGGAGAGAGAGGAAGGGAGAGGGAGGGAGGTAGGGAGGGAGGGAGAGAGAGAGAGAGAGAAAAAAAAAACATTGATGTGAGAGCACAACATAGATCGGCTGCTTCCTGCACACCCCCTATAGGGGATGGAGCGCGAAACCCGGGCATGTGCCCTGCCCAGGAATTGAACCAGCAACCTCTTGGTGCATTGGACCACACCCAACACTGGCCAGGGCGCAAACCTTCTTTTAAAGCAAATTTTATATTGATGCTGAGACATCTTGTTTCTTTGTTGATTTAATATGTTGCTGGATAATATTTTTCTGATTCACTCTTTCATTGTGGGTGTAGTCCTTTGAAGTTCCTGCCTTCATGTGAGGTAGTGAAGGGGATGTTGCTCAGTTCTCTGTCTTTTTGTAGTTTCAAGACCCTGTCTCAGGTTTCCATGAGGGTTTTTAAATCATTTTAATTGATAGTCCTTTGGGTTATTGAAACATTGGACATCCAGTCTTCCTCAATGCCAGTTTATACTTACTGGCCCATGGGTTTCCTTTATTTTCTTGGTAATTCACACGTGTTTAAAGGGATGTCTGCTATGTATTATTATTAAATTTTGGGGTAATTTGTGATGAGAGAATTTCTAGGTTAATCTGTTGACCACATTGCTGAAAATGCAAAATCTCAAATTAGGTTTTTTTTTATATTTTATTTAAAAAAGAAACCAATGCTTTGTTGAGAAAAAGAAACATTATTATTATTTTTTAACATTTTCCTTTTAGCATGCAGCAGAATTGATTAAAACAGTGGCATCTCGCTATGATGAATATGTCAACGTGAAGGATTTTTCAGACAAAATCAACCGTGCCCTTACTGCAGCAAAGAAGGATAATGACTTCATATATCACGATCGAGTTCCAGACCTTAAAGATCTAGACCCTATTGGCAAAGCCACACTTGTGAAATCTACCCCAGTCAATGTACCCATTAGCCAGAAATTCACTGGTATGTCAAGTATTCAGTTGTAGTTTAATCTTACTCATCTTTTCTCCAGTTTAATCTGTTTTTTTTTTAGTAGCCCAAAATCACAAAGTTGCTATTGTATGCTCTGAATATATTTTGCATTCATATTGTTCAAAATGAATATGAGAATAAAAATTATTATATCTACAGTGAAATTTTTAAATGGAAAAGATGTCAATAAAGGATATGTAAAGTATACAACAGTC
This sequence comes from Myotis lucifugus, assembly GCF_000147115.1. Classification (NCBI taxonomy): domain Eukaryota; kingdom Metazoa; phylum Chordata; class Mammalia; order Chiroptera; family Vespertilionidae; genus Myotis; species Myotis lucifugus. Next base: position 178,909 of record NW_005871087.1, on the reverse strand, counting down.
AGAAAACTTGAAACTGTATTTGAGTAATGATAAAAAAACTTTAAATAAGCAGTTGTCATTTTGTTAACATTTGTTATATTATTGAAGATTCTGTCATTAAAAATAAACATTCATAAATATAACTTCAAACCTATCAAATTCTGGAGCCATGATTGTATCAGATAAATACGTTACAATATGCTTGGGTATTGTAGGTATATGCAATGTTTGGTAGTCTGTAGCTGAGATCCTAAGGATAATTAATATTCTAAGTTGTTGGGAAAGGCTGATTATTTTACTTATTTTTATTTAACAAACACAAAGTGTTTACCATGTGCCAAGGGACTCTTTTAAGCACTTTACAAATATTAGCTCATTTATTTTTCACAACAACCCCATGAGCTAGTTACTATTATTATCCCCACATGACTGATGAGGATGCACAGTGATTAAGTAATTTACTTGTCCAAGGTTGCATAGTTAGAAAGTGGTAGAGTGGAAATTGAACCATGGCACAGTAGCCCAAAACAAGTGAAGTGTTTTTTATGATTAGCTCTTCTTCACCAAAGATTTCTTAAATTCAATGACAGACACATCTAAAAGGTAAGAGATTTAAGTTCAGAGAAAAAGCTTTCATTGTCATTGTCCATCATTGTACTTTCAGTAGTGATTTAGTTTTACCTTTAAGTATTTGTAGACTTTTTATATCAGTATTGGAAAGGAAATATGAACAGTCACTATATAATTTGAGTTTTGTCTCAAAATTTTGTTGACATTTCCATTTTTAATTGTAGATCTGTTTGAGAAGATGGTTCCTGTGTCAGTGCAGCAGGCTTTGGCTGCCTATAACCAGAGGAAAGCTGACTTAGTTAACAGATCAATTGCTCAAATGAGAGAAGCCACCAATTTGGCAAATGGGTAGGTAGAGCTTATCTTTCATAAATTTATATGTAAAGTTCTAATGTTTTCTGTTTGATTGTTCTTTAACTAAATATTTATGAACATTTTACTTTCTGACCTTGGAACTGAATGTCAAAGATAAGTGAAATAGCAAATAAGCACATAACACACATAAACACACATTTCTTGGGGACACTATATTTATTAAGCCCTACCAAATACAGTTGGAAGAAATTTAATTACTGAAACAAAGTGAAAATGTTTGACCGCTAATTTGTATTTATTTGAGGGAAATGAGAAGTAGAAATTAACTTTTTTTAAAAATATATTTTATTGATTTTTTACAGAGAGGAAGGGAGAGAGATAGAGAGTTAGAAACATCGATCAGCTGCCTCCTGCACACCTCCCACTGGGGATGTGCCTGCAACCAAGGCACATGCCCTTGACCAGAATTGAACCCGGGACCTTTCAGTCCGCAGGCTGACGCTCTATCCACTGAGCCAAACCGGTCAGGCAGAAATGAACTTTTTAAGTTAAGATACATGGTATATTCAGTATTCTGAATCTGTTTTGTTTCTGGTAGATTCATTGGTTTTAGAAAAATCTTAAGTATAATTTTCCTTCAGTAAAGTACATCCATTTTAAATGTATAGGTCATTTCTATGGATAAATGTGAATACTCTTGTAACCACCACGATCAAGACAGAGAACATTTCTGTCACCCTAAAATGCACCCTCATGCCTCTTTCTTTCCCTTCAGTTTCTCTTCCCCTCACCCCCAGCCACTGTCTCTCTAGTGCTTCCTGTCACTATAATTTTTCTTTTTATACAATTTGATGTAAATGTAATCATTATAACATGTGGAGTATGTATATTATAGTACACTAGAGGCCTGGTGCACAAAAATTTGTGCACTCGGGGGCGGGGGTCCCCTCAGCCCGGCCTGTGCCCTCTAGCAGTCTGGGACCCCTCGGGGGATGACCACCTGCTGGCTTAGACCTGCTCCCCCGGGGATTGGGCCTAAGATGGCAATCAGACATCCCTCTGGCAGCCCGGGAGCCCTCGGGATGTCCACTTGCCAGCGGGGAGCAGACCTAAGCTGCAGTCGGACATCCTTAGTGCTGCTGAGGAGGCAGGAGAGGCTCCCACCACCACCGCTGTACTGGCAGCCGTCAGCCTGGCTTGTGGCTGAGCAGAGCTCCCCCATGTGGGAGTGCACTGACCACCAGGGGGCAGCTCCTGCATTGAGCGTCTGCCCCCTGGTGGTCAGTGTGTGTCATAGTGACCAGTCATTCCCAGTCTTTCTGCTGTTAGGGTCAGTTTGCATATTACCCTTTTACTATATAGGATAGAGGCCTGGTGCACGGGTGGGGACCGGCTGGTTTGCCTTGAAGGGTGTCCCGGATCAGGGTGGGGGTCCCGCTTGGGTGCCTGGCCAGCCTGGGTGAGGGGCTGATGGCTGTTTTCAGGCTGGTCACACCCCCTTCAGGGTGGGGGTCCCCACTGGGGTGCCTGGCCAGTCTGGGTGAGGGGCTGAGGGCCGTTTTCAGGCTGGCCAGCGACTGAAGCTCCCAGCCTCTCCTTTTTTTCTTTTCTTATTTTAATTCTGGGATTTATTTACCTTCTATAATTGAAACATTGTTGCCGTCACTGGTGCTCCCAGCTCTGAGGCTGTGGCTGGCCTGCTGAAAGCAGGTATCTGGGGTTTGTTTAGCTTCTATAATTGAAACATTGTTGCTTTCGGGCTCAGAGCCGGGCCGCGGCAGGTGGGGAACCTTGGCTTCCTCCATCACTGGAGCAAGCAAGCCTCATGTTCTCTTCGGCTGCATGGCTGCCGGCCGCCATCTTTGTTGGCAGTTAATTTGCATATCGCCCTGATTAACCAATGGGAAGTGTAGCGGAGGTACGGTTAATTACCCTTTTTGTCTTTTATTAGATAGGATAGTATAGCACAATATTGTTATGTATGTAATACCTACGGTATAGATAAGCACTTATAGCAGTGATGGCGAACCTATGACACACGTGTCAGAGGTGACACGTGAACTCATTTTTTTGGTTGATTTTTCTTTGTTAAATGGCATTTAAATATATAAAATGAATATCAAAAATATAAATTTTTGTTTTAGTATGGTTGCAAATATCAAAAAATTTCTATATGTGACACGGCACCAGAGTTAAGTTAGGGTTTTTCAAAATGCTGACATGCCGAGCTCAAAAGGTTCACCATCATTGACCTATAGTATATACTCAAAATGTGTGTTGGGTGTCTTGCACTTAGCATAATGTTTTTGAGATTCATATATGTTGTGGTTATCACTTTGATCCTTTTTATTTCTGAACAGTATTTCATTTTATGGTCAAAGGTCAGTCTGTTTATTTTTTCACCTGTTGATGAACATTTCAGATTGTTGATGCGGTGAACATTCATGTACAGATCTTTGTGTTGACATCTTTTATTTCTCTTGGGTGAATAACTTGGATTACAGTAGATTAGTTGTATGGTTAGTGTATGTTTAACTTCATATGAAATGGATCGATTGTTTTCCAAAGTGGTTGTTCCAGTTTATATTCCCACCTGCACTGTTTGAGAAATGTAGTTGCTCTGTATCCTCATCAGCACTTGGTATTGTCAGTCTTTTTTTTTTTAATAGAATATTTTTAATGTTAGTTTGTGTACCAGTATCTTGTGATTTAATTTGCATTCTCCTGATTAATAAAGATGTTGAGTAACTTTTTATGTGTTTATTAGCCATTCATATATCTTTCGTGAAGTGTCCATTGACATCTTTTGCTAATTTTTAAGACTGAGTTTCTTTCTTCTTACTAATCTTTGATGAACTCTACATATTTTAGAGGCAAGTCCTTTGTCAGATGTATGTAATTGAGAATATTTTCTCCTAGTTTGGTTTGCTTTTTCATGTTTTTAATTTTGATGAGTGTATAGATTTTGACCTCATTTTTCTTTTAAACATAAGTTTAACATTCCCTTTATTATATAAATGAAATAACAGAGTAATTGTTACTGTGCTACAAACTGAGAACAGATGAAGATTCTATAATTAATACTTAGATCAACTATGTTCTCTTTACATAGGTGATAATGAAATTATAACTTATGTATTCTGATTTGTCAGTGACAGTATAACAATCAGAAGTATAATAAAAAGATTATAGTTTTTAAGATAGACTTTTTGACTTATAATTACTTAGACTGAAAGAAGCTAAGTTAGAACTGTTAGGCAAAGGTATTTAGTATATTTTAATGTATATTTCTTTCTTTTTGGCTTTTAATTTCTGTGAATTTAAATAATTTAATGATTTTGTTTTAATTTTCTCAATCACCTATTTTTTTCCTTTTCCTTTATTTTTCTGTTGATAAGGCTTATCTACTTTTGGTATGGTAACTCCATTGCTGTTGACTTGGATATAGGAGATTAATGTTTTAAGGTGATTTAGACCTCTATGTAACATAGTATTTCATTTTTTCAGGGTGTTAGCATCTCTTAATCTTCCAGCAGCAATTGAAGATGTATCTGGAGATACTGTACCTCAGTCTATATTGACAAAGTCCACGTCTGTGATTGAACAGGGAGGCATCCAGACTGTAGATCAGTTGATCAAAGAGCTACCTGAACTACTACAAAGAAATAGAGAAATCCTAGATGAGGTATGTTTTGAGATTTGCCTTTCAAATAAATAGTTTGATTCCTTGGTGTCCAGCAAGGATTAGTACTGGAGGCTTTCTCCTGTATGGTTTCACAGGGAGGTACTCATCATCGTGGTGAATTTAATGTGGGCCAGAGCTTGACCTTCAGCCTCAAAAAGAATTTCAATTGAGTGAGAATAGGTTGATTCATGTCTGTAAGGGTATGTAAATGGACATTAATGAAACATATGACCATTGTGTAATATTAGTATGAGAAGTTACTGTCACATAAATTGTTCAAAGTCTTCATAATTAATGATTTTTTAATATTAAAGACTAGAGGCCCGGTGCATGAAATTCATGCATGGGTAGGGTTCCTAGGCCTGGCTGCCGGCTAGGGCCTCCCTTCATTCTGCGCCATCCCCTGGTGGTCAGCGCACGTCATAGCGAGCAATAGAACTCCTGGTCTCCCGGTTGAACTCCCGCGGGGACACTTTGCATATTAGCCTTTTATATATATAGATTGGGTTTCTTAGTGAACATGGAGTCAAACAAAGGAAGTTAGGCCATTAAATGTTTTATAAGTCCACTGTATCCATTTTCCAGTAGAGAAGGCTTTTATCGATAGGAATGGAGCACTAAAGTTTTTTGGCTAAAGACAACAGTTTGCTAATGTTATTCTCCCTTTATTGTGCCTTTAACTCTTTACTCTAATTGATATATTTCTTTCTTCAGGTATAATTATATTCAAGCTGGTTATATTGGCTTTTGCTAGTTTAGGAGTCACATCTCTCTTACATGACTTTTGTTATCAATGCTTTCATCCCTGATGTTCTGATTTTTCAGTTAACTTTCAGGGGATACTGTATTTTCATCATTTCCAAGTTCTTTGGGGCAGGGCCAAACTACTTAAGTATTTATGATGGTGTGAACCTTGGGGATGAGAATATTGACTTCCTAGGCTTATTTAAAAGATGAACTAAACTAAAACAGTGAAATGCCTAGCCTAGGGACACACAGTATATATGTGCTTACTAAATTATAGCTATTTCTACTATTACTATTACATTACTATGGTGATGATAATATAAGTGATATGATATAACATATTGAACAAGGAAAGGAAGAGGGAGAGAGAGAGAAGTATCACTGATGAGAGAGATTGACCAGCTGTCTCCTGCATGCTCCAGACTGGGGATCAAGCTGACACCTTGGGCATATGCTCTGACTGGGAATTGGACCCTGACCTCCTGGTTCATAAGTTGATGCTCAACCACTGAGCCATGCTGGGTCTTTACTGATGTTTCTTGTGTCTACTCGTGTTCTGTTAAATTCACACTCTAAGCCAGTAGTCAACTACGTAATTGGCAAACTAAGGATAGTGGCTAATTCTGGCTTGTGGTATGTTTTGTATGGTTCACTGATGAGGGATGATCTTTACCATTTTAAGAAGGTTGCAAAAAAAGGAAAAAAGAATATGGGACAGAGACTGTGGCCCCCAAAGCCTAAAATACTGTAGTGTTTGACAGAAGAGTTTGCAGACCTCTGCTCTAAGCTGTCAGGGATTAGCAGATACCATTGGCTCTAACACTTGTTTCCACTGGTAAATTAGTATTTTCTTATGTTTCTATCTTGTCTTCTCAGTTATGCATTAAAAAGGCATTTTTTACATGTTACTATTCAGTGTGTGGTATTGGCATAGAAGTCTAAATCTTATTTCCTATAGGTAATCAATTTTCTCTTTGTTTTGTTTATGCCATAACAACGGTTATGGCTTAACTGTTAACTTTATGGCTTCTAAGGTCCAAAAACTTTCTATTTATTTTTATCTTAAAAACAGTCTTTGTTTAAAGTAGTCTTGGTATATGGATGTACATAAACTCTTACTTATTCTTCTTCCTTTTTAATTTTACTGAGTAAAGTAATGGCTCACCTAGCCCTTTTACAAGATTTTTTAATTAAATACATTGTAACATGAATTTCTGCAACAAAGATTGTTGTGCCAATTTATATTCTAACCAGTAATGTAAGAGTAGTCCCATTTCACTAATTTTCATGTACTTGGAGTATGATCATTTAAAAATATTTAACTTTTTACACCAGAAATGACATCCATTGTTGCTTTGCTTTCTTTTTAAAAGTCATTAAGATTGTTGGATGAAGAAGAAGCAACTGACAATGATTTAAGAGCAAAATTCAAGGAACGCTGGCAAAGGACAGCATCCAACGAACTCTATAAGCCTTTAAGAGCAGGTAAAAATGTGCATAAATGACCTTCAAATTAATAAAGTCTCAATTTGGATCCACATTTTTGCTTGATTAAATTAGGTTCATTTGTAAGCCTGTTTTTACTGCAATTGTTGCTATTATAGCCCAGGTGTTTTTCTTCAGTTCAGTGATAAAAAATATAACAGATAATCCATATTCATTATAAGAAGTTCAGATTCTTGATAAGGGTATAAAATGAAAATTAAAATGTTCCTATAAGCTTTTCTATTCCAGCCATGTGCATATTTTATTAACATAAATGAGATCATATTATATGTATTATTTTATAATTTCACTTTACTTGAATCCTGGATGGTAAAAGGTGATTTTTAACAGTTAATTTGAAGCCAAGTTATTATTTTGAAAACTTTAGTTATTTTGAAAACTTTTTGTTAAGATAAAGGATGTCTTCATGGTAGCTAGAGAATTGTTTTATTTATCTCTGTAAAATGAATTACTGCTATTGAGATTTCTCTAAAAATATATCTGCTATTATGTAAGTCAAGTTGAAGCAGTGATCCTTTGAAAGAGAATATTTTTTGAATAAGTTGTAACAATTTTGGGGATGAATGATTTCTTTCTATATTCATGAGTTGTGGGAAAAGATTAGTCAAATAGCTTTTTATTTGGTGGACAGTGATCACAAATGTGTTTTAAGGTATAACTGTGCTTTTGCTTTATAGTTGGTTTTTCAAAAACAAAAATGCTAACACTTGACAGGAACTGAGTTTTTATTATTGAGTGAATCAGCGCCTGTAAAAGGGCGAAAAAGTAATAATCCTAAGAGAGAAGCTCCAAAATGCTGAAATTTAAGTACAAAGAATTGGGGCCTGTAGAAGGAGAACAGAACTATAAGTACAACCAACCCATAAACATTACTATTGAAATCATTATGATAACATTCTTTTTCCCACAGAGGGGGCCAACTTCAGAGCAGTTTTGGATAAAGCTTTGCAAGCGGATGGGAAAGTGAAAGAACGGTATCTGTCGCACCGTGACTCCATTGCTCTTTTGTGTAAGCCAGAGCCTGAGCTGAATGCTGCCATCCCTTCTGCTAACCCAGCAAAGACCATGCAGGGCAGCGAGGTAAGAAGAAGCATTTAAAAAAAAATATTTTTATTGATTTTTTACAGAGAGGAAGGGAGAGGGATAGAGAGTTAGAAACACCGATGAGAGAAACATCGATCAGCTGCCTCCTGCACAACCCCTACTGGGGATGTGCCCACAACCAAGGTACATGCCCTTGACCGGAATCAAACCTGGGACCCTTCAGTCCTCAGGCCGATGCTCTATCCCCTGAGCCAAACCAGTTAGGGCAAGAAGAAGCATTTTGATGTGGCTGGTCATCTGTTTATGAAAACCATGTTCAAGCTATTATAAACAACAAATTGCTGATTTCTTTCTTATTGGCATCTTTCTAAAAATGCAGATGTTAATTGTGGCTGTTATATTTAAAGTAGCATGATATGTACACTGAGTAATAGGTAATTATAGTAATATTACAATCCTGTAATAATAATTCTCATTTATTGATGCTTCCTGTGAGCTGGGTACTCTATTCTAGATACTCCATATGTTCGTATTTAATTAAGGTTTTATAAAAGGGAGAAAATTTCCCGAAGTGGAAGGACTGGGTTTGGCTAGATACTCTCTGACCACAGGTTCCTTGCTGCATACATTATTCTGTACTGCGTTCCACCCTTCCACCATATTCCACTGGGCCTACCTCTGAAAGGAAAACTGACATGTTAATAAATGGGTAACATCATTATGGCCTTTCTGTTGGTGACAGGAAGGAGAAAATTAATACTGGGGCATTATGGGCAAAATTAATTATGGGGCATTGGACTCAGAAAGTCCCAAAAGAGGAGAAAGTGCAAGTATGATGTCTTATGAGGTAATGTAGGATAAGATAGAGGCCCTGAATTACACAGAAAAATAAGCCAAAGTGCAACTAATACTACTGAAAACTTGAAAAAGATGAATTTCTGAGACCATAGATCTTAAAAGTTATCAGTGTTGTTCCTTATTTGTCTTTCCACAGAAGCATTTCATGTTTTTACTCAACCAAGACTTATTAGATATCTAATCTATGTAAGGCACTGTGCTAGGTGCTTTGAAAAATTAACAAATGAATCAAACAAAGCCTTTACCCTCCATTTATAGTTAAAGATTAGACATACACAAGGATGCAGTAATACAGGGTGCAATCCGGGGTAGAAACTTAAGTGTCGTAGTCACAGAAATATGCTGTGGGGATTTAGATGACACAGTACTTAAATTCCAGCATTTTGGAGCTTCTCTCTCTCTTTGTTGTTGTTAATCCTCATCTGAGGATTTTCCCCCATTGATTTTGAGAGAGAGTGGAAGGAAGGGGGAGAGACAGGGAGAAAGAAAAAGTGATGTGAGAGAGACACATTGATTGGTTGCCTCCTGCACGCATCCCAACTGGGGCTGGGGATCGAGCCTGCAACTGAGGTTGGTGCCCTTGACCAGAATTGAACCTGCGACCCTTCAGTCCACAGGACAACGCTCTAACCGCTCAGGAAAACTGGCTAGGGCTGGAGCTCCTCTCTTTAGAGACTTCTTAAGAAGTTGGCACATTATGAGAACAGAGTAAAAAGGCAGAAAAAGTGAACCCATATTGGATCCAAGGATTGAGTGAGTAGTTGTGGTCAGAGGAGCTACTAGAGGTTCAGTGGAAACCAGCCCCCAAAGTAAAGAGAAGACTGCATAGTTGAATGTGTATAGAACCTGGATCTCTAAAGGGGGTCAGGGGACCTAATGGAACAAAGAATACGAATTACAATAGTCCTCCTTATCCAAGGGGGATAATGAGGCCTGAAAATATATATGCTATGTTTTCCCCTCTACATCTATACCAGTGATAAAGTTTAATTTATAAATTAAGTACAGTAATACATTAACAACAATAATAAAGGAAAACAATTATAATAATATATTGTAATAAAAGTTATGTGAATGTGATCTCTCTTAAGATATCTTAATGTACTTTTCACTTAAAAGGAGCACTTTTTGGCTTCTTTTGGTATATCCAAATTGCCAGCATCATTCCTCTTGGCTTTGAGGTCACTATTAAGTAAAAGAAGTTATTTGAACAAAGGCAGTAATACCACAGCAGCCTGCTACTAAATGACAGCAGTCAGGTAGCATATACAATGTGGATACGCTGGACAAAGGGATGATTGCCCTCTAAAGAGGAAGTTGTATCCATGTGAATCATGCCTGTCCTCTGACAATACTTCTAGCTAACTTGGGGGTATTTTGCCACAGTTTTGGTCCACTATTTGATGAGACTTTAGTTTCTATACTATATAAGGACATGGAGTCTGTTTCAAAATAATACTATTAGAGTGTTCCTGACTCTCACCTGAGGCTATTTTTAAAATCAGTTCTGCATATTCCTTTTTCTAGTTTTTGTTGGACATAACTTACAGAGAGAGTAAAATGACATCTCTTATTTTTCTACTAGCTAAACAGACTTTATAGGGTAAACGCTTCAGAGTCATGGTTCAGGTTCCATTCTCGGTTTAAATGCACCAACAGATAATAGTTGCAACCTTTAAAATGTGTATTCTATTACTCCCTCCCCAAACAAACTGTGTCACATAATTACATAAATAGTTATACTTCAACAAAATAAAGGATGCTTTAATTCTTAATCTTTTCCTCTATCCCTGTCTGAATGTGCATGCCTAAGCTTCTTTAGTCAGTAATGTGCCCAAAGTATAGAGTTAAACCATAAAACCTAACTACCAGTTAATAGTAATTTCTTACACAATTGAACACTTACCCTTTGTTAGAAATTATCTTGTGCACTTACTTTATGTAGATTAGTTCAGTCTTCACAACAGTCCTGAGATAGGTACTATTATTATTCTCGTTTTGCAGGTGAGAAAATTGAGTTTTCCAGGCAGTAAACTGACCTTAGTTACACAGTAATTAAGTTTATTATATCCACTAAGGGAGTAAGAGTTGAAATATTTTTCTATGGAATTAATGTTTTACTTAGATGGACAGTTCATTCATTTGTTTCTGTATTCAAATTTTGATTTAATTTTAATTTTGAATGTGAAAAAGTGTTTATGATTCAAAAGAGAAATCTCAGTCCTTTTTTTTCCACCTTGTTCCCATCCACTTTCTATGAGTTATCATATTCACTAGTTTCTGGTTTGTCCTTAGTGCTTTTCTTTTTGCAGAAAATACATATGCATACATATGCACATAATATATTATGTGTATGTATATCTTTATATTCAGATTTCTCCTCTCTTTCTCAAAATGCAGCATCATACACACACACACACACACACACACACACACACACACACAAACACTTCTGCACCTTTTTTCTCCATTTAACAATATGTCATGGGAGTCATTTGGAAGTAAGATTTTTATCCACATTGTCTAACATCTGATTCCACTAGATCTCTTAAACAGACTTGACAGAATGTGTCCAGGTATGACACATTCTCTCCTTCCTTTAGTGTGTCTATGATTTGATGCTTCTTGGACCTCAGGAGTCATTTCTTTCTACTGCCTACACCCTCATTTTCTTTCTCTTTTTTCCCCATATATTTTTATTGATTTTGGAGAGGAAAGGAGAGGGAAAGAGAGATAGAAACGTTAATGACGAGAGAGACTCATTGTTCGGCTACCTCCTGCACGCCCCACACTGGTGGATTGAGCCCATAACCCAGGCTTCTGGTTTCTTTTGCAATTAAACTAAGATTTCTTTTTCTTTTTTTTTTTTCTTTTAAGGTTGTAAATGTATTAAAATCCTTATTGGCAAATCTTGATGAAGTAAAGAAGGAAAGAGAGGGTCTAGAGAATGACCTGAAATCAATGAATTTTGACATGACAAGCAGATTTTTGACTGCTTTGGCTCAAGATGGTGTGATAAATGAAGAAGCTCTTTCTGTTACTGAGCTGGATCGAATCTATGGAGGTCTTACAACTAAAGTCCAAGAATCTCTAAAGAAGCAGGAAGGACTTCTTAAGAATATTCAGGTGTACTTCATATACGTTCATAAAATTTATGTTTTAAAAAAATTAAAGG
>NW_005871087.1:155184-166930 GCF_000147115.1 Myotis lucifugus | reverse complement strand
TTTTTTGCAGTGTACATATTAATAGAAATCTGTAATCATTATTGATTGTTTTATCACACACTGAATTTGTGATGTTTTTACGTAAGGAAAGATTTAAAGCACAGTGCTACTCCAAAATAAGTATTTGTTAAATTTCTAGTAATTCCTGCATGTAATATATGATTTTCATAGTTGGAAAAGTATCAATAAAAATGTTGGGAGCTGCGTTTGATAAATAAATGTAAAAACATAAATTTTTCTATTAACAAGGTTTCACACCAGGAATTTTCGAAAATGAAACAATCTAACAATGAAGCTAACTTAAGAGAAGAAGTTTTGAAGAATTTAGCTGCTGCATATGACAACTTTGTTGAACTTGTAGCTAATTTGAAAGAAGGCACAAAGGTATGGTGTACTAAAAAAACAGTAGCTATCCAGTATAGATGTGAATATGTAATTTGGGAAGTTAATTGTTTTTTTTTTCCAGTTGGATCAAAAAAAAATTTTTTTTTGCCTTGAATTTGTTAGCTTTAATGACTTTTGCCTCTGAGAAGTTTGTTATAAGATCTTAACGAAGGTGGCACCGTTTCATGGGAACTTTGATGAATTGTGTATTTCACAAGGCAGAACGTGGTTTAAGATTTGATGTAACAGGAATTAGCCCAGAAATATCAAAAGCCAATGACACCTTTTTAGGAGAGGGATGTGGGGGTGGAAAGTTGACCAATTTGAATGACTTATGAGGAAACAGCTGTTCTGTGGTGGGGAAGGTGGGTGGGTGGGTATGGCTTTTATATTCTGTGCTTTATATTGGGTGATGATAGACTTGTGATCTGTTTGAGTCTCTGAGTGCTTACTAAATATGTTTTAAGTATTTTATTGCCTATTCTTTAAAGAGTTTAAGGAAATGCTTGTATTTTTAACAGTTACTTTCCTTATGAGGGAACAAGTGATTTTTAAGTTTTCTGGCACATCACTCCTTTGGTACTTTAATTCCATTATGATCATTGGATAAAGTTATCTAGATGTAAATACAGTAGATAATCATGTAAAATGCTCTAAAGAGTGGGTAGAAATACTGCAGAGCCTTTCAAAATAGAGAGGATAGTAAAATATTTTAATTTCGTTTAATAAAATGCTTTGTTGAAATAGACAAGTGGAAATTCTTCTAAGGGCTTCTGAAATGATGCTGCGTTTTTGAAGTGAATGTGCAGATCTAGTCCTTCCAGTGAAATAGGGCTGGTGTGTGAGGAATTGGGAAAATGTACAAAACATGGTCTGAAACTTTTAACTTGTTACAATTTTATTTTTAGTGACTTTGTTCTCTAAAAGCGATTTTATTTTTATTTTCTTGAGGAGTCTTAGCTCATATTTAATATTAAGTTAGACTTAAGTAGCATGACTGTGTCTAATGTAGAAAATTTTAATTTTTCACTTTTAACTGTCATTGACAATTGAGCTTTAGGTTGTGTTCCTCAGATTAAAAATTGTTCTGTTTTTTAACTTGTATTTGTTCTTTGCTTATAGTTTTACAACGAGCTGACCGAAATCCTAGTCCGGTTCCAGAACAAGTGCAGTGATATAGTGTTTGCACGAAAAACAGAAAGAGATGAACTCTTAAAGTAAGTTTGTTTTCTGTATTAAATTGTACTTAAAATATTTTTGTTTAAAAAACCAACCTTGTGGAGACTTTTGGGGTAAACTTGACAGTATGAGATAGCAATTTCTTTCCTTTGCTCCTGGGTATTTTATAAAACAAATAAGCAAAAATCTGCATGGTCCGGAAACAAAAAGATAGGAAAGAGCAGAAACTCTAGATGTAGGAATTACAGTGATGTCACTGAAATGATAATAAAGCAGCTCAGGGTGGCAGATCTCAGGAAATGCTGATAAATGTAAGTAGTTTACTTTGTGGTGGCAGATAGGTTCCTTACATAAACCAGAGGTACAGAACCTGGGGAAGATGGTGAAATCACTTTCTGAAGGAGACTACTGAGAAAGCTGGGCCAGTAACAGGACTCATTCCATGCTTAGTAGTCAGTAGAGAGTTGACACAGCATTGATATGAAGAGACTATATTTATCAAGGTGAAAAAATGGACAAAATGTAACAAAACCTACAGATCAGCGGTTCTCAACCTGTGGGTCGCCACCCCTTTGGGGGTCCAATGACCTTTTCACAGGTGTCGCCTAAGACCATCGGAAAACACATATATAATTACATATTATTTTGTGATTAATCACTATGCTTTAATTATGTTCAATTTGTAACAATGAAAATACATCCTGCGTATCAGATATTTACATTACGATTCATAACAGTAGCAAAATTACAGTTATGAAGTAGCAACGAAATAATTTTATGGTTGGGGGTCACCACAGCATGAGGAACTGTATTAAAGGGTCGCGGCATTAGGAAGGTTGAGAACCACTGCTATAGATGAAGAACATTCACCAAAATAATATTGTCACAGGACAGGTGAAAATTCTGAGCTAACATTTTACTATGAGGTAAAAAAAGGGTTAGGAAGCAACCTTTCTAAGGCACATCGAAAACAAATGCCAGATGGTGAGTAAACAGGTGATAAAACGTGTCAGAATTCATGAGAGAGAAGAGAAAAACACCATCACAGATCTAAGATGAAATGGGAAGGAACACAAAAGGAGAATATAGACAGTGAAGAAAACACAGGAACACAGAGCAGAAATGAGGAAGTCAAAAGAAAATGAAACCAAAGTAAAGATAGAATTAGAGATGGGCAAAGAAAAACCAAGATTGAATTATTATATCAAAAGGCTTATTACCTAATTTATAAAGAACTCCTATAGTCAAGAGGAGGAAAACCCAATGGAAAAGTGAGCAAAGGATGCAAACAAATATAAGTGGTTCTTAAGAATAAGAACCACATTCCAAAGAAAATGCACACATTGAAATTACTCAGAAATAACACTTTTCAGATTGGCAAAAATCTGGAAGTTGTTTAACATGCTTTATTAGCACACGTGCATTGCTGTGAGAGTGCACATTGGTGCAGTCCTTGTGTGGAGCACTTTAGCTACCAAGGTCAGGATTACAAATCCATAGATCCTTTATTCTGTTTTTGAGAATTTATTCTGAGGATACATTAGTATATGCTTGAAATGACATATTTATGAGCTAATTTGTTTCTGCATTGCTTGTAGCGGTAAAAGAATAGAAACAAACCAAACATCCAGGACTGATGAAATGAATGAAGCTGCAGCTGTACACTGAAATACTAGGCAGCTATTTACAAAAAGAGAGTGTTTTCTGTTTGCTGATATGGGAGGTTTTCTAAGATAGTTAATGTACAGAAAAGGTTAGGCACAGAACAGTTTGTAAAGTATGTTTTTTTTGTGTGTGAAAAGGGAGAGGCTCTATGCATTTGAATTGTTTTATTTATGCATAAGAAAACTCAGGATGGGCTCCTAAGAAAGAATAGTGGGTATCTTTCTGGGGAGTGAATGGTGGAGTGGGAACTGGCAGGCAGGGGTCTTTCACTTTTTAAAGTTTTGAGTCATGTGAAAGAATACATAATCTTTTCAGATAATTACATTAATCTAAATAATGGGATTTCATGTTTTTATAGTCAAAACCAAGTATTCTGATTTTAACTTTTTGGATTGTGTTCATCCACCCCCTCCACTTTTTAGTTTTTGAGCTGTAGAACTTTTTGCTCAAACTCCGTCTTACAGAGAATCTCAGTTTGTAAAATAGATAAAAATGGATCTTGCTCAGATCCAAGCAGGGTACAGGGCTTATAGCTGGACCTTTGTTAAAATCACTGTTATGCTCAGGGCCTAAATTCTTTAAACATTCTTATTGAATGTCAAATAAAAACAAGAAAAGTATATATAGATGTATATCGTTGAATTTTCATAAACTGAGCACTTTTAAGCACCCCAGAAGCATAGCTAATGCATCCACCTAGTCATTATCCCCTCTCCCATAGCAATCACTGCCTTGACTGAGCGTGTAGACTAGTTTCTCCTGTGTTTGCACTGTATATAAATGGAATCATATGTACTCTTTTGTGACTGGCTTTCACTCAACATTATATTAGTGAGATTCATCTGTATGATGTTCCTGTATGTATTTCATTGTATGAATATACTACAGTCTTATTTATCAGTACTATTTTTGAGTATTTGAGTAGTTTTTAGTTTTGGGCTATTGTAAATAGTGTGGGAATGAAGGTTCTAAAACACACTGTCCAATATTACAGTTAGCAGTAAAAGAATAGAAACAAATCAGATGTCTAGAGCTGGTAAATTAAATAAAGGTACCTCTGTATGTTGATACTATGCAGTCACATGTACAACTTAAAATTTAAAATCCCAGGTAGCCACATTAGAAAAGCTAAAAGAAACAGGCAAAATAAAATTCAATAATACATTTTGTTTAACCCAGTATGTCCAAAGTAGCATCATTTCAAAATATAATCAATGCAAAAATTATGAAGGAGATAGTTTATTCCTCTCTCCCCCACACTAAATCTTAGAAATCTGGCATGTAATTTACACTTATAGCACATCTGTTTTATTTAAGTGAGATTTTGGGATGGATTTCAATTTATCGTGGTAGAGGGGATTTAAAAATGTTTTTCTGTTTTTTAATACTGTATTTTAATGGTCTTTTCAACTATCTCTTTTATGAATTTACCTTAGTAATATATTTTGAGATCTCTTTCAACATGAAATAGCTCAGTGCCATACTTTTTTTGAATATCTTTAGAAAGTATTTATTAAGAAATTTATAAAATGGTTTGAATAGATTAGCTCTCTCACCTGTTGTTATGGTTTCTGTAAATAGTGATTAAAATATTAGCGAGATGACTATGCGGTGACTATGAGCTGCTGTAATTTTCTGGTTGTTATATTAGGAGTTTCTCATCTAGAGGATGACCTCTTATTAAGACTGGGCAGAAGCTGTAGCTGGTTTGGCTCAGTGGATAGAGCATCAGCCTGTGGACGGAAGGGTCCTGGGTTTGATTCTGATCAAGGACACATGCCCGAGTCTCAGGCTTGATCCCCAGTTGGGGTGTGCAGGAGGCAGCCAGTCAATGATTCTCTCTCATTATTAATGTTTCTATCTCTCCCTCTCCCTTCCTCTCTGATATTAATAAAAATATATTAAAAGAAAAGAGAGGACAGTCGTTTAGGTCCACTTGCCCAGTTTGACATCTTCCTTACTCTAGCTGTAACTATGATCTCTGAGAGTTTTCCTTTTTTCCTAGGCGTCAGAAGTAGCATAAGAACTAATTTCATTTTATTAAATAGGAGGGAGAAAGAAGATTTAAGGTAGTTCTAGTCAAGAACATAAACGGAGCATGTTTTAAAATAGCATCATTGTTTTGAATCTATGTTCTGTGTTTCATGTATGAAGAAAAGCACCTGATATTTTATGTGTGTTGGGTTTTCTTCTATTGTGTTAATTTCTAACACTTGTCTTTAATAAGGGACTTGCAGCAAAGCATTGCCAGAGAACCTAGTGCTCCTTCGATTCCTACACCTGCCTATCAGTCCTCTCCAGCAGGAGGACCTGCCCCCACTCCTCCAACTCCAGCGCCAAGAACCATTGCGGTCAGTAAGCAAACATTTGTACATGGAAGTTTACATTAGTGACAGCTTGCTTGCTGTAAAGGATGGAACAGACTTCATGTTGGATAAATCTGTTGTCACCATTTTGATCAGGTGACCAACGTGATGTTTTGCAGTGTGAAGAATTCTTGCCAAAAAAATCTTTAACTTGAATCTAATCAAGTCTTTAGAACCATCTTTTCTAAAAGGGGATGTCATAGAAAGAAAAAAAAAATAGGCAGAGGGCTTGTTTTAGGTTGAAAGAGTGGAAAGATTCATAATAACCAAGTGCAATACATGAATCTTGATTGGATCCATAAAAATACATGTAAGAGCTTCTTTTGGTGATAAGTAGGAAAACTTAAATGTGGAGTGGATACTTGATGATATTAGGGAGTAAGAGTTAATTTTCTTAGGGTGAAGTGGTACTATGATTATATAGGAGAATATTAGAACTTACATGTGTATTATACTATTCTTTTAAGTGTTCTGGTCTTTAAAAAATTTCATAATATGTTGGGATCAGGATGAGATTACAATAATAAACTGTACCTAACCTGCTTCTTCCTCCCACCTCAGTTGTCTAATCATTGGGAGAAGCAGTGAGCAGTAAATGATTAAATATTGGGCATCAGGAAAAGAGCAGTGGCTACCGAGGATCCACAAATTGGAGAATTAGCCCTAGCCTGTTTAGCTCAGTGGATAGAGCGTCAGCCTTCGGACAGAAGGGTCCCAGGTTTGATTCTGGTCAAGGGCACGTACCTGGGTTGCAGGCTCCTCCCCGGCCTGGGCCCTGGTTGGGGCTTGTGCAGGAGGCAATCAGTCGGTGTGTTTCTCTCACATCGATATTTCTGTCTTTCCCTCTCTCTAAAAAAAAAATAAAAACAATGGAAAAATATCCTCAGGTGAGGATTAAACAAACAAACAACAAATTGGAGAATTATTCCTCAACTATGATACATTTCTAGAGTAATAAGCCAACATTTAAGAATGGGAATTACAAGTATATCTAATTGGAATCTGTAGAGTTTCTCTCATGCCCCCTCATTTATTTTAATTGATAACAATTTGAAAGAAACATGAAACATTTTGTAGTTAATGCTGACTTTTCCTTATAGCCTAGTAAGCCTCAGCCCCCAGCCCGGCCTCCACCTCCTACGTTTCCAGCAAATCGAGCACCTGCTGCTGCTGCCTCAGCTCCCGCAGTGACTGGGACTCCTGCACCTGCTGCATCCCAGACTCCTGGCTCAGCTCCCCTTCCACAGGCCCAGGGGCCCCCCTACCCCACCTATCCAGGATATCCCGGGTAAGGCGGAAACTGTGTTTATCCCAGTGAATCAGCTAATCATCTGCTCTGGTTAATCTGTTAAAAACAGGGTTGTCGCTTCTCTGAATGGATGTGTCATAAATGAATAATCTACATTGTCAGCTCATGCAGAAGTAAAAATAATGTTATAGTCACTTATGTGAGTAGTTGGGATAGCCATTTCCAAGCATATTTATGTTTTTAGTTTTTACATACTGGGTTTATATCAAATCTCTTCTGTATGGAATTCAGAATATGTTTCCTTGATCTTATTTATTTAGGTGATAAACAAGTGCCTTTTCTGAGCTTAGCGTGAGCCAGACTGATACGGCCTTATTTATATTCCTGTACTTTGAAATCTTTGCATATTGATAAACTGTTGAGCAGAAATTTATGTAATTATGGAATGTATTTTCTTAAAGATCTGCTTTCTTTGTGATAATTAGTTAAAAATCAAGACATTTGACTATTTTTTAAGTGTGCTTCAAACGTTAAGTCCATTCTGTCTTTCCACTATTAAGAATTTTTACAAATAGTAAATTTATATGCATTACAGTGAACTTGATATTCTTTCATTTCAATTAATAACAGGATTAGGAACACTTTTCTCTAACAGGTACCGTGAAACAGCTGTTTTCTTCTCTCCACTGTTCTCTAATAGACTGAGAAATGGAGACAAATGGCTTTCTTGGAAAAACTGGTATTAGAATAATTATAGTATGTTTTGTTTTTTTCGTATTTGATTTATCAATCCAATTCTTTTCTTCTTCCCATCAGGTATTGCCAAATGCCCATGCCCATGGGCTATAACCCTTATGCGTACGGCCAGTACAATATGCCATATCCGCCAGTGTATCATCAGAACCCTGGACAGGCTCCGTTCCCAGGACCCCAGCAGCCTTCATACCCCTTCCCTCAGCCCCCACAGCAGCCTTACTATCCACAGCAGTAATATGTCTGCTCAGAAGCTCAGCTGGTTCAGTTCAAAGGGAAAGAATACTAATCTGCAATAAGTTACTAAACTCCATGCTCTGGTTAATATAATGCACTCTACTCTGAATGCAGTGTATAATTTGTCTGCGGCTACAAACTGAAAGCTGTGCCCCAGTTCCACATTTGATTGCACATGTGAGATTTGCTGCTTTTGCAGTATAAACACTAGGTATACTAGGATTTGAAATAAATTATATTACAGTTCATAAAAGTTGAAAATAAGAAATTAAACCCACAAGAGAAACCTTTGAAATAAATATACTTATGTCTACAGAAGCTGTGATTGGGTTACCAGATACTTACAGTGATGGTTTAAATACTGATATTCAAGAAAACCAAGTTTTCTTTCTCTTTTGGTTTATTGATTTGGTTTAATTTCCATTATGCTATTTTGCATAATCAAAGCATTGTAATCTTATAATTTAAAAATAAATTACTTAAGAACAGTTTTTATTGTTATGTTTTGTCATTGATTCTCATTACTGTCTAATTTCTTTGTAGTATTAGTCTCATTTTATATGTACATGAGTTAAACAGATACTGTGTTTAAGTGCATGATTAGTGCAGGTTAATAGGTTCAAGTACATTTTATGGGAAATTGAAAAGTATCATAGTTTATCTTTCATGTGCTGATTAATATATTAATTTTGAAATTTATTTTGAAAAGTCCTATAATGTGGAAGGAACACAATTGGTACCAAAGATTCTCCAAATAAATATACAAATAAATATGTATATTTAATGTTTTATTAATTTCTCCCAAGAAATTGGTACAAATTCTGGTAATTATTTTTTTTATAACCTGGTTAAAATACATTATTTACAATACTGTCTAATATAAACGGGATTGTTTAAAGAAAATTTACTGTGCCCTTCTTTTTTCCACCTTACTGTCTTAACTTGGTAACATTTAATGCACAATGTATGTGAGTAGATTTAAGCCCTTTCATTTTTATGCTCCTAAAGATTGGACTATTTTATAATTCAGGGAGCACACAAAACAGTTGTTGGGAGCATATGCCAATTCTGGAATAGGCTGTGTATTTAATATTAATCTCTGCTGTTAAAGATAACTAATCACTGTATAAACCTCAGTAAAAGTAGTGAGCCATGCTTCATGGAATGAGAAAATGAGAAAGGAATGAGTTGTTTGATATCACAGTGGGATCTGTTCTGCGTGAGATTCATTTCTGAACACATCAGGCATATGAGCAGTTTTCCAATGGATTAGTTTATGCTTATTTATTAAGTTTTAATGCCTACATTTTCTTGCCTTATTGTTTCATTTAAATGGTACTGTCACTTGGTACACTGTGGTTTTCATTGGCAGTTTGGGTTTATATTTTAAATGTTGGACTGAAGGTGTGATTGTAAAAGAGAATGAATTGGTTTTAAAATATATGTATATTTCAAAATCTTACTTTGTTGTATGTAGAAAACATGAAGGCATGTTACTGCAATATAAATTACCTTTACATGGAATATTACAGTTGGTTTAAAGTCCAGTAGTTAAAACCTTGGCAAAAGATAGGTTTTTACATATCAAAGCTAAGTTTTATTAATGTGGAATCATCAAGTGTGACATGGCTTGTTTGACTCTTGTGTAAATGACATTTAAGTTATACATTCTTATTACTCAAGGTGTCATATACTAACATAAGATACTCCGTGAGAGGGGTATTCCAAATTGCTAGTTTATAACTCTTGCTAATGCAGAAAAAAACGAAAACAAAGTTGGCCTGAATATTCTCTTGGGGAAAGATGGTGCTGAAGAAAGAGTAAGTGCATCCAAAGGCCAAAAGAGAAGTTATCAGGCCTTTAGCCCATTTCCCGTGCTAAGCTAGGCCTGCTCCCAGAGCGCCACGGGAAGATGGTTAAAAGATTCTAGGAGAGGGGGCCCAGCGCTGGTGCCAGCCTCTTCCAGCATGCCCGAGCTGCTCGGCAGCCTAGCACCATTCCTCCTGTCCGCTCACTCACCCCTTAGGTAATCCGGGATGCTTCTTTTGGCCATCTGTGTCTAGGTGCCGATGACCAAGGGTCGGCAGGCCTCCATCGGCAGGTCTGTTTATAGGCCTGTCTGCTGTCATCCTGATGGCTCATGGAAAGACATTTCTCTGAAGTCCATTACATTCTAGCAAACAAGAATGAAGCCTTCACTGGGCTCATTTTTATCAAACTTTTTTTATCCTTTGCTTAGCTTCCAATATCCTACAAAATCCCTGAAAAAGGTGTCCCGGATAATGCTGTTTTGGCGATAGGAGAGTGTCTCTCTAGTTCAGGTATGTTAATGCCCGTGTTTATAATTAGACTTTTTGATGATCTTTTGGGAAACCATTCCCAGTCCATTTAGGTTCGACTTTGGAACACTGTTTCAGAATGGATTATCCTTCCAGTGATGGAGTTCTGGATAGAGAGCCACAAAACACTAACATTTCTTTTTCTTAGTCGCAGATGGGTGGTCTGATCTCTCAGTCTCGTGTAAAGTACCGGGCTGTTACTCTGCCCCTTGCTCTCTATTCTCAGTTAAGAAAAATACTCATACATCACTGCAGACCATTCAGTCCTTGTGATATAACCATGTACCCGTACCCCCAGCTTTGCAGTGTTTAATCTCCCCTCCCCAAATCTAAATGTTACAGAACAAAGACCAAGATTTCACAGCCTTCTGTCCCTGACCTTCTATCCCAGTGTTGAACTAGCCTTTCTAGTCCAACACATTTTGTAAAAAGTTTTCCATGAGAGCTTTACAGTTTGCAAAAGTGCTTTGTACAATGCAACTTGTTAAGTAGGTTTTAGTTTGCTAGTGGGAATTTTTTTTTTTTATCAGTATATCTTGAAGAATTTTGCTATTAACCTAGTGGCATCTTTTTTTTTTTTTTTTTTTTTAACAACTGCAATTCTTAGTTGATTCACGGAACAGGATACAAAGTAGGAAAAAACTGCTATAGTATTGTTATTACTAGTTTAAATGTAGACTTTAAAACTAAATGGTGATTATAAGATTTACATGGAAGAGCAAAGAAGGAAAAATTCTATTTTTAAAGAAAAAGAGAATATTCAGGCTTTATTTCTGGTATGAAGTTTATATTTTTAAAAAATCCTATATTATCACACCAGAGATTTTAGATTCTTTTCTGGTTACAAACATTGCTGGTAGTTGGATTATATTTTTATTGTATTCATTTCTCTTAGGGGGAAAATTGTAAAGAAACAAAGAGGTTCCAGATGAATGTATCCTGGAAATAAAAGTTGAAAGATTCTTATTTCTTTGGAGTATGAATTCTTATTTAAAGTCCTTATTCTTCAGCTCTATAGTTTCTGTAATTTCTTTAACAAATGGTGGGTTGGGAATAAAAAAATAATAGCCACTTTGACTAAATGCATGAGACTATAAAACGCAGACAATGTTTAAATGTTTTCCTAATAGCTGTCCACCCTATGATTTATCATGGATGGACCATGTTTTTCGTTATGATTTTCCCTCAGTTTTTTCAGATGACTAATTTCAAGTGTCATTTTCTGGGTTGATTTTTTGAAACTGTTTGACAAGTATATGTTAATTGAGCAGTGGAGGGGGTGGTGAAACGTGTTTATCTTTTAAAACATATTTTCTTCCTCGTTCTCCCATGTGCTGAGGTCAGCTGCAACTGTTTTATGTAGCTCAGAATGCACAATTTGTCCTAAATTGTTGATTTTGTATCCCTTTCAACAGTTCAGGGTGAATAAGCTAACTCCAAGAATGAAGTCCGAATTCTTATTATGTATATTTTAAATATAGAAAAGTTGGGCATAGTTAAATCATTAAAAAAAAAATCCTCACCCAAGAATTTGTTTATACTGATTTGAGAGAGAGAGAGAGAGAGAGAGAGAG
>NW_005871087.1:149327-155063 GCF_000147115.1 Myotis lucifugus | reverse complement strand
ACGGTTTGAAGGTGATAAAATATTAAGATGTGGATTTGTGGCAGGGAGTTCTCCATGTTTTTCTCCCTTTTTCAGCTCTGGCTCGAGACCCTTTGCTTGTTCCTGCCTCAGGTGGTGGTGCTAGGTCGGGGAGCAGAAGCTGGAGTCTGGGGCCAGGGTTTGAAGGACGTGAAAAATCTCGGAGGGGATAGCTTTTCGGTATAGAGGGATGGTGGCACGCTCCCAGCAAGGCGGGGCTTCCATAGCTGAAGGGACCATTAGGTGGGCAGCATGAAACTGACTCAGGACCTGGCTTGGGGAGCCAGCAATGTGTGAGTCTGAGTTTTTTGTTTTTTGTTTTTTAAATATATATTTCTATTGATTTGAGAGAGGGAGAGCGAGAGAAACATCAATGATGAGAGAGATCCATTGATTGGTTGCCTCCTGCATGTCCCCACTGGGGATTGAGCCTGTAGCCTGGGCATGTGCTCTGACCTGGAAATGAACCATGACCTCCTGGGAATCAACCACTCCGGCCAGGCGAGTCTGAGTTTTTTTTTTTATCACCCTGCGTGGGATGGGCTTTAGCGTCAGAAACAAATGACCTCAATAAGTCAATGGATATTGCTTGTGTGCGTGGGTTGGTCAGCTTCAACTCGCAGCCACCTGCTGCACTGGGCTGTCTGGGATAGCGCGAATGTTCATGCCGTGCACATCTGCACGCGTGGTCTGATGGCAGCGCTGCATTCATGTTCCCTTAATCTGTGCCTTCTCTTCCGTGTGCCTATAGTTCTGTGGTATCTACCTTCCTGCAAATGAGACCTCTTGCTGATTAATGCTTTAGTGCATGTTGTGGAAGAGGAGGCCTGAGATCGTAAGAGCCACTCACAAGGGATGGCCTGCTGGAGGAGGGCAGTGAGAGGACCTGACCACTTACACACCAGGGACTCCATCCGGGGAATTGGAGTTCCCCCCACTTCCACTCCCACTCCCACTCCCATTCCCCTGTCCTTGGAATGTCTCGCGGCCCACCATTCTCACTAGGAACCAGTTTCAAGGTCGGAACCTTGAAAAGTAGGTTTTGAGACTCTCTGGACCGGATACGTGACAGAACCACGTAAAGGCCTCGGTATAAACTTTTCAGATTCTGACAGGCGGTGCCGAGACCTACTCATCTTTAATGGGTTATTAGAGGCAGCCTGACCTGGGCCCCAGTTCTGGCCTCGTCCCCCAGCAGCTGTGTGATTCTGAGCAAGACATGCCCTCTGTCCACCTCCATATCCTCGTTGGTGAAACAGGTAACAATCCGTCCTCAGGATGGGGCAATGCCTGAAGGACTGGCCCCTCTAGGTGCTTAAACACGAATAGAATTGGCTCTCCGTAAATTACACAGGCTCTACCTGACCGCCAATGTGGTTCACGGCACAAAAAGTTTTATTAACCTCCAGTTTTATTCATGAAAACTTTCTGGGGAAGAGTGGCAATTTCCAGTTAGACCACAAGAGGGTACTATTTCCCAACGAATCTTTTCAAAGATCACAGCAGGGCTTTTTCTTATTCCCTCTCAACTCTTGTTCTAAAATTGGTTCAAGTTTTCTTTTTTACCTTTAGCAATGTCACGGGCGCCCTGTGAAGGAGCTCTGTATCTGCTTCCCTGCCAAGAGCTGAAGCATCCTTGCATTGTGAATCGAGGAAGCTGTGAAACAAAACAGTGAGTCTCCCAGGCGCGAGAGAACTCTTAGGGCCCACAGTGCATTTCCTGTCCCCCAAAACCCCAAACAAAAGCATGCCTTGTGAAGCAGAGAGTACACTCGATTTGATATTCTGATAGGAACAGACCCTCCTTTAGGGTGGAAACCTAGCTGAAGGTTTTCCCTTAATTAAAGGCGGTTAGAAGAAGGTGTGTTTGGGAGTGGGAGAGGGGAGGGGGCCAAGGCGGGTGGGGAGGAGGGCGGGAGAGTAGAACTTTACAGGCAGAGAAAGGATGTGATCCTCTAATAAAAACCCAGGACCCAGCCAGGCCTGCACTTGGTTCTGCAGTGTTTGCCCCCAGGGCTGATTTTAATGGGAACAATTTCACACGTTCCTTGTCCTTTGGCCACATCAGCACACAGGTCACTGTATATATTTAAGGACTCAGAATAGAGGTCTTAGAGTGTCTAATTGCTAAAGGCAGCAGCCATTTTGACCAGTCAGCATCCAACCCAGGCCCAGCTCTGCAAACCTCGCTCGCCCTGAAGTAGGTCAGGAGGAAGGGAGGGCAGGGAAATGTTGTGTGGGAGGGGTCACTTCCACTGCTGGGTGCTGGTATCCAGTGCTGGGTGCAGCCCCACCCACTGACTCTCAAATTAACATCTGTTACCCTGTCTGCTTCTCTGACCTTTAATGATCGTTGCTGTGTTTTTGCAATTTTAATTATGAGTACACTGTCCTTTCTTTTTTTTTTCTTCCCTCCCTCCCTCCCGCCCTCCCTGCCTCTCTTTCTTTCATTCACTCATTCCTTCACTCATACGTGAATGCCTCACAGAACGCTTGGCACATGTTGGATAAACATGACTACTCTGCATAGGGTCTTTTGGGGTATGTCTACTGCATGACCATCAGGCAGGTTGTTGATCAAGCAAGTTGAGTCCCAGTTTCCTCATCTATAAAACGGGCGTCATACTCCCTACCTCATGAAATTACTGTGGGGATTCAGAAAGCAAAGCGTGTACAGTCAGCACCATTCCTGGCTATTGCTGTTGAGGGTCCTCGCTTTGCTCCTTGGGCCTGTGGTGTCCACGGGGCAGGCAGTTATCAGCAGCCAAGCACCCCCGATACCCCGGTGAACTTCATGCTCTTCATTAAAGTGCCGCGGATTTATTTCGTGAGGTGACGGTGTGACAAATTCGGGATGGCCTGGGCGAAGTCCCAGATCTGACACCTAATGACCACAAGACCTGAAGCTGATTACGCGGCCGCTCTGTGCTTCAGCGTCCCGTCCCAGTATTTGAAAAAGGTGCAGGATGGGACTTTCTGCAGAAGGTTATGAGTTAACACAGGAAGTGCATTTAGCATGGCCCCCGGCACAGAGGAAGCTCTCAAAAGGCTGAGCTTGGATGGCTGTTGTGATTGCCCGAGGCAGCTTGTGAAGTGTTCTCTGATGACAAACCTAAGTCCGCTAGTCCGGCTGGACCAGCGGGCTCATGTCCCTGGACCCTGTCCCCTCAACATGCCTGGTGAGAAAGGGATGGGGGCAGTGGTGGTGACGGGGGGGCTGGGGGAAATCACCGAGAGCATGTGCCTGCCAGTTAGTCCTGGAGGAGCTGGGCCTGGCAGCTGCAGGCTCCTCCCCCTCCCCCCACCTTGTGCTCAAATGTACATCCTGCTCACCGTGCCCTCAGTGGGAATCAGATTCAAGGATGCAGCCTTGAGGGGGTCCTGTGCTGGTGAGACCTCTGTGCGGAATACGTGACCAGGCCCGGTTCAAGCCTCTATCTGAGCTTTAAGATCCTGGTGGACGGTGTGGATCCACTCGCCTTGTGACGGCCCCAGACAACCCTCTTGAGTAGGTTTCCTTGCTGGTGAGACCTGCCACCTGCCAACCTGGAGTGGCCACTGCCTGACCTCCGTGTATGGGCCCAGTTTTCCAACCAACATGGGTCCGAGGGGTGGGGGGATTGTGGTGGGGGGGATGGTAGGAGTCGTTGGAGATGGCGATGGGTGCTGGTGGAGTGATGGGGGTAGTTGCTGGCCGTCTGGGTGCAGGAATGGCGATGGAGTCGTTGGAGATGATGATGGGCCCAGGGAGGCCGCGGCAGTGGGTGGGGAAGGAGGACTGGCCCTCCTCTCTGACGCCTGGGAAGCCACCGTGCTGGGACCAGCTTCAGGATGAGGTGTGCCCCCGAGTGCGGGGTGGGTCGGGGCGCAGAGCTCGGCAGGACTCCTGATGCGCCCCGCAGCCGGGGTCGGTCCTGGGACTGACGCTGCAAGGTCGGCTTCAGCCTGTGGTCAGGGAACTGGTCTCATTCATTTTTGGACATGCCAACACTTCCTATAGCGTCTCCCCTCACAGGACATCCCCCCCGCCTCTCCCTCTCTCTCAGAAACCACAAGCACCTTAAAGATATGGTACGAATGTCTCTCATACCGTCCCTTTGATGTTGGGGTCAGATAAAAGCACCCCGAGTTCTGGGCGACAAAATTGAGGTGATGCTTCGGGTCACATGTTTCTTAAACTATTGAGAGGCGGCGTCTGGTTTGAAACCCTCCGTGTGGCTGGCAGAAATAATTTTTGATGAAAAAAGGGGCCATTTTGTTATATTTCAACCTCAACCTCAACTGTGGAAAAAGAGACGGCAAGGAAAGCTCTGTCTTCTCCTTTCAGGGGCCGGGCGGGGCGCTGTCTCCTGTGGGTTGTGTGTGGCCCTAATTCCTCTCTGAGGGGAGCCAGGTGCTGGGTGGGGCTGGTGCTGCAGGAGTGAGCCAGGGGCGGGAGTAGAAGGTGCAGTTTGTATTTTTAAACACTTTTTATCGATGAGAGAGAGAGAGAGAGAGAGAGAGAGAGACATCGATTTGTTGTTCCACTTAGGCATTCATTGGTTGCTTATACGTGCCGTGACTGGGTATCGAACCCATCACCTTGGTGTATCACGACGATGCTCTAACCCACAGAGCTACCCGGCCAGGGGGAAGTTTGCATTTCAAACTGGTGAGTGAATGGTGTGTGCACCGCCCTTGTCATCCAGGGAGCCATTTTAGAGAGAGGGGAACACTAACCTCTTAGAAAACGATGCGCTCCACGTTCAGCGAGGCTGAGAGAAACCACACGTTCCCGGGTTGGAGCCCCGCAGGTTCTTCCAGACCCTTTGAGGCTGGGCTGCTGGGGCCCGTCCTGGCGGAGTGGATGCCAGCGGCTGCCGATGCCTCTAACCTGGACCAGGAACAGAGGGGCCCCTGCAGGCCGCTCGTCTCCATCGGGGCTGCTCCCAAAGCTGCTCCCAGCGCAGGTGAAACAGGAACCGGCTGGGCTCCTGCTCGCAGGTGTTTTATGGAGGCGATTGAGGCCTGAGGACTCCCCCCCCCACCACCCCTGCGGTGGAGGGTTCCGATGTTATCAACTCATTACCTGGTGCCCCGTTATTTGCCTGCAGGTGCAGGCATCCGCGCTCCATCAGGTGGCTGAGCACTGTCAGGACACCAGTGCCACCGAGGTGGCCTCCTGGATGATCCCCATTGATGGCAACCGAGCCGGTTTCCGAACAGCTCATCAGGCAACAAGGAGGAGTGGTGTGGGAAGTGCTGATGAAAAGCCACTTTCTAATAGTCCCTTCCTGTGGCCCCGCGAGGCCTGGGCTGCGAGGGAGGGAGAGTTAGGGACGGAGTGGTGCTTGCTATGGAGCCGCTCGGAGGCCTAGCCGGCTGCTTGGTGGTGTGGCGTTTGGGGTATTCATTCCACAGACACCCTAGGGCCGGACTTGCTGCTGGGGATGGCGTGAGCCCTGCCACCAGGGAATAAACGGTCTTATGGGGAGACGGAGGGGGCCGTTTTATGGAGAGGGACAATAGAGAGGAAGCAAGGTGGCCCCAGAGTGTTGTTCCCAATGGGATTCAAGGAGGCTGGGTGGTTGCCCAGGGAACGTGGAAACGTGAGAGAGAAGTTTTGCTCTGCTGGATTGGAGAACGTCAGAGCGAAAGAAACCTCCAAAGACCACCCGCCCAAGGCCACCAGGAACGTGCAGGTCGTTACACTTGGGTTTGTAACTTGCTGCAGGAAAG
>NW_005871087.1:3450-149165 GCF_000147115.1 Myotis lucifugus | reverse complement strand
CCGTTTTGTTTTTTTACTTCAAAATAAGATATGTGCAG
The DNA here is from genome assembly GCF_000147115.1 of Myotis lucifugus. Taxonomy (NCBI): domain Eukaryota; kingdom Metazoa; phylum Chordata; class Mammalia; order Chiroptera; family Vespertilionidae; genus Myotis; species Myotis lucifugus. The sequence continues at coordinate 149,127 of NW_005871087.1, read as the reverse complement.
TGTGCATAGGAATTTGTTCATAGTTTTTTTAAAACTATAGTCCGGCCCTCCAACAGTCTGAGAGACAGTGAACTGGCCCCCTGTTTAAAAGTTTGAGGACCCCTGGTCTAGGAGGTGGGAGGGATGGCGTGGGGTTGGAGATGTCATTAGGAAAGAAGCCACAGAGACTCATTTGAGCCGAGGGACTGCATGCTTGGTCATTCCTGTGGCTGCGCAGTGTCTGTGTGTGTATCTCTGTGCAGGGATGGCTTTGGAGTGGTATTGTTGTCTCGTTGGAGTTCTCCACTGAAATTGTTTATTTCATCAGGGGAACATCAATGCTCGCTGGTAGCAACCAGGCCAACTCTTAGCTGAAAGTTCTCAGGGATGCTTTTGTTTTCTCAAAATGCTTGGTTTGGGCACTGAAGGCTGAGTAGGAGTTTTCCGGATCTAAAAGGGAAGGCATCCCCAGCGAGATGAAGGGCTAGCTGGCGTGGAGAGAGGGAGGCATCGAGATGACTAGAGGCCGAGGACACTGAGTAGCTCAAGATGCCAGAAGTGAGAGTGGGTGGGGGGAATAAAGGGGAAAAAGGCCAGGGACTCAGACGGGGCCAGACAAGGAGGGCTCATGGGTCTGGCCAAGGAGCACAGACTGTATCCCTTGGCCATCTTCAGCGGAGTGCTCAACTCAGAGCATCTGAGCCACAGATGTTTGTTGACTTGGGATGGACTTCCTTTTCCTTGTACACTCTTCTCTCTTCCACACCATATATTGCCATCAAAGCCAAAGAGGAAAGCTACCTGGCATGATGGGGGTGACTTGGCTGTGTATCTGTCATCCTCCGGAAAGCCAGCCCAGGCTTTTCACATGGGTGGATATAATTCCGAGAAAACAAGCAAAAAACATGTAAGGACCCTTAAGATCTGACCTTGGGACAGGATCAGTATCTCTTCTGCTACACTTGGCCGAAGCAAGTCTCAAGGTCAGACTCAGGGACAAGGATGGGAGGTACTGCAAAATCATATCGAAAAGAGTACGAATGTAGAGATGAGAATAATTTGGACCATTTTTGCAAAAGACTACCATGTTAATGTCTGCCAGAATGGCTGGCTAAAATGATCCGCTCTGTTAGTAATTAAGCATCAGTAATTTGCATTTTCTTTGGACGTATACTGCTGATAGGAACAATTCTTGATGATTCCCCCATTCTTGGCCCTAGAAAAATACTAATGGAGCGGGTTGGAAGACCTCCACTCAGTGGGAGGTCATTTCTGTCAGCATCCTTCTGCACTAGGTGGGGGGTCGCAGAAGCAGCAGGCACATTTGCTTGGAGTCCAGCCGGGAAGATACACACCAGCGAACAGCACAGTAGGGAATGTGGTTTCTGCTTCGGCAGTGGTTGTGTGGAGGGGTCTGAGGACATGTACGGTGGCCCAGAGGAAGGGATGTGGGTGGGGAATGTGTGTGTGTGTGTGTGTGTGTGTGTGTGTGTGTGTGTATTGTGTAAGGCAAGGCAGCCCAGGGGTAATGGCTGGGTTTAGATTTGAAAAATGAGTTAGCCAGGCAATGAATGTGGTAAAGGGTGAATCCCAGGTAGCACAGGTATTTCATCCCAGATCATGAGTGTGCTCTGAGAAGGGAACAAGCCAGAGGCAGTTTGGGGTGAAAAGCACAGCAGGGTCCTACATACCTTTAGCCTGCCTTTGACCTTTACTGTGGAGGCCATGCGGGACCTGCACATTTTATTGGTCCTGAAGAGCATGGCTTTGACCAGTGCAGGCTGCTTGATTCTCTGCAGTTGGGAGCAGGATCTTGTTCTAGAACTAAAGGAAGAATCACTTTTCTTGTCTGAACACCCCTCGGTTCTATGTAAAATCACGATGGTAGAAATCAACTTGGCCTTCCCCCACATCTTTCACCGAAATAAGGTCCAGATGGATCAAAGGTTTAAGTCTGAAAAAAGTAAAGTTATAAAGTATTAGGAGAAAATGCGAGAATTGTTTTAATCTCAAGATGGGCAAGACTTCTAAGAATGACACAAACTCAGAAGTCATAGTACAAGAGATCAATATATTTGACTACATAAAACAAAAACAGAAATAAAAAACACCTGCATTGCAAAAAACACATACACACCATCATATGTAAAGTAAAAAACAAAACAAAACTGTCACAACAAATTAGAAAAAAAATGGAATTGGCAGGCCTGTCTATCTGGTTATTTAGTTTTTCCAATGTTATTTTGTTGAAAAAAATCTTTTACTTATTCAAAATATCATCTTTATCATATGTTACATGTGTATCTATTTATATACACTCACATTTACTCATAGATCTTTTTTTGGGCTTTAAATTTTGTTCCTCTGATCTTTTTGCCCTTTCCTGTGCCAGTACCATATTATTTTAATTACTATAATATTGTAATATCTTATTATCTGGCAGTCCTCTCACATTGCTTTAAAACAATATATATATTTTTTTTAATTTTTGCTTGCTGTTTTTTTCCATATGAGGGATTTCCTACTTAAGAATATTGTATACTTTCCCATCAATGTAAAGCCTTTTTGTGTGCATCAGGGGCAATTTGAATTTTCTTTGTGTATATTTTGCATGTTATATGTTTTATCCTTTTTTTGTTATTACAAATGAGTTATTTTCTTCCGTGATACCTTCTAACTTACTGTTAAATTCTTTATATTAATTTTGTTTCCATTCAACCTACAGTGTTTTTTATTGTTTGCAATGGAGTTTCATTGAGTTCTCTTGGACTTTTCTTGGTTTTTAATCTCACCAACTACAGACACAGAACACTTTACCTCCACTTTTATTTTTTTTTGTACTATATATATATTTCTGTTTATTGTTGATTGCGTTGGTTAGTTATTTTCAGGACCACGTTCAATAAACAAGGTGATGGTAGATATTCTTGTTTTGTTCCAGACTCTAATGGGAGTGCTTCTTGTGTTTTCCTGTTAACTCTGAGGCAGGTTAAAAAAATTGAAATCAATATACTTATCACATTAGGGAAGCATCCATTATTGGCAACCTCTGCTATCGCTAACTCCTTTGGCGAGCCAAACAGCTGTGTGTGCCTTTCCCCTCCGTACAGCACACGCACAGAGTCCCACTGGGTCCTGCATCTGGGTCAGAGACCAGGGTCTCTGGTGATGCGCAGTTCTGTCCATCAGATCAAGATAGGCTTCCCTTGATCTGATGGTCTTTAGACTAAAAGTAAAGTGATCTAATCACAACATAGTGGCTCTGTGGACACAGGATAATCCCAGCAGGAACTCCATGCTGAAAAGAGAAAATGGGAAATGCGGTGGACTCTGGTCCACGAGAGAGGTCACACTGGGCTGGGGTGGCAAATATTCCCTTTCCTGCTGTAGGACACATTTCATGCTTAGTGCATTCGGACCCCCGTTTTTACTGTCTGGGGACAAAGCCTGTGTTCATTGTCCGCTGGAGTTCCAGCTCTGCCTGTGGGAACTTTCCTCCTTGTCTTTTATTCTCCAAGGTCATAAAAGTATCAGACCCCCAGTCAAGTTAGATTGCTGGCCATAGACAGAAAATACCGCTCCTAGCAGAATGATCTCCCCTTCCATCTCCGTTTGTGGCTGGCTGGCCCCAACTGAGTTCCTCTCTCTTGTAATACTGCCTGAAACCACCACATCCCTCAGCCTTTGTGTGACAGTGTCAAAGGCTCATGCTAGATAGAGCGCAGGGGTGTCACGACAGTGATGGCAGTGAGCTGCGTCCTACGCTCACCTTTATGTTTGTTGTCTTCATGCACTGAGAGCTGCTGCTCCCCTGGGACTCTGGGACTCCATCTACCTTTCCAGGCTCAGCTTGAGTCTACCACTGTCCTCCTTGGGCGCTCATGATGTCTGCGACACAGGGCCTTTGTGTATGCTGTTTCCTGTAAAATGCTCCCAACCCTCCCCTTCTCGGTACCCTCCCGTTTTGCCAGTTGTTACTTTTTGTGTCTGCATGAGGTGCATTCCATTGTTGAATGTGCAGAAGGACTCCCCAGGAATCCTGAAGAGGCCAATCCCAGCCTCTGACTCAGTCTGGGCCTCTTGTCCTATAGTGTGGGACATATGCTATCACTCTGAATTTTGTGTCAGCGATTGCAGAGCATAATAAAGCTTTCACTTACTAGTATGTGATTTCTGGATTCAAATCTGGCCGTACTACCTGCATGGAAACCCTGTCTCTCTTGCTCTCAGCTGTGAGTCTGGCAGTAATGGGGAACTCGGTATCTAGTGGGCGCTCGGTAAACTTCTAAAGAATAGAGGAATGAATGAGAAGCTCCCATTTTGTGTGAGGAAAATAGTGACCCACTTTCTGCCCTCCCCCACCAAGCCCATCCCTCCCTCCCACATGCAGCAGTTCTGACAAGACCAGACAGTTAACAGGGCAGGTGGGTGGCTTCTGGCGTGCAGCCTGCCGCTTCCAGCCTACCTCCTGGGGTCTGTGGACGTGAGGAACTTTGAATAAATGATGGAGGGGAGTTCTGGGAGCCTTGCAGACAGCACCGGGTGAAGGGCACAGAGCCGTTGGCAGTGCCAGGCGGTGGGGCCATTAGCAGCGGGAACAGGGCCTGCTTGGAGAGACCTGACCAATTACCAGCAGTGCAGGTGGCAGGAAGGTGCGCTCAGGTCCACCCGGGTCCCAGCCTGCTGGGTGTTATCTAACACGGCAGGCCCAGCATGACCCTCCTTCCTTTTGGAGCAGGGAGATGCCGCTTAGCATTTTTTTTTGGACTCTGGCAGGAGCAGCAAACTGAGCTGAGAAATCTTTTCTTGCCAACTCATTAAGGATTGGGCCGGAGCCTCAGGAAACCTGCAAACAAGGCCACTTAGCAGGAGAGAGGTCCCAAAGGCATTGCCTCGCCAGAAGGCCCTCTCACTTCCTCATGTTCTCTTGGGGCGGGCGGCAGGAGAGGCTGGAGCAGTGGTTCTCAACCTGCCTAATGCCACGACCCTTTAATACAGCTCCTTATGTTGTGGCGACCCCCAACCATAACATTATTTTCGTTGTTACTTCATAACTGTAATTTTGCTACTGTTATGAATTGTAATGTAAATATCTGATATGCTATATGTGTTTTCCAATGGTCGCGACCCACAGGTTGAGAACCGCTGGGCTGGAGGGAAGAGGGAAGGTGTAGGGAAGATTAACTCGTAGAACTTAAGTAGTCAATAAGGCACAGACAAGGTTTGCTGGACATTAAAGCCTATAGTCAGGATAAAAGTAATAGCAATAATCTCATAATAGTAGTTATCACTTAACTGCATACTCACCATGTGCCAGGCGCTGTAGGAAGCTTTGTTTCAGTTAATTCTCACCACACGTAAGTCTGTCTTGTTTGATCACCCCCACGTCACAGATGAGAGGGCTGGGGAATGGTGAAGTGACTTAGCCAGGGAGAGAGGCTCATAACTGATAGGGCAAAGATTTGCTCCCAGGCAGCCTATGACAAAGCCCAGGCTCTTAACCATTTTCCTTATCCCGCTGTCCTTTCCTAGAAGGTGGAGTAAGAGAAGGTGACTCTGGGGAGGCAAGCAGATCTTGAAGGGCCTTGTATGCGGCACACAGGCCCAGGGGCTATTTCGCCGGCCAGTCTTGGGGTTGGCTTCCCACTGCAAAGCCCCTGTGGCTGCCACAGTGGGAGGCTGCTTTGAAGGGGCAGTTCCAGGGCCTCCTTCATGGGTCCAGTGGGGTCCTTTTCCCTTGGATTCCATTCTTCTCTAATGAAACTCTCATGGTCTATTGAGGTGGGGGCTGTGCCATCCATCTGCTTCTCCTGGGTCCCGTCAGTGGCTGCCCTGGTGTTAGGCTTACACATGAGCTGATGATGGAATGACTGCTAGGATGGAAGAACCAGCCCTCACTGCTCAGGATTCCCGGGATGCCTAGGGCATGGCCAAAGCACCCTCTATCCACTGAGCCTTGTGCTTCTCTGAGCTCATCACCTTGCCCACAAGCCTGCCTCCTCATTTCAGTAACTGGCAGCACCATTGTGATGATTAATTTTTTTAAAAAAATATATTTTATTGATTTTTAGAGAGGAAGGGAGAGGGAGAGAGAGAGAGAAACATCAATGATGAAAGAGAATCATTGATTGGCTATCTCCTGCCCGCCCCCCTACTGGGGATCGAGCCCACAACCCAGGCATGTGCCCTTGGCCAGAATCGAACCTGGGACCCTTCAGTCCACAGGCTGATGCTTTATCCATTGAGCCAAACCAGCTAGGGCGTGATGGTTAATTTTATGTGCCAACTTGACTGGGCCATTCGGTGCCCAGATATTTGGTCAAACATTATCCTGGGAGTTTCTGCAAGGGTGTTTTTGGATGAGATTAACATCTTAATTGGTAGAGTAAAGCAGATTGCCCTCCATAATGTGGATTGTGGATGGGCCTCATCCAACCAGCTGAAGGTCTGACAAGACTAAAATGATGGACCCTGCCCCAAGTACACAATTCTTTAGCAGACGTCTTTGGACTTCACATGCACTGTCAGCTGTCTGGGTCTAGAGCCTGCAGCCCACACTGCAGATTTGAACTCGCCAGCCTCAATAATCATGTGAGCGAATTCCTTCTAAATCTCTTCACATCCAGTGGGTTCTGTTTTCTGGAGAACCCCGACTAATACGATCATCCTCTCAGTTGCTCAAGTAGAAACTGAGGAGTCATCACTGACATCTCCTTCTCCTTGCCCCCAGCACTGAATCGGTCACCAAGTTTTTCGGGCGTCACTTCCTGAAGCGCTCCCATGTCCACCCACTTCTTAGCACACCCACTGCCACCTCCTGGGCCAGGTGGCCATCACTCCCCCCCGCATGACAGGTGTACTCACTAACTGGTCTCTGAGCTAATCTTGTCTCTTCTCCACACATCGTTCACACAGCAGCCAGAGTAACTTTTACAAAGACAGGTCTCCGCCTGTTACTCCGTTGTTTAAATCCCTTCAATAGCTTCCCATGCATCTCAGGATAAAGCCATGGTATCCGTTAGTTTTTGCTGCATCACAAACCAGACCAAACTTAGTGGCCTAAACCAAGCAGCACTTACTGCTTATGATTGGTCACTTGGTCTGGACTCAACTGGGTTGTTATTGTGGACTTATCTGGGCTCACTCATGGGTCTGGGGTCAGCTGGTGGATCAGCTGGGAACCGGCTGGATGAGGAGGGACTGAGCTTGGCTGGCTGGGCTCTGCTTCACATAGTCTCTCATGCTCCAGAATCTGGGAAGAGTGCTAAGAGAGAGGAGAGGCTGCCAAGTAACTGGAGGCTCAGGATCACAACGGACACTTCACTTCCTTTGCAAGCACGAAAAAAGGTCAGCTCAAATTCATGAGATGGGGAAATGGACTCCATCTCTCTTTTTTTAAAAATATATTTTATTGATTTTTTTACAGAGAGGAAGGGAGAGGGATAGAGAGTTAGAAACATTGATGAGAGAGAAACATCGATCAGCTGCCTCCTGCACACCCCCTACTGGGGATGTGCCCGCAACCAAGGTACATGCCCTTGACCGGAATCGAACCTGGGACCTTTCAGTCGGCAGGCTGACACTCTATCCACTGAGCCAAACCGGTTATAGCAGGACTCCATCTCTTGATGGGAGGGGGTGCGAAGTCACATTGCAAAGGGGGCTAGGTCCAGGTAGGAGGAATAATCTACCACAGTCTCAAAATCTTACCCTGGCCTATCAAATTCTTTGTGATTTGGTTCCTGGCTTCCTCTCCAGTCTCACCTTGTGCTACCTGCCCTTGCATTCTCGGCATTCTTGCCCCCAAAGCCTTCTTTCCGTCCCTTGAAACTTCCAAGCTTTTCCGGCACTGGAGACTTCACATACACTGATTCATTTTCCTAAAATGCTGGCTCCTTATTCAGCTGGACAATTGCTCCTCATCTTTCAGGTCTCAGCATAAAAGTTGCTGCTTTGGGAAAATCTTTGTTGCCTAATCTAGATGAACTAGATCAGATTCTCCAGCTGTAACTTCTCAGTGCGCATCGTTCTTTTTTGAGTAGCACTTATAACAGCTGGAATTCAATCATTATTTTGAATATTAGTTTAATATCTGTCTGCTTCTAGTCTGCAGACTCCATGGACTTTAAGTAATTAAGTCATCTATTTAAAAAATGTTTATTGAATGCCAGTTATGTGCTTGGCATTGTCCTGAGGTGCTGGGGATGTGGTCTTGATAAACGTAGACCCAGTTCCTTTCCTCAGAGGATATAGAATCAGATGGGAACACCGACATTAAGAATTCGTGACCAAAACAAAAGTAAAATTGCAGCAGAGGTATTCTCACCAGGGAGTCTCTCTAGTGGGGCGATTTGACAGAGAAATTGGGTCAGGGAAGGCTTGGTTGAGAGCTGAGATGTGGAGAGCAAATGTTAATTAGGCAAAGGCTGAGGGTGGAGTGGGTGGAGTGAGGCAGCTGTGACCCCCTGTTGGGAGGGAGAATGTGGGGTACAAAGGACTGAAAGGGGGAGGCTGGAAGGCCTAGAGTGATGAGATGAACAGCATGAGGCTGAGGAATTAGGGATAGATCACGCAGCATTCTCTGTCAGGCTGAGGAGCTTGAGGGGGAGGCTATCATGAATTTGTCTTTGAATATACTAAGTTTGAGTTAACTTTTGAGATATTCAAAGGCTGCTCTTGAGTAGGCAGTTAGATATGAGGTTTGGAGTTGAGAGCAGGTGTCTAAGCTGAAGATACCTACGTGTGAGCTGGTGACAGCAGTCATAGGTAAAACCAACTAGGGAGGCAGCTCTTCATTTGTTGTGTGTGCTTTGAACATTTTTGAGAATGCCTATGTTTTTAAATGTGTGAAATAAAACGCATAAGATAACAATGCTTTTGCTTCTTTATTAACTCTTTGAATAACAATACCCAGGGGCAGTTCTAATAATGACTATAATTTCTAAGTAGCGATAAACATAGATTTTGAGAACTGTGGGATTCAGATACCGGGTATTTTTATTGGGGACAAGGTTACAGGTCCTGCTAATACTGGTGTGGGTTGTTGCTTGCATTCATAATGGAAGGAATTGCTAAATTTCAGTACAAGGTGAGTGAAAATAAAGATGCAGTTTTTTCACATCCAAGTTTATTGGCCCCCAAAAGGCCTGGGGGATCCTTGTTTGAGAACCTTAGTCTTGCTTAGGTGAGAGGAAAAGAATGCTTAGGATGCTAGCATTGTGTCTTGAACCCAGCACAGGAGGATAAGGCGATAAAGGGACAGAAGAGAAATGTGAGAGGTAGGTAGGAAAAGGAGAGTTTTGTTCATAAAAGCCATGGGAAGCAAGTGATCCAAGAAAGAGATGGTCCGTTGTGTCAAATGCTGCAAAGCTCCGCAATAGGAAGGCTGATAAATGTTCGTTGGATTTGGTGATTTTACAGGGAACTTATTTGTCTTGTATATTGCTTAATTTCTGATGCATTTCAGGCACATGGTCAGCATCCAGTATCTGGGACAAATTGTTATCTTTCCTCATCAGATCCGGTGGGAGATTGCCTGGTAGAACAGTCAATGGAGCCTGCAGACTCTTAAATTGATTTCTTGACTGAGGGCTGTGGAAACTGTAGAGACTGTAAAGATTAATGAACCCCCAGAGCTTTAGAGGCGCTTGTTTGTGTGCTGTGCCCGTAGGATGGAAGTCGAAGCGATCCCTCCCTATCCAGCTGTAGGGTTTTCCTATTGGTTTACTCATACTTAAGACCTGAATATCTTCCAGTGGAAGCGACTTTCCCTGGGGATCTTGCATTCTCTTCCAGGGGCTGGCAGCAGGTGGGCGGACCCATGTACTTGAGAAGTGCTCTGTTACGTGCTGGGAGATCTGGATTAGAATTTTCTCAGTTCCTTCCTGGTAGATCCCGAGCCATTTGTCCAATCTCCTCACTCTACAGCATCCCCCTGTGGAGTGGGGTCTCTTTTCTTGGTTGTCTCTTGCCCATGCTCTAGGGCTGTGGGGCAAGGGAACTGGATCATGTGTGGTTACTCCAAGTGAAGTGACCATTTTGAGTTTTTGTCATAAAAGTTTCTCTGTTATAAGTTGAACTGCTTACGATAGTAGGACAGCTTATGGTCATGACTGGGTTAATAGAGGCAAGGACTTGGCAATGAGAATAACAAAGCCTGGAGTTTGGAGAGGGCTCAAAACTCACTCAGTTCAAGGGGTTTCAACCTGGGATCCAGCGATCTCAAAGGCTTTCATGAGATGCCCTGGGGACTCCACAACGGGCATGAGAGGGACCAATCAAGTGGGACTTGGGATCCAGAGGGACCACTGGGGGCATTTCCATTACATATTGGAGCATTTCTTTTATATATCAAGCACCTCTACAATATCATTTGAAGCAAGAATTATGGGGATCAAAGTTTTAAAAATCATTGATTTAGTCCACTTTCTTTAGTTTACAGAAGAGGCTAAAGAGATAGAAAGCTGTATATAGAACTCGACATATATATGTACTTTTTAAAATGGTTTGATTAAGCAAATATATACATATAGCCATACTTATACATGGATCATGGTTACTTTTCTCTAATTGTATGTGAGTTTGTTTGCTCTGAATGGTTCCTGGAGAAGGGTGCTCAAGATCCTTAGAATTTAAAGACTCGTTTCACTTTTCTGGTTTAAGAAGTACAAGGTAAATTGAGCAGTCCTATGAAGATGTCAAGCGTTTTACAAGTACAGGGAAATGAAACCCAAAAGAAAATGGTCCAATGGGGTTAATAAAGGCCAGCATTGCTGGGGGAACTGGGAAATTAATCTGATGGCTAAAACCTCTGAGGGGTTAACGGAAATTGCAGAGCAGTAGCTCTGCATATTGAGAAGTCTATAAATAGCTCAAAGTCCTGAACCACCTCCCGAAACTGTGATATCATCCAGATTAACTTCAGTGGCTTTGTGCCGGGCTAGGATACAGCCGGAACGTATTCTAGCGGCATCCAGAGAACCCCTGCAATACCTTTCAGCCATGACCAAAGAGTCGAGGGAAATAGATGGAATGCTGACTGGTTAGGAATTGTGAGCCAGATCCCCTTGGAGTGAGTGGTGAAGGGGCTGTGCGTGTGTGTGTGTGTGTGTGTGTGTGTGTGTGTGTGTGTGTGAGAGAGAGAGAGAGAGAGAGAGAAAGAGAGAGAGATATTTCTGTGTGGTATCACAATTTGACTAGAGCATATAGGCCTCCTAAGGCTTAGAATCCTTTTAAACATCTTCAATATTTTTTTCTGTGAGTATTAGGATTTTGGGTAGCAGGACATGGTAGACTCATTTATGAGCTTCAGGGCTTGTCTACTTTGAGCTCCTCATTTTTCGTGTGAGGGGCCCTGTGAGGCCCAGAGCAGGAAGGTGAGTGGCCATGCCTCTGGCAGCCAATGAAGTGGGGATAGGCTTCTCTCATCTCCTGACGGAGTTGACCGCCCCCCTTCCTCTGTGTTTCTGCAGCTCCTGTCCCACTCCAGCACAGCCCATCTCATGGGTGCTTTTTCTCCCACTAGTCTGTGACTGTCTTGATAGCAGGGACTCTGTCTTATTCAACTTCGATGCCCAGTACCTGGCAGAGGGTCTTGTCACATTGCAGGCGCCTAGGAAATTCTTGCTGATGGATTAAATGAATGGATGAAGGAATGAGATTTCTTAGGAGAAATCTTCTGAGAGTCAAATTGTCCTGTAAAAAGTGACAGGAGGTCGTGGGAAAAATTTGAACAGAAGCCAAGCACTGTTCTCCCTTCTTCAAATTAGGAAATAATGCCTTTTATTTTTATAAGATATATGATTACAAAAAAGGGTCCATTTGATCCTCCTGATAATTTGGGAGAAAGGCTGGGCAGGTGTTTGTCACCCTACTTCATGGATGAGAAAAGCGGAGGCCCTGGGGGACTGAAACCCTTGCTCTAGGCCACACAGCTGCTAAGAAGCCAGGACTCAAGTTCTCTAGCTCAGCCAGAGTTGTCCTCCTGATTCTGGGGCAGCTGTCCTGTTGGATTGTCTTTGGAAAACCTTGCAGAAAATCTCTGAGTGAGAAATCACGGTCAGGCATCCGGTCAAAGAAAATAGAGTTAGCACTTGTTAAGTGTTTTCCAGACCCTTTGCTGTGGCTTCTCATCTATCATCTTATTGGTCTCCACTGTACCCCTGAGATGTTGTTGCTATCATCACTCATATTGCATGGACAAGGCAAGAGAATCAAAGACATTGGTTTGGCCTGGCCGGCGTGGCTCAGTGGTTGAGCATCGACCTATGAACCAGGAGGTCACGCTTCTATTCCCGGTCAGAGCACATGCCCAGGTTGCAGACCCAATCCCCAGTGTGGGTCATGCAGGAGGCAGCTGATCAATGATTCTCTCTCATTATTGATGTTTCTATCTCTCTCTCCCTCTACCTTCCTCTCTGAAATCAATAAAAAGATTATATATATATATATGTTGGTTCCTATCACCTAATTGATAAACGATGGCATTGGAGATGTATGTATATATATATATGTATATATATATGTATATATATATATATTGTTCCTATCACCTAATTGATAAAGGATGGCATTGGAGCTGGCCTCAGGTCTTTAGTCACCTGAGCCCTAGCTCTAACCACTGTACCACCAGGCATTAGCTCAGAGAGACAGGTCTCAGAGCAGGAAGCAAGGTGCCATGATCTAAGGAAACTGGCTCCTGTGTACAAGGTGGTGGGCATTCTTGGGCTAAAGGCTGTGCTGGAGACAGGGCTGCTGGATAGGTTTAGAACCTGGAGGAGGGAGGGACGGTGAGAGATGATGAGTCCTGCAGAAGAGCAGAGAGCCAGCAAAACCAGAGGGACAGGAAAGAAGTCCCTTTATCAGCAGAACATGGACGGGGAAAGAATGATGTAAGCTAAACAAATGTAGAGAAGCAGAACTTATAGCTCGCCCTGTGAAATGCCTTAGAGCTGCAAAATGGAAAGAGATGTTATTTTTGTATCTGTGACATTTTAGGCTTCAGCTATTTGCAATTAAAAATGAAAAAAGAAAATCCCAAATCAATCCAACTTATTTGTTACTGGGTTAAGGAAAATAACAGAGGAAGGACACAACACTTCGCTGCTAATTGCCGTTCTTGGACAACCCATGAAGATAGCCTCAGCTTATTGAAAGTAAACACGTTCTTAACTCCTCACTTCTCCTCACTGACATCAATGCCCAGGGACAGGGGGTGAGAGGAGACCAGGAAAACCCATCAGGAGCCATGAATCAGAGCAAGTTTAAGAGTATTAACATTATTATGAAGAGAAGGTCCTGGGACAGAAAGGGCAGCATGGGGTACCCCTTTTAGGGCCAGGGATGAGGTCACCTGGTGGGACTTCCTGACCTTTGGGGTGCCCTTTGCCCGATGTCCCTTTTCTGAAGAAGGGTGGCAGGGCTCTCTCCAGATTTTTTTTTTTTAAATATATTTTATTGTTTTTTTTTTTTTTTACAGAGAGGAAGGGAGAGGGATAGAGAGTTAGAAACATCGATGAGAGAGAAACATTGATCAGCTGCCTCCTGCACACCCCCTACTGGGGATATGCCCACAACCAAGGTACATGCCCTTGACCGGAATCGAACCTGGGACCCTTCAGTCCGCAGGCTGATGCTCTATCCACTGAGCCAAACTGGTTAGGGCTCTCTCCAGATTTCTTAACAAAGAAATCTGGTTCTTTGTTCAAGGTTTTGATTGATCTCAGATTTAATTTTGTCTCCTGGGATTTCCTGATAAATCTCCAAACAGGAAAGACTATTATTTTTTCTTTCTCCTCAGTGAAAAGAGGGCAAGACCTTCCAATAAGTTTTCCTTGTGAGAGAGAATGAATTGTAATGTTTGCAGAGTAGGAAGAAATAAAGGGAAGGAATGTAAATACAAGGAGCTCGGCAGGACCTGAGCGTGAATCTCAAACCACAATGAGTAGTTGCTACAATCAAGTTACCTCTACCCGCAACCAAACATTTCAGCTGCATCACCACTGCATGCTCCCCCCCAAAACGTTCCCAAACCTTCAAACAAATGGGTCCCAACCCAAAGTGGAACTTACATGCCATCTAATGTTATTGGATTTGTCAACATATAATTTTCAAAACGCTAAAAACACCACTCATACAAATATAGAATGGATAGGTGTCAAATATTTATTTAACTCATTAATGAGGGGATCAACAGGATGTTAAGGCTGTTCCTTAGAGGGGCTGGTGATCTTGAAGTCGAGCTCTTCCTCAGAAAGGACCCTCCTTGGCTCTACTAGGCCCCACAGTGTGGCCACAGCTTTTGTCTTTTGCTGTCTTGACCCCCTGAGGAGGAGGCACCTAGATGGAGGTGGAATCTCTACCTCCCCAGAATGCAAAGACCTGCCACAGTGCACAGCTTTTGTGTTGTTGGATTTTAAGGAATTCTCTTCATCTCACAGTTCTGTGTTGCCATGTAATAGATTTTTCCAAGGGGTGAAGGAGGCTGTTCTCTTTGGAAACTAAGTTGAATAGAATTGATTTTTAGATGGCAGCTCTTTCTCAGTCAGGTTTCAGATAAAATGGTCAAGAGATGAGATTCTGAGTAGAAACTTTGAAGTCAGACTTGTATACCTTGCAAAGCGTTGGGCACATAATAGGTGCGCAGAAAATGGCTGCCAGATGAATCATCTCAAGAATTTCCTCGAGGGAAGCAAGGACCCCTTTTCCCCAGAGGGGGTGTGCTGAAAGGCTGTCATGTTTTACTGAATAACCTTCATTTCTGAGAGCGATTTCTTGCTCTCTCACCCCCATTTCATATTCCAACTCTTTTAAGAAGATGACTTTGAGAATATGTTTTTAAGTCCTCCTCCTTTTGTGATATCACTGTCACAATCCTCATGGCACTTTGTGGTGACTCACCACTGTGCTATTTTGGTGGCTGTACACTGTAGTAGATAATTATCTTCTCCCTCCCCCCTGAGCATGACACCTGCCCAAATCTGGAGATTTCCAACACAACAGAGCCTTGCCAAGTAGTGGCTCATTGAGCCTAGTAATGCGGGTGCGAGTTACTTATGAATGAAAGGTGGTAAGTGAAGCAGTGGGTGAAAAGATGGGCCTGCTCCACCAGGAATGAGCTGTAAGTTAGTCCTAAAAGCCATCCAGGGCTCAACTTTTCTTTGACACAAGGACTAGAGCAGTGGTTCTCAACCTTCCTAATGCCGCGACCCTTTAATACAGTTCCTCATATTGTGGTGACCCCCAACCATAAAATTATTTTCGTTGCTACTTCATAACTGTAATTTTGCTACTGTTATGAATCGTAATGTAAATATCTGATATGCAGGATGTATTTTCATTGTTACAAATTGAACATCATTAAAGCATAGTGATTAATCACAAAAACAATATGTAATTATATATGTGTTTTCCGATGGTCTTAGGCGACCCCTGTGAAAGGGTCGTTTGACCCCCAAAGGGGTCGCAACCCACAGGTTGAGAACCGCTGGACTAGAGGGAAATCTGGGAAGTGAAGGCTGATATCCTGAAACCAACCCTGGCGTAGGTGTTCCAAGTGGATTGAAATTCTCAGAATGAGTCAGCGGGACACTCTTGAGAGAGAAGGGTCTTCCCGAGCATCATGTTCTGGGGTTTAGTGATGTCCCTAAGGGGTCAGAGGGTTCCTTCCATTTCTGGAAAATCCCTCTCCATTTCTTCTGAGGGAGCCCAGCTCTCCCCATAGGCAGTATTCAACTGGGCTTGATAAACCGAGACTCTGGCTCAAATATATTTCCCCCCAACCTGCCCTGCTGCCCTTGACTCTTGGGAATAATCTTTTCTAGAGTTCACAGGGTCACTTTAAACATACCTGCTTGTGGTATACTTTTCATGATGATTTAAAATTCTTATTAAACTCATACTGCATCGAACGTCTGTGCAGCTTCCTTTCGCTATTTTGGTAGCTTGACTGATGCACTAGTCCTATCATGTCTATGAGGCTGCCTCAGATGTGTATTGAGGCTTTTGACATTTGGTGAGCATGGAGGACTCTTCAGCGAGCAAGGGATCACTAATTTCATTAAACTAGAAGTTCAGCATCCAAGACCATAAGGATTTTGTCTTAGAGAGACCAAAAAATCCCAATACGTCATAGAGGATGAAACCCTTTATTATTTAAATTTCCGGAAATTTTTGACTTGTCTTCCAAATAGGATTGTAATGCATTTTGAAACAGGGATGATGCGTTACTGCTCATTGAATTCCTTGTAGCACCCAACACAGGACTTTGCCGACAGTGAAGGCTCCATGACTACCTGATATGATCAGAGGGTTTAGGTTCCATCATGAGCCCAGGCTTACTGCTTCATTCATTCATTCATTCATTCATTCCACACAGACTTATTGAGCATCTGCTATGTGCTGGGCACTGTTCTAGGACTTGGATCCAACAATCCCTGTCCTTATGGAGATCATATTTAAGTAGGGGAGACAGACAAAAACAAGGCAAATCAGTAAAACATATAGTACAGTAGGTAATGATAAATGCTAAGAAGGAACAATAAAGAAGGAAAGGTAGCTAAAACGGTTGGTGGTGGTCAGGGAAGGCCTCATTGAGAAGGAGACTTTGAGTGAGATCAAGAAAGTGAAGGAGTAAGCCTTATGGATATTTGAGGAAAGAACTTTCAGAGCAGAAAGGCCCAAGGCAGGGGTGTGCCTGGCCTGTTCAATTGTCCCTGCTCTGGCCTACCAGGCCCTGGATGATCTGGTTTCTATGACCTCATGTCTTCTCACTACCCACCCCGTTCTCTCCACACCAGCCACACTGGCCTCCTCCACGTGGGAAAGGGCCTAACTCTGTGACTCCTTTTCTTCCCCTCTCTCCGCAAGGGCTGGGAGGAAGGCGGTAGGACCCTGGGACCTAGCCCTTCATTGCTTAGAGCTTGGGCTCTCTCTTGCCCCTCAAGCCTCAGGAAGGGGCCACTTTTGGAGGGACAGTGGGCAGTGTCCTCCAGTACAGTGTCTTCAGAGTCTGTGAGTGGTGGAAGAAGATATATTAGAACATGGTAGGAATAGAGCATAAGTTCAGTGACAGGAGAGAAGGCAGAGGAAAGGTAGGGGAGGCTCTAGGCATCTCAGAAGCTCATCAGTAGGAGACCACCTATTGGCCTCTTCTTGACATGGGATAAGATGCCTGCTCTGAGCTCACTCAGCTAGAAGTTCTGACACCGTGCAGGGAAGGACTTGCCTCAGTGTCTCCTCTGTAACCCTGAAGCCACGTGTCCCAAGGCTTTCCTGGAGACATTATAGAATGCTCCTGGCTCTCTACAGATTTACTGCATTTAAAAAAATCATTTTTATCTATGCAAGTGTAGAAAAAAGAATGGAAAGAGCCTTGAGAAGAATTAGAATTAGAATTAGAACAATGCAAATGCATTCACCTCTCAGTGCTTCTAAAGCTCCCGCCTATGGCTGCTTCTCAGGACCGATTATGGCTCCAGATAACAAAGGGGTTTGTTAAAGGGACAGAAAACACTGTCCAGCTATGAGATTGGGAAATTAGAAGTAAACTTTGTGGGGAAAACGTTTGTAATTTTTATTCCTTTATGTGGGAATTTTAATGCAGGTGAGGCTGGTCAAATTGAGCATCTTGAATAAACAAAATAGTCACTGTCCTCCCTGACTCCTCACGCTGTCAGCTCTTTGGGGCCTCAGCTTGGGAACTGAGCAGCCTTGCCCATCACCCACCCCTGTCCTGGCAGCACCCACTTCCCACGGTGCCCACCTGCTGCGGTTCACCGGAGGTGATCAAGGGCACAAAGCTCCCAGGGCCGGGGCTGACTACCTGCTTCTCCCTGTGCCTCGTGTCCAGTGGGGTGGAAGCAAAGAGGGGTGTGCAGAAGTAAAAGCCATCGCCACGGAGTGAAGGATGGGAGCGGGCTGTGTGTGCAAGGCCTGATGACAGCCCCTGAGCCGGGTTGTCGTTGTTGGGTT
The DNA here is from genome assembly GCF_000147115.1 of Myotis lucifugus. NCBI lineage: Eukaryota > Metazoa > Chordata > Mammalia > Chiroptera > Vespertilionidae > Myotis > Myotis lucifugus. The sequence goes on along the minus strand of NW_005871087.1, from coordinate 131,178 downwards.
CCCTCGGAGAGCCACTTGCCACTGACAAAGCAGGTTCTGAGGCTTCAGCCGAAATCCAGAGGCAGCAGCAGTTGTTACCTGTCTACTCCACACATCCCTCCGCCCCACCTCCCAGCTTTTATTGACCTAAGGTCTGCTTTTCTGGCCCCCGGAAGCCCCTGTCTAGTAGAAGACTCATCGTCTCTCAGAGACAAAGTAACAGTTAAGGGGCAGCAGGAGAGCGAAGTTGGCGCTTTCCTAACAATGAATGAGAACAATATTGAGCCACTCAGCGCTGCCTGTGGGGCTAATTATTGCTTTGTATGTATTATCCCTCAGTAGTAGTATTGTCCTCATTAAAAAAAATGTTTTTATTGTTTTTAGAGAGAGGGGAAGGGAGAGGGAGAGAGAGAGAGAGAGAGAGAGAGAGATAGAAACTTTGCTCTCACTGATTGCCTACCTCTTGCATGCCCCCTACTGGGGACCAAACCCGCAACCCAGGCATGTGGCTTGATGGGGAATCGAACTGTGACCTCCTAGTTCAGTGATGGCGAACCTTTTGAGCTCGGCGTGTCAGCATTTTGAAAAACCCTATCTTAACTCTGGTGCCGTGTCACGTAGAGAAATTTTTTGATATGGGCAACCATAGTAAAACAAAGACTTATATTTTTGATATTTATTTTATATATTTAAATGCCATTTAACAAAGAAAAATCAACCAAAAAAATGAGTTCGCGTGTCATAGGTTCGCCATCACTGTCCTAGTTCATAGGTCAACGCTCAACCACTGAGCCATGCCAGCCAGGCTGTTGTCCTCATTTTATAGAGAAGAAAACTGGGACAAAAGTGGCTCAGCATCTTCCCCAGGGCCACACTATGAAGTGGTCGAGTCAGATTTGAAGCCCCAAGCTCAAGCACGTAACCACTCCCTACACTGCCCACAGGGCCAGCTTCCCTCGCACTCGGAGCAGAGCAGGCTGAAGCAGGCGGTGCTGTGGACTGTGGTGTGGGGGGACCGGTGTGCGGGTTAGAGCCAGAGCCGAGGCTGCCTCTGAGTATCCGCCTGCTAATGAAGGATGGATGAGACTCAGTGCCCCTCTGGCTCCCTGATACTCAGTGTGGGCTCTGGGCCAGCAGCCTCCGCCTTGCCTGGGAGCTCATTAGAAATGCAGAGTCTCGGGCCCACTCCAAACCACAGCACCAGAATCTGCATTTTAACAAGATCCTCTTGGGATTTGAATGCACTTGAACATGTGAGAAGCCCTGCTCTAGGGGTGTCTTTCCCAGATGAGAAGCTCAGGGAAGCTCGTTCAGGGGGCTTCCTTCAGAATTACGCCCAGGGCAGTCCTGATACTGAGAGTGTGCCCCCAGGGTCAGAAATCTCCCTGCAAATGCTGGCCAAAGCCAAAGCCACTCCTAGTCTTTATTTCCAGGGGAATGAGAAAAATAGCTCAAGAAAAGGCTCGCAGCCACCTCCTGAGGCAGGCAGATCTGACAGCGTGCGGACGCTAGATGGCAATGGATGGACAGGCATGGCAGGAAACATGTGCAGCTCTGTCACCGCCAAGGGTCAAGTCGAAATGATAAAGGCGTAGGCGTGGGGGGGGGGGTGGGGGGTGGCGGCCCTGAGCACAGTTGGGTCGTGAAAAGAGATTGTTGGGATGATATTAAAGACACTGAGACTTCACCAGCAAGTCTGGGAAGGCTGTTTTGTGGAATGAGAGATTTGGGCAAGAGTAATTGCTTCTTTTTTGCCTCCAGCTATGTTAAACACACACAATCTTCCCACAGGGAGGGATGTCAGCAGCTGGGTATGGTGAAGCTGAAGGGAATTAAGTGTGGGTAAAAAGTTCCCAATCCACTCCGTTCTGCTCTCCGAGGTTAGGGGAGTCAGCGGCAGCCAGCCTGCAGCACGTGGTAGTCCCAGCCAGCCCGCGAGAGAGCATCCTTTCCCACCATGCAGTGGGCTCTCTCACAGGATGTGCCCACAATGCCCAGACACTCTGCTCTGAAGGGGACAGAGCTGGGCTCGGAGAACTGCTCTGCTTCCCTCCTGTGTCCAGCTATTTGGCTGAATCCAGACTGGGAAGAGAAAATGCAGACTTATCTTGGCTCCTAAGGTTCTCTCTTCATTCTCCATAGGCTCCTAGGGTCTAAGCCAGGGGTGGGCAAACTTTTTGACTCGAGGGCCACAATGGGTTCTTAAACTGGACCGGAGGGCCGGAACAAAAGCATGGATGGAGTGTTTGTGTGAACTAATATAAATTCAAAGTAAACATCATTACATAAAAGGGTACGGTCTTTTTTTTTTTTTTTTAGTTTTATTCATTTCAAACGGGCTGGATCCGGTCCTTGGGCCGTAGTTTGCCCATGGCTGGTCTAAGCTTTAGGATGGAGCCCTGTAACACTGATATTGGACAGGCTTGAGGATCTGGGCTTCTAAGAAAAAATAAGGTAAAGGGAGGTTTCCTAAAATCCCCCAGATTATGAGGTCACCTGGGAAAGCCTGGTCTCTTTTATCCTAGTGGTTGGTTCTAACAGGACTCTCTCATTTGGTCAGTGGACCCCAAACTTGGAGAACTTTGTTGGAAATCCATTCAAGGAACAGTCATGTTTTCCCGACTCTTTGTTGGGAGTGCCATCTGCCAATATCTTGGAGTTGTGTCAGGTGGTGGAGATACATTATTCTTAGACATTTCAGTGTTTCAGTTGAGAGTGTGGACTTTTCAAGTTATTCTCTATCTCTAACCACAATGTCGGCTTGGCTGGATAGTCTGCATGTCTCTTGGCGAGAAGGCTGTAGAATTATAGAATGGATGTTGGAGATTGTCCTGTCCCTCTCCTATCTTGTTCAGATGGGAAAACTGAGGCCAAGAGAGTGCCATTTAGTTTATTGTAGCAAACCACCAAAGAGTGCCCACTCTGTGCCAGAAGCGGAGGCCACACAGGAGCATGCCACAGGCTCCATCAGTTTAGGGATCAGTGCTCAGCTTATTCGTCCAGTTTGTGGATCTGCTGTAGCGCAGGCCACCCTGCTGGTGAGTGGTGAAGACAAGTATGGTGTGTGTGTGTGTGTGTGTAGCCCCAAAGGTCCAAATTCAGGATCAATCCGTAGCCTTATTCAAATTCATACGAGCTTTAATAGGAGAAACTTACATACCCGGGCAAAGCAGCTGCTTCCAGTGGTGGTGGGCTGGAAAAAACCCACACCCCTCCCAGGACAGGCTCCTTTTCAAAAGGGTTAATAGCAAACCATATGGAGGATAGTCACCATATGACCAGACCACCAGGAAGAACACGCATTCCTAACTTAAAAGATAACATGAGGCAGTTGTTGCACTCTGCATGTTCGTTAACCCCTCTCCTGGGGCTTGGCATTTGTCTTTGGGCAGCTTTTCAGCTTTCGGGGCCGTCAGCTTAGCGCGAGGCTGCAGAGTCACAGAGAATGCAGCACTTCCAGGACACCTTTGCTGTGGGAGCCATATTGCATCTCTAAAGTGAGTTCCCCTACAAGGTACTACAGAAGGATGGCTTTCTCCTCCCTCCCTCCCTCCCTCCCTCCCTCCCTCCCTCCCTTTTTTCCTTCCTTCCTTCCTTCCTTTTTTAAAATATGGCATTAGTTTCCCCCTTCCTTTTCTTCCTATTTCCCCTCTGTTTTTAAATTCTGATGATTTTTAAGCCCTAGGGGCTATATATTTACCAGGTAGACCCGAGTAAGCAGCAATATTAGCAATTCCAAGGACGCGTTTGATCACTTTGTCCTTCCCCAAAGGCCGCATACAAGATGTGCTTTCAGACAGACCTGAGGAAGCAAATTTTATTTTTTTCATTTGTAGGAACTTGCCTTGAATTCTGAGAGGGGAAAAGAAACCAGGCTAGTAAAGTTAAAGGCTTTTTGTTGTTGTTGTTGTTGTTGTTGTTGCCTCAGGGAACACCTTCCGTGATAGCTAAACTCAAAAATACTCTCTGGACAATGCTGTCCAGACTGGAATCCAACCACAGGTTATGGTAGACTGCCCTATTTCTCCAAGTTCTCACCTCTCCTTCTCTCCAGGTTATATTACTTGATAGATTTTATGGTATAAAGAAATGCTGAATTAAAAATAAAGATGTTACCTCCCTGGCTGGTGTTGCTCAGTGGTCAGAGTGTCAGCCCTCACACTGAAGGATTGAGGGTTCAATTCTCAGTCAAGGACATGTACCTGGGTTGCAGGTTCAATCCCTGGCCCCAGTTGGGGTGCATCCAGGAGGCAACCAATTGATGTCTCTCTCTCTCTCTCTCTCTCTCTCTCTCTCTCCCTCCCTTCTTTCCGTCCACTCTCTAAAAATCAATGGGAAAATATTCTAAGGTGAGAATTAACAACAGCAAAAAAAGATGTTATCAACCATAACTGGAAAAGTGCTAGAGACTGTCTGCATATATTATTCTCAATGATATTAAAATCTCATGCAAATAGGCCCCTAGCCCTCCTCACTGTGGCCAAATCTGTTCAAGGCCACTGTCTGCGCCTCCGTGCCCTCGCTGACCAACAGGAAAAATTAGATGCCTGAATGTCAGGCACCTGAAGTTTGCATGTAATTGAGCTTCCAGGTCTCCAAAAACCTTACATTTTATTCACAAACAAAGGCATCTGCTACTAATTAAAGTATCAAGGTATAATTATACCCTTTCTTATTGGTAGATATGGAATCTGACAGTTGCTTAGATACAAAATAAGCAAGTGCAGATTGCGTTCTGCGCCCTTCGCCGGCTGGGGAGACAGAACAAGGGAATTTTCAAACGCTCTGCATAAATGAGTCTGGGTGCCCAGAAAATGTAAAGTTCTGAATTATCATGGGTAAATTTGCCTGGGAACAGATGTTAATCCCATCACGAGTCTGTGGTTTGAGCTTTACTGTCATTCAATTATTTCCCTGTCTTGGTCCCCTCACCTCTGTACTGCACTCCAACCTCCAAACAGAAAGATCCATCTTCCTGATTGTCTAACCGACAAAGCCGTTCTGAGCTCTAACAGTGCTGCAGGGAGAAAGCAGACGTGGCTTCCTCAGGGATCCTAAAGCCAGAAGACACCTGTGTGGAGTGGCAGGGCCGGGTGGTGGTCAGGTCAGCCTTTGGGCTAGACAGAGTTTCGCAGGGAGCTCAGGAGTGTGGGTTTGGCATCCTGGGAGCCTCCTTGTCATTCTATGATACCCTTTCCTCCTGCTCAGATAGGTCTCCACATGATGCAGTTAAGGAAGTTCCCTGCTAACCCTTCAGCTACAGCAGTTCAGGGACCAGGTCTTTTATTTTATGTCACTCAGTATATCTTCAGTGTCCAGCATGGCACTTGGAAGGTACTCAGGAACTAGGTATTGAAAAAATGGATTCTGTTGACTCCCTGACATGCAAGTCACCCTGGGAGAGGTGCTACTTTCAACTGTAGGGGTCATTTAATCCCCGATGTGTGTGAATTGATTAGGTCAAGACTCAGCAAACGACTGCTCCAGGGCCAAATTCTGCCTGCCAACCTGTGTTTGTGTGGCCTGTGAGCTAAGTATGGTTTTCACATTTTGAAATAGTTGGGGACAAATTCAAAATAAGAAGAATATTTGATGACACATGAAAATGACATGACACCCAAATGTGTGTGTCCATAAGTAAACATGTTAGTGGAGCACAATTATTTCATTAATTTGCATATTGTCTTTGGTTACTTTTACACTACAGTGGCAGAACTGAGTCTTTGCCCACAGAGATGACATGACCTATAAAACCTAAAATTTTACTACCTGGCCCTTTGCAGAAAAAATTAGCCGGCCCTCTATTAGGTCATTGCCTAGGGTTAGCTTTTTTGTTGTTGTTGTTAATCCTCACCCCAGGATATTTTTTTCCCCATTGATTTTTGCTTTTAGAGAGACTGGAAGGGAGGAGGGCAGGTGAGAGAGAGAGAGAGAGAGAGAGAGAGAGAGAGAGAAAATGATGTGAGAGAGACACATAGATTATCTCCTGCATGCACCCTGATAGGGGCAGGGATCAAACCTGCAACCTGGGTATGTGCCCTTGACTGGGAATCGAACCCTTGACTCTTCAGTGTGTGGGCCGACATTGTAACCACTGGGAAACACTGGCCAGGGCCAGGGTTACTTTTGAATTTGGGAGGAGTGGGATGGAGGACAGAGAGAGGGTATAGTGCTGGCCAGGCTAAGGAGAAGACAGTAGGGGAAATCTGGAGGAACACATTGGTTCTCTTGGCACTTCTGCCAGCCGGGGCCCTTGCTCAGTGGAAGTTTCCAGTTTCTCATTGTAATTCTGATGAATGCCCTCAAGGAACGCAGTGATAATCATTCCTCGGACTGCTGCACTGCTTGGATGCAGTATCTTTCTCTTGTTTCTTGATCGTTGTAAATCGCTCGTTCCAAATGCTCTTTCTCTGTCAAAGACATAAAATTTTGCCTCTCAGACAGTGTTTGGGTAATAAATCTGTAAGTGTGAGCAAGTGTGAGCTGGCGCTCGTCTTGGGAAAGCAATTGTCTTCAGTCTTCAGCCTCTGGCAGGCACCCCGTGTGTAGCTGCGCCACATTTTAGCTTCCCAGGCAGTGTTGACCCCACCGGTAGGATGGGTAGGATGCCATGAAGCTTTGTTTCTAAGCTCCTAGCCAATGTAGAGCCCTACCCTTCCAGAGAAGTGCCTTTGTGATTAAGCTGGCAAGGATGCAATCAGCCTAGTTAAAGCCTTGATAATCCGCTTGATCCATCCTAGCTATCCTTCCAAATCCTAGGAGGCATCTTGTCGACCCGAGGCTCATTTCTCTGGGCTTTACAGGAGCACCTCCTGGAGCACACGGCCTCACACTGTTTTCTTAGCAGCCATCGAAATTCCGAATTACACTCTCATTTCCTCCAAACCCCACACTTTATTGGGAAAGAGGTTACTTCTCTGTGGGTTCCTGGAGCCCTGACTCATCTCTAGGTATCAAAAGTGCCCAGTGTCTTGGGATGGTGCAGTTAATTGACCGAGGGATAGGTTTGCTTTCCGAGTGACAGTGATTAACACTGGTCTTGTCTACCTTAAATAAACCTGGGTTTTGAAAATCATAACCAATAAGAAGATTGTCATATCTTTTTTTAAGGGTTGCCTAGCAAGGCTTCCGATGGGAGCACTGGCCAGTTATCTGATCTGAAAATTTCATTTTGGAAGTAATGTAGGAAATGGTTTGTGGGAATGGAATACAAGTTTCTACCTTCTGAATAACATCATTTGTTGCATCTGTTAGGTACTACATATTTTTCTCGGTGTTCTGCGTGTATTTCCTCTGGTTCTTACCCACATTCTACAGAATAGATGTTATGATCTCCATTTTACAGAGAAGGAAACTGGGACTTAAACAGGATGAATGAGTTGCTGGAAAGTCTGTGGACAGGAAATGGCATGAACCCATGAAGTGTGACCTCAGAGCACATGTACTATCACATGATACCGCCCCTCTGGAATGACACTTCAGCTACCTCCTACGTTAAGGACAGACAGAATTTTAGAAAGAACCAAAATACAAAAAAGTTAACAAACTGGATTGTTGGAAATGCAGACCCTGCCAAACTGTGGTTATCCATCTGAACTCCTATAGGCATCATTTTGTTTAGCTAAAATTTTCATCATCTTCCTTACTACACATTTAATTTAGTGTTAAAAGGGTCTAAAAGCCATAAAGGATAAGAAGGCATATAAGGAAAAGTTCATGTGTCACTCCTGGGAGATTTCTCCGAGGCCTCCTTAGAGGAAAGCAAAGATAAGATGGGAGATGACAATAATGGTCACAGTTCCTCTCCCTCCCTCTATCCACAGTGATAAGCATTCCTCTTTGCTCTGTGACCTTGAAGCTTCTCCCGTCAGGAGGTGGGGTCTATTTCTCCATCCCTTGAATCTTGGCTTGGCCTCTGACCTGCTTTGGCCAGTACAATGTGGCGGATGTGACCGAGTTCCAGTTCTTGAGAGGGAGGCTGACACAGGAACCAGCCCCGGAGAGCAGCTCCTCAGCTGGGTGACGGCTCTGACTCCCGCCCCCACTTTGCCTTGGAAACTTGCTACACACCCTGCTTTTCACCAGTCTGCTTTCAGGGCTCGCTGCTTGTCCCTTTTGGTTGAGCGGTCTTCCTGGGGTGCAGAGGTGCCTCCTCCCTTCCTTGGCCTCATTTCAACTTTCTCACAGATGTCAATAAGCTCAAGGAAATTAGAATGAATGAGGGTGTTGGAGGTGGAAATGGAATGCTGGATGGATTTGAGAGATATTTAGGAATTAAAATGGACTGCATTAGATGTGGCGGTGATGGAGAGGGTACTTTCTGGGATAGTTCCCAGGCTTGTTTTGGGTATTAAGGTGGGTGGTGGTATCGTTTTGTGAGATGGCGTAACAATAGTGGGTGGCCACGACTGCCTTGAGTGACTGTCCATAAGTTGTTAACTATCTGGATGCACTGTTTCCTCAAGAATAATCACCTCAAATGGTTCTTGACAGGAACATACAGGGAAGGCTGGCAGCTCTAAGTGCTCACGAACAGGAAATCATTTGCTGCCTCCAAAGGACACCCCTGGAGCGCCAAGGCTGGCTGCTGTTGCCAGCCTCCGGATGCTGAGCTCAAACCATGGAGACATCCTTGATGCGAACAAATGAAAAACAAATTAACATGCTTTGGAATGAATGATTGGATCCCCTTCTGACTCGATTGCTTGTGTTTCCTGAAAACTTAATTTATTTTTAGTCTGAGAGAGTACGTTGCCCTACAGCACCAATCTTCTCCAATGGCCGACACCCAGGGGGTGAGGTGCAACCCTCAGGCTCCAGGAAGAGACCAATGATGACCCATGTGTGCTTGAGTCCAAATCTCAGCACCTGAATCCAGGTCAGCCCCTCACTAGGCTACCTACACAGCCAGCAGCAGCAGATAGAAAGCCAGGTTCCAGGCACCCGTGGGCAGCCTGGGAGGGCACCCCTCCATAGGCAGGATCTGGCGGAAGCCCACCATCTTCACCTTCCGTGGCCACAGGTACCGGTGCCTTGGACTGCACTTCTCAGGGCTGCCTGGTGGACATGGAGAGCGAGGTTATCAGTGCAGAAAGAACAGATTTGGGTCCTGGGAGAGAGAGAGAGAGAGAGAGAATTTGACATACACACACTTCTCTCCCTCCATGTAAAGAAATGACTACCAAGAAGTGAACTATTTGTAGATAAATGTGCATTTTTTAGAGTATAGTCTTAAAAGTGCCTTCTATTTTAGTTGAAAGAAATGGTTTTAAAATGTATGATGTGATTTCCACCTTTTGAAAGCAGAATACCCTAAGATCAATTCAGCCTTAAATATCTTTTTTATTATGGAAAATTTCAAGCATTTACAAAAATGGGAGAATCGTGTAATAAACCCTGTGATCCCAACAGCCAGCCTCAACAATGATCAAGTCATGATCAACCTTGTTTCATCTGTATTCCTCACTTCCCTGTGCCCCAGGTTATTTAAATTCACTCTGTTTATGCTGACCTCAAGTCATCACTGTGACAGTATTTGTGTGGTTGGTACACGTGGTACATCCCTCCCTTCCGTGTATTTCTATATCCTTGACTTTAGGAGGACTCTCTCTGTTTCCTATAATCTAGTCTGGGAAGGGAGATAGCTAAGGTAGTTGAAATTCTGTGGCTTTCCTACTTGGATTGGAATCCTGGGTTTATCTTGGGCACTTACAGGCTGTTTCTGAGGTTGAGGACTTTTCATGTCTTAATGATGGGAGTGTTTTATTTTGCTGTGGCCTGCCTCTCTCTCTCTCTCTCTCTCTCTCTCTCTCTCTCTCTCTCCTTGAAAATGAAGTCATTAGTAATAGATGCAAAGAAATGGGAAAATATTCATTTTTGGGGAAATATTTTGAGACATGAATGAGAAATTCCGAGTATACCCAATACATCATTTGTTGTATGAAAATGATGGAGTCTGTCTTGTTTGAGGTTCAGCATCACCTCCTGTAGCTTCACTCAGGGGCCCCTTTGAGGAATCACACTCAGTTTTGCACCAAATGCCTCCAGACTGTCATGGTTTTTCCCATCTTTTGCTCGCTGTTTGCTATCTTTCCTGATTCCTTGGTTGTTCACTGTCTCAGCTGTTGGAGATGACACAGGGAGGCACTGTAGGTAGCTGGGTCAACCAGATAACCAGGCCCGTTCCTATCAGTGTGTGTGAGATGGAATCCCTAAACCCCTGTTTTCTACAAAAGTGCTGAGAATTCTCTGAGCTCGGATGGGCGTGCCCAGTGACAGGCTCCGAGGACAAAGGTGCAGGCAAGATGGATACAGCTGGGGTGTGGTGGGGTAGTTGTGGAAGGGGAATCATGAAGATGAGAAGGGAAAAGCTTGAGGGTCCCCCAGGAACGCTCAGTACCTTATAGTCAACAGGAGCCCCCCCTACCTTCCAGCACCTTCTAGCACTTTCCAGCACCCTCTGCATGAGGTGTCACTCCCTGGAAGTTACGGAGGTTAAGCATGTGCATCCTAAGGAGCAGGCATTCCGGGCATTTTGGGGAGGTTTCCAGCATCTCAACCTCAATGGAAGAAACTAGGATTTAGAACAGTGGTTCTCAACCTGTGGGTCGCAACCCCTTTGGGGGTCAAACGACCCTTTCACAGGGGTCGCCTAAGACCATCGGAAAACACATATATAATTACATATTGTTTTTGTGATTAATCACTATGCTTTAATTATGTTCAGTTTGTAACAATGAAAATACATCCTGCATATCAGATATTTACATTACGATTCATAACAGTAGCAAAATTACAGTTATGAAGTAGCAACAAAAATAATTTTATGGTTGGGGGTCACCACAACATGAGGAACTGTATTAAAGGGTCACGGCATTAGGAAGGTTGAGAACCACTGATTTAGAAGCTGTTGAATTCGCCTTTCTCTTCTTTATTCCCTCTTAATCTCTGCCTTCAGCGGTTTCCATTTTTATGTTATCTGCCTTTCACAAATGTTTGGCAAAAACATGTCCTTCAGGATGAAATCCCGAAGGCATGCCATCACTCCTTGAACACTGAGAGTGCTCGAAATGCCGCCCTTGTTTTATGTAATTAGCTGCAGTTCATGAAGAAAGGAGCGAGGTGAGGAGGAGGCCTGGCGAAGGGGGTGAGTACTGCAACAAGCACCTCCATAGAATGGCATGGTGGTGAGTGTGTTCCAAGATTGGCATGGGGGTGGCAAGTCGGCATCCTATTCTGCAGACAAGGAATGCGAGGTAGAGATTCAGGAGTTTGGCCTGTGCTTTCCCCATCTTACTACTTACATTTGTGCTCCCTTCCTTGGGCTACCCTGGGCCCCCAGACTTATATTTTGTGCCCCCTCCCCCTCCCCCATTCCCTTTCCCTTTACTATCGCTATCCAGACTTCCACTTCCCACACTGGACTCAGCTTCCTGTCTCCCTCTTTCCATCTTCAGATCTCTCAGACCCCTAAACCTTCAGGTTCCAACGCTATGTTTTTTCAGGTTGAGAAGAAGGTTTGCCTCCCCCCCCCCAGGTAGGGGCCTTGTGCTAGAGAAAGAGGTGAACCTTGGCTTCTTGCTCTCTGTCTTGACTAAAATGGAATTGATCTTACCAAAGGTGCTGACTGAGGGCCTGGAAGCCACCAGGTGTCCGACTACAGAGGCATCACTTTCCAGAGGCTGTGTGTGTACATGAGACCCCAAGGATGGGTGGGTGCTGGTGGGTGGGCAGGGAATGCCTCTGAGGGAGCTGACCCAATGTCTGAGAGCAGGCCTTGAACTTGGTGCTTCCCCTGGGAAGGAGAGTGAGACTTGGCTCCCAGTGACGGGCCGGTAGGCATCTCTGAGTGAGAATGTGGTAAAGGCACAAAGTTCTGTGGTCACAGCAATACCTCCTTTTCTCTCTCTTTCCTGTTCTTAATCTTCTCACATGAACGAAAAGGTAGATGTTGATAATGAAGACCCAGGGAACCTGCTGAGCCAGCCCGAGACCAAGGAGGGTCTTTGTGCTGCCCTTAGAAGGTGATGACAAAAGAGCCCATAGATGGGAAAGATGCCTTATCTCCTGGAAGTGATCTTATTGGTGGTGGTGCTGGGCTAAGAGCTGTCCACCAGATCCTGTTGAACTTCTTATTTATCATTGTGTTAATCTGTAATGTACTTTTGACTACTTATCATGGGCTAGGCATGGCGCTCTGGGCCTTAGAGACATTGATTCCTCAAGACAAGCCTATTGTAGGGACCATTATAATGGGTACTTTATAGATGGGTAAGCTGAGGCCCAGAGCCGTGCTGTCTCCTAAGTGTTACCCAGCAGTTCAGCATTGTGAGTGCCAGAGCTGAGATTCTAGCATCCGGGTCCATGATCTGGAGCAGCTCTTGGCACTACCCCTGTTTGAACCCTGCGCTGGGCCAAGGATAGGCTGGAAGCTGGGATTAATGCTGAGGGTCAACTCTAATGATGTGTGGTTGGCCTCTTGTTTTATTTTCTCTTTCCTGTGTCCCTGCTCTGGACAGGGTCAGTTCTCCTGTGGTCCTCCGATTCCTCAGTTCATTCTGGAGGCGAGCATCTCTTCCTGGAGCCTTCTTGGACCAGAATGGCTGGCCCCAGATTTCCGTTTGGCTCTGTCCCTTCATCTCACCGGCTCGTGTAGGCAAAAGTGTGGTTGCATCAGCCACACGTTGTGGATCGCGTCCTCAGATCCCCTGTGGGAATATGACAAATGGGGGAAGGTGGGACTTTTTTAAGGAAACAAGTGTGGAGCATGCTGTGCAGGCATTCTGTAGCTGTGCTCCTCAGAAGCTGTGAAAGTCAGCAAGGAGTGGGGGAGGCCCATGGCACTTGAGGCCACCCTCCCACTGATAGCTCTAGGGTGTGCTCAGGACAAACCAGAGGCGGGGCTTTTCCAGATCCGGAGGCTTTGTGGGAAATGGTTTGCAAATTGGCGCTCTGGGGTGCAAGCTTCCGAGGTCCTTACCTAAACTCTCTGTGGGCTATCCAGGTCTAGGGGACCTGCTGCAGGTGGACGCTTTCAGGTTCCCTGTGATGTGATGGTGTGTGTGTGTGTGTGTGTGTATGTGTGTGTACACACACGCACCTGCTTTTGTCTGGGGCGGGGGGCATGGCTAAAGCTAGTTACCTAACTTATGTCAGTGCCTGCAGGCTGTGAGTCCCTGCGTGTTTGCAGATAGTACCCTGCCTAGGGTAGCTTTGCAAATCCAGGCAGTGGCTCAGCAGGATCAGGGTTCTGGAGGCTGCATAATCCATTATAACTTCATGGTCTGTTGGCTTAAAGAACATCTTCATTTTTGAAAGCCTCGCTGTCTCCTAAATATCATAGAACCAGTACTTAGAGCAAATGGGTGGCACATTTGGTTCAGTAATTATCTTGAAAAAACAAATACCCTTATTACTTCAACACTTCTTAACATTTATCTTTTAAAATGTCCATGCCTATAACCTGTTTTGTTTCTGCTCAAAGGTTTGCTTCAACTTCACCCCAAAGGGTTAAAAGAACATCTCCTTCCAGCAAGGCAGTACTGCCCTCTCCCGTTGGTCCCTTCCCTTAGGATCTGAGGTCCCTGCGCCCTTCCTCTCTGTGAAGTAATTAAGAATGCATTTTATAGCTAAGATTTTTTTTTGTCCCTCTGAGGAAAGAATACTTTGCATCTATTTGAAGTTAAAAGGATAAAGACTCTGAAATCTGGTACAATGCAGAGACATGAATCCTAGTGTGGGCAATGTTCAGCCTAAACAAGATACTCCCAATAATGGGGACCCAAAGATTAACTGCATTTACTCTGGAACTAGATTCTCGGATGTTAATTGCCTATAAAGTTTTTTCCCCAGTCGGCCATCTCCTTAGCTAATTTGGTGTACTTCCTGCCCATTGTAGCCATTTAGCAAATAAGAAAATCTTGAACTAAACCATTAGGCAGCAGTAACAATTTTCAAGCAACGTACAAATCATTTTTGGATTAACTTTGGATTATCCAAGTTAGTGCTTTCCGTTGATCACAGTTTATAAACATGGCTTTCTACTCAGATGAATGGAACAAGTTATGGTTTTATCACTTTGTGGACCCATTAACTTAAGTCCATCCTCTGATCACACAGCCTAACTCTGGCTGGTCATCTCCCAGCTGTGTATGTTGGCACCTGGGGGACCAGGTGAGGGTGAGTGGTCGACTAGGCACAGATTTGAGGTTTAACTTATATATAGTAAAGTGGAATCTGAAATGCAAGCTTGATGACTTTTTACAAGTGCACACACCCGTGTGCTCACCAGGATATTTCTGTCATCCCAGAAAATACCCTCCCAGTCAATACCCACTTCTGGAGGTAACCACAATTCCTACTTGGTACCAAATTCAGTTTTGCCCACCTTGTACTTCATAGAAAGGGTATCACACAGAATCTCACATAACGCCTGTGAGAGTCATCCACGTTGTTACGTATGTCAGTGGCTTGTCCTGCTTTGTGGAGAAGCAGTATTCCAGTGTGTGAGTGTGCCACAGCTTGTGGATCCCTTCTCCTGGTGGCGGACACTGGGGCTGTTTCTAGTTTTGAGCTACTTAGAATAAAGCTGCAGTGAGCATTCGTGTACAAGTCTTTTTGTGGCTACAAGAACTCATTTTAAAATGGATGAGACATAGGAAGACAAAGAGAGTCAACAGATTTTCAGTTATTTGATGCGATAAAACCCTTTATGACGGAGAGAAATCCGAGCCTGCCTGGATTTTGAGACAGGCTAAATGTGTCCCCTCTGAGATGCGTGATCTCATTTGAATGTGTTCATCCGATGAGGATGTGTGAGGAAATAAATTAATCATGGCGCCGAGTTCCCTGCAGGAAGGGGGGCTCCCAATGGACTCCACGTTTGATTTGTTGGGGAACCAGAGACCCCTGGGAGTGAAGTTAAGATACTTCATCTTCCATGTCGAAGAGGGGGACCACAGGCTGCCCACTCCTGGTGTGTAAGGGGGGGCTCGACTTCTCCTATTGGCCCTGATTCCAGTTTCTGAGCAACGGTGAAGGTAAAGAAGGGATGTATGTGCTCCCTGCTCCCAGTAGTAGGAGTTCAAAGTCAGCAGATTTCCCAGGGCCCAAGGCTCTCCTCTCCCCGGCTGTGTGTATGTAGCAACATGGAAGGAAGGCCAGCGCCTCGTGACAGACAGCTTAACCTTACCTGCCTGCTGCGAGGTACACGCACCATCCCAGAGAATTGTCTCTTAACACTGATAAACAGCAAGGAGGAGGAGAAAGTCCTGACAAAATATTACAGCTTAATTGTATTTCTCAGCTGGGCTCGGGAAATCTGCTTCCTCCTTAGGCTTATGCTATTTAGCTCCTCTCCCAACCCCACAGGGGTTCTTTAATTAACCCTTGGTGGGACAGCCCCTCTGCACGGGGTGGGACTGCACTGTCAGGGACGCTTAATGAGGCTGTCCCAGGCGCTCAGGTTGGGGAGGGTTGCCTTCATTAGGTGCATGAATCACCCTTACCTCTGGCTTCCAGCTGCGAGTGGGACAGGAGGACAGACTGCCCTCGAGAATAGAGGCTGCTGGAGGAGGGGTGTTGGGGGGGGGTGGCGGGGAGCGGGAGGGAGGAGGCACGGCTCTCTGCTGGCCTGGTTTTCTAGTGCACAGGTGTTTGCAATTCTAAATAAATGTGCAGTGTCAGTCCTCAGCAGCTTCTCAGCTGAGACTTCCAATGACGCTAAGCAGGGAAATGAGACTGGCCCTCTCTGGGCACTTGTCGTTATGTTGGATGGACCCAAATTCAGACCTCATTACAAAGAAATGATAGCCTGGGAGAACTGAGTTTGGGGGTGCCAGAGACAAAGAGGGGTGGTCCCCTGTTTGAAATAGTGTGTGCTCCTGAAACCCCCGCTCCGTGGAATCTGGAAGCTCACGACTGTGGGTGTTGTGGCTTATTCACTTTGAGAGGTGTCTCCATGTTTGCTGGAAAGTTATGAAAAACACTGTATTTGGAATATCCATTCAGAGAGAGAGAGAGAGAGAGAGGCCAGAAACCCAAGGTAGCCAAAGCGTTTCCCCTTCACAGAGCAGTGACTCACAAAGGCCCATCTGGTGGTCTTGGCCAGCGAGGGCTGCTTGTTTCACCGGGGTGGCCATCCTCTCCTGCATGTGTCTGTTTATTTGGTCATTTGTTCACTCACTTAGACTAAACCCCAAGTCCTCATTGTACTGGATTCAATAGTGTCCTCCCCAAATTGGCGTCCTTCCCTGACCCTCAGAAAGTGACCTTATTTGGAACTAAGGTCATTGCAGTTATAATTAGTAAAGTGAAGACGAGGTCATCCTGGGGTAGGGTGGGCCCTCATCCAGTATAACTGATGTTCTTATAAGGAGAGGAGGGACTCACAGAGGGACATATTCAGAGGAAAGACAGCCGTGTGATGACAGAGGCAGAGGCTGGAGTGATGCATCTGTAAGCCCGAGAATGCCAGGGATGCCGGCCACCCGCAGGAGCGAGGGCAGCGCCATGGAACAGATTCTCCTTCTGAGCCCTCAAGAAGGAGCCAACCCTGCAGAACCTAAAGTTTGGGCTTCTGGCCTCCCAAACTGAAAAAAATCAAGTTCTCATGTTTTTAAGCCTCCCAGTGTGAGGTGCTCTGTTATGGTGGCTCTAGGGAACCATCATCACACTCATCTCAGCTGGGGAGGCTTCTGGCTCTTTCTCCAGCCTCATTCCTCACCACTCCGCTCCTCTGGCCTCCTGACTGACTGCTCATCACACATGTAGAACACACTGGGCTCTCAGGGCCTTTGCACTTGCTGTCCCCTTTGCCTGGAACTTTCTTCTTAGATAGTCCCAGGACTTGCTCTTCTATTGACCCCATTCTCTGCTCAAAGGTGACCTCTTCAGAGAGACCTGCTCTGAATTTCTCATCTAAAACAGCCTCTCTTCTGTCACTCTCTGTCTCCTTACACGGCTTTCATTTTCTCCCTGCTGGGATCACTCAGCAGGGAGAAGCTCTCTGAGGGCAGGGACTTTGTTACTTGCTTCTATGTACATCAACAGTGCTTGGCAAATGGTAAGTCCTCCATAAATATTTATTGTTAATATTACCCTGTGCTAGGTAACCAAAGCCAAATCCAGTTCCTGTGCTCACGGGGCTCGTATTCTAGTAACTGACATACAGAGACATAAAGAACACCTGGGCTTAAGGGAAGGTGAGTACATGTAAGTGGGATTTTACCTGGTTTGGGAGGCCAGGAAGGATTTCCTGAGCAAGGGACGCTTGAGATTTGACTGTAGAATTGGAGGTAGGGAGGGGGCAAAGGTCGTCTGGTTGTAGGGAGTAGGGGTGTGTTTGAGAGAGTGAGAAGGCTGGTGTGGGGGAGAGTGAGGGGAGAGTGAATGAGGGGCAGAGGAGCCAGAACATCCAGGGCCCTATAGGTCTTGAAAGGACTCTGGTCCTTGTCTTGCGTGATGGGAAGACTTTGGAGGCGTAAAGACTGGAGAGAGACGGGAGGGCATAATATGACCGGATTTATGTATTGCAAAATTCATTCTGGCTACAGCACAGTGAATGCCTTGGGGATGACCAACGAGGAGATTGCTGTGGTTGACTGGAGGGCCGTCTAGATATGGTGGTAAGTGGCCACATTAAAGAGCTATTCAGGATACAAAATGGAGAGGATTTGGTAATGAGTTCTGGTTAGTGTGTGAGGAGGAGAGGGTTATAGCAAGGGGGGAATCTCAGGTTTCTGACATGCACATTGGAATGAATTATGGTACCATTCACAGAGTAAAGGAATGCTGGAGGGTTTGTGTGTGTGTGTGTGTGTGTGTGTGTGTGTGTGTGCTGGGAGAAAATTTTGTGTCCATGGAAATTTCTGCAGCATTGCTGTGTTAGGTGCCTTCCAGCAGCTTTAGTGCAAATGAAAATGAAGCCTCTGAAAGAGCTTTGGTTCTGAGAAGGCCTGTACCCTTGTGGTAGATTGGTGTTGTCCAATGAACTGTGAGTCTTGGAATGCATGCCCTTGTGCAGCCCCTCCCACACTGGCCCTGGAATTGGACCTGGCCAATGGGATACTGGCAAATATGAAGCAAGCAGAGGCTAGATAGGGGCTTGCACTTCAGGGCTTGTCCTCTGGGAAGCCTTTCTGGGAAGCTACTGCCATGCTGTCCAGAGGCTCAGGTAGAACACCGAGTGATGAGACACTGTGCGATGAGTGACCATCTTGGAGGTTCCAGCCCCCGCGGAGCTCTCACCTGAATGCAGCCTCGCAAGTGACCACAGCTACACCACATGGAGCAGAGCCCAGTCCAGCCTCAGAACCATGAGGAAGAACAGAGTGTTGTTTTATTTATTTTAAAAATATATTTTTATTGATTTCAGAGAGGAAGGGAGAGGAAGAAAGAGATAGAAACACCAATGATAAGAGAGAGAATCATTGATTGGCTGCCTCCTGCATGCCCCTTATTGGGGATCAAGCCCGCAACCCAGGCATGTGCCCTTGACTGGAATCAAACCTGGGACCCTTCAGTCCCCAGGCCACACTCTATCCTCTGAGTCAAACCAGCTAGGGCTAGAGTGTTGTTTTAAACCTTTGGTGTTGGGTGGTTTGTGATGCAGCACTCGTTAATTGAAATGGATCCTTTCAGACAGCTCACAACGAGGGAATTGCACTATTGTTGGGTTCTTCTGGGTAGAGTCTCCAAAACAGACATCTGTTAGCCCCCTCTGCCTACAAGGTTTCTTTTGTCACCTCTCCCTTTACTTTGATTTCAGTTATGGCCTTGTCGAGGGCAGTGTGTCTCGGGGATGCAGGCAGGACTAGAGAGCAATGACTGATGGGATGGCCTTCTTTCTCCTTGTCTCTCTTCTGTCCCATTTTCCCCTCTACCATCCCTTCCATGGCCTGTATCTATGCCTGGTTTTCCTTGCTTCCCGCTTCTTCCTCTTCATAGCTGTGGGGAGCCCTCAAGGCTACAGAAACTTCTGAAGCCTGGTTCAGAATATGCATCAGTGCCCACCCTCTATTCCTTTGTCTCCTATCCTAGTACTGGAGCAAAATTAGGTCTCCTTTGTCTCTTTTTAATGAACAGGTTTAGCCACTGTAAGCTGGCTATTATATTGGGCTGAAAATGCTGTTTGTGAGCCATTGTCAACCGAGACCTGGGACCAACACTGACACCTCCTTAATTATGTGCCATTAATGATGTACATGCTGTAGTTAGGGGAACATTGCGGATCCATTTCCCATTTTAATTCTGTGCTGTGTTATATGAAATGCTAATGAGTCCAGAATTCTCAAAGGTCATAATCTGAATACATTTCCTTTTTCTCTTTTTTTAGGGGAGTGGGGATAGGATTCAAAACAATTAAAATGAAATTTACTTCATCATTTGGCTAACAGCATCCTCGACTGTACTAATTATACTGAGATATGTATTCATTTGCTGGTCATTTGCACAGATGTGAGTGTGTCTGATTTCCTGGAAGGCCCCCATCTCTGAATTCTACACAAGGTGTTGTGTGTGTGTGTGTGTGTGTGTGTGTGTGTGTTTTAGCTGCTCACCTCATTGATAATGAGAAATAACTGGGGAAAAAAGTCCACCCAAACCCTTACAATATGGAAAGTGCAAATTTAGCACAGCCAGCATTGAATTTTCCAGGGAGTCATTTATCATCCTTAGAAAGTTTTGATTCTCTGCAAATAAGAAAGAGAAAAGGATGGTAATTGCTCTGCTCAGCTAATTGACAGAATTGTGTCAGAAAAAGGAGGCATTTCAACACTGCCTCCGATGATGACATTTGAAGGTTGTTCCTATTCTCTCTTTCGCTGCTAAATTAGGTAATCATTATTTCCCTGCGAATCTTATTAATCTAATGCTTGCTTCCCCCCACCCTCCGTTAGGTTTGAGATTCCGACAGAAATGGGAAAATGAAATGCTGAAGGTCAGATAATAGTTGGGCCAGCTCAGGTTGTACTTGCCAGTTTTGTGAGGACAGGAGGGAATACGTTTAAATTGTAGTCAGGGGAATTCAAGCCATCTGTTCCGAAGGACCTTCCCATTATATGAATGGAACCCAGAAGGTTTGAAACTTCTGTTGGTGATTTTTAGAATAGGTTAGTCCACTGCCATGCTGCGATAGTGGAGGTCAAGAAGCTGGGAAGAGCCTACGACAGTTCTCAGTCTTATTCTCAGGCTTTGTGGGGCGGGGTGGGGGGGAGGAAGGGGGGGCAAAAAGCTCCACTGGGTCCTCAGGGGTAATAATAATCTCCAACTTTTTTTTCCTGTCAAAAAGAGTGCTCATCAGATGTAGGGCTTATGACATGGCTTCTGATGAGACATTCATGAGATAATGGCTGCTTTTAAAAAATTCATGTTTGGTTTTCATTAGATATTAAACCAAAATGCAGTTTATGATGGAAACATAGACAGTCTGGGGGCAAAACCAGTAATTCCTCAGTAGGACCAGTCAACAGCTGTCCTGATTACTCTTGGAAAATAGCTGGATGTCCAATGATGACGAAGGTGATTCCAGCTGCTGGTGGCCTGTTGATGGCAAGTCCTACTCCCTGTAGTCTCTGATGGAGTTTGGGTGAGACTGCCCAAACTCAATCTGTTTGCCCCTGGGAGTGTTCTCACATCATCCCCACTGCATGTCCTCTTGTCCCTTCCTGCCTCTTGTTCTCCACCTTCTGCCACTAACCCATGAGCATCCAAGGTGAGGGTTCCGCAGCTCAGTGCTCCTTACACTGAGGAGCCTCTGGGAATAGCAGCCGTCCCTCGAGATGATGAGGCTGAAGATACTTGGAAAAGGCATCCTGGGACATTTCCTGCTCACCTGTTCCTTCTAGCTTCCCAAATTCTATACAATTCCAAGAAAATAGAGTAGATGGTGAGTGGGTCTCTGTAGAATCAACACAAATTTGGAAAATGCTGTTTCAAAGCACATTACCTGGATTGACCTTTTGGATGGTCCAAATTTTTTGAACCAGACATTCTGAAAACTAAATAGTTCTTTTAATATAATCATCTTATTCAACGTAGTTATCAATATTTAACATTTTAAACAAAGGCCTTTATGAAAGAGAGTCTAGCTAATTTCCACCTCCCTGGACCCAGAGGAAGAAGAATTTCATGTTTTCCTCTGGCAAGTTAGTCAATATCAAATCCTGCATCAAAGAACAGGTTCCCTGGTCTCTGATTCCTACTTAAAGAGGAAGTGATCTATGACAGTGTCCTTGTTCAGGAACAACAGAAAACGATTCACGTTTACTTGAAACAATCTAGTGAATGGCCTGGATGCTTTCTTCATCTTGTTTTATGATATAAATAAGTCATTTTTCTCCCCTTCACAAGACATTTTCCATTGTAACTCCAATCTTCAATAGAGACGTTTAGTAAACAACGTAAAAAAATATGGAAGAAAAACATCATCATTTGAAAAGTTTCATTAGTTAACCTATTGCTCCAAGAACACAGAGGCAACTAAGTTTCTTCTCTCTCTCCCTTTTTCTCCCTCCAACATTGCCTTTGTGTTTCTTGGTGTAGGATCCAAATTTGGTGAACGCCCGTTACCTTCTAAAATTTTCACAGAATAAAAAGCCAGAATGAAGTGCAAGGTTGAGCAGTAGGATGGTTGTGCCGGTTGCACTTCCCTCATTCAAGAGTTATTCCATGCCCGGCTGGTGTGGCTCAGTGGTTGAGCATTGACCTATGAACCAGGAGGTCACAGTTCGATTCCTGGTCAGGGCATATGACCGGGTTGAGGGCTGGATCCCCAATGTGGGGCATGCAGGAGGCAGCCGATCAATGATTTGCTCTCATCATTGTTTCTATCTCTCTCTCCCTCTAACTTCCTCTCTGAAATCAATAAAAATATTTTTTTTAAAAAAAGAGTTATTCCATTCTTTGTTATCCCTTTGGCTGGGGAAACCTCACCTTGGTTGCTCATGGGTTAGCGGTGGGAGGTGGAGAAAAAGTTCTTGATTTCTATTTTTATTTCCTCTGGCTTCCTATTAGTTTCACTTTTACATTTACTAGTATGGACCATGCCCGCTAGGGCCCTTGTATACATTAATCACAGGGTGGTCTCTTAGTGAGCACATCTGTACAGGAGCCGGGAGCTGCCATAAAAGAAATGGATCAAATTTCAGCTCTCGGCCTGGTTTTGGTAGCATCTGACTCACTTTCACGGCCCTAGCGCGACACCATGGTAGTTAAAACAGCGAAGTGATATTTATAGGGTAATTTTGCTCAAGCCTGTCATAATTTTCTTCCCTGGGTAAGTCTGGATGTCCTTTGTTACAGCTCTAATTACACCGACAGCTTTTCACAGGGAATGTTAGAGTAGAGGTTATTTAAATATGAAACAAAGTTTGACATCAGTTAAGAGTGAGTGATTGTTATTTCCTAACATATATGTTAATGCAACCTAAACTTTCTGGCCTGTTCTCCTCTCCGAATACGATCATTATTTTTATTTTATTTTGTCAGTTATGCTCTTTATTTTATCCCTGAGGCAGTAAGAGAATTGTGCTGGTCTCCCTTCCTCCCACCCAGACAAGCCTTCACCAGGAGTCCTCAGTGAGGATGTGAACCGGTGGGGCTCGGTTCCCCAAGCTCTCCTTCCTGAAGCCCTGTAGCTGCAGGTGAGGAATTTAGCAGCGCTCCTCCAGTGACTTTCCTCTCGCCACACCACTCCAGGGATCTCTATTAAACGTAACACACTAAAAATAACACTGCAGAACTGCTGAGTGGGTGAGGGCGACCGGCAGGGCTGGGGGACGGCTAAATATTGCTCGCATTGATCAGAATCCAAGCCCGACTCCCGGGACACCAAGCTCATTAAGAACATGTTTGTGTGTCTGTGGGCTGGAGAGGCCGGAGACAGGAGTGAGTTAGGCCTGAGGGCCCGAGGAAGTGAGGATGCTGTTGACATCCACAGAGGTCTTTTCTTACACGCTTAGGCTCCCTTTTTGTCTGAATTAACGCAGCTCTTGTGTGAGCCTGGACTGGACCTGTCTTTCCTCTTGGCAAGAGTTCTTAGCTGAGAATAAAGCCAAGTCTTTATTGACTTTAATCCCAGCCACAGTTAAATTTTTTTCTTGCACAGGGTGTGATGGTCTCATCAAGTAGTGGACGGCAGCATGTCATACTTGCTTAGGGCTAAGCAGCTGGTGGGAAACATGTAGGATTTGAAGTCTTAACTTCTGTGTTTGAGTCGTAGTTCTACTACCTGTTAACTGGGCTGTATTGGACTAGTTATCGAACCTCCTCCAGCCTCAGTTTCCCCATTTTATAAAATAAGAACATTAATTGACATTAATATCTCTCTCACATGGAGGGTTGGAATTCAGATGAGATAGAATTGAGTGTTTACGGAAATATTAAGACCGATTATATTTCCCCAAATATCTGTAGTATTAATGTGATGGTTATGGGTCAACTTAATGGGTTTACATAGCTGGTAAACCTTATTTCTGGGTGTGTCTGTGAGGGTATTTCTGGTAGAGATTAGCATTCGAATGGGTAGACTGAGTAAAGGTCTATCACCCTCACTGATGTGGGCTGGCACCATCCAATCCTTTGATGGTCGGAATAGAACAAAAAAGTGGGGTAGGGCAGGCTCACTCACTCTGCTGGAGCTGGGGCATATATCTTCTCCTTGGACATCAAAGTTCCTGATTCTCAGGCCTTTAGACTAGGACTGTGATTACATCATCGGGTCACCTGTTCCTCAGGCTTTTGTGCTTGGACTGGAGCTAAATCACTGGCTTTCTGGGGCCTCTAGCTCCTGTGGCAGTTCCTGGGACTTTTCAGCCTCCATAATCAGGTGAGCCCATTCCTCATAATAAATCTCTTTCCATCGATCTCCTATAGGATCTGTTCTGGAGAACCCTGACTGACATAACTAGGTTGCACCAAATGAAAATGCCACTAGTCAACCAATTTTGTCCTATAAACATGGCCATCCCATGTGGTCAACCTAATATATTAATATGAGGTTTTGGAAAGTCTCTCTTCACATCTCTGAATCATTCCTGTGAGACAGAAAGATTATAAGCAACCTCATCTTGGTGCCCAGGGAAATCAAGGTTTCAAGTTTACTTGCATCAAGTTGTAGAAAACCCACGAGTGGAACCCAGTCTCCCATAACTCAGTCTGTGTTTTCTTGCCCTTGCCCTGCTCTTTAAGGGCCTGAGCTGAAAATGAGAAGGGAGGAGTTGAGCAGAGTGTAACCTGAGAGGTCACAGCCTCTGTAACAAATAGCAGTATAAGGAGTGGTCCTCATGTTAGGCATGTTTTCTTGAGCTACATCGGCTCTCTCACAATGGTGCCCCTTTCAGGGTCTGTGTGCACTTCTGTTGGGCCACTGCAGACTGGTTATCAAGAGGCACAGCTCAGGGCTGACCCGGGGATTTGAGGAGCTGAATCTCCAGTGAGAGGGCTTAGCTAGTCTGCATCAGAGATGTACCCACTCTGAGCTTACCTGGAGCGCAGGTGGGCTTTCTCAACATCAGCACTGTATACATTTGGGGTCAGATTCTTTGTGGTGGGGAGCTGTCCTGGGCATTGTAGGATGGTAAGCAGCATCCCTGGCCTCTACCCACTAGATGCCAGTAGCACACTCTCCAGTTGTAATAACTCAGAATGTCTCCAAACATTGTCAAGTGTTTCCCATGGGTCAAAATCTCCTCCCACCCCCGCCCCCATTGAGAACTATCTGGTGCCAGGAACTTCGGAATGGGAGTGACAAGCTTTTCTGGGTTGGGCTGATAGTAATATATTTTAGGACATTTACCAAATTGTCTGATGAGCTTCAATATATCTGAAGGAATGATAGTCCCTTTTCACCCACCTCCTTATTAAAAGTGGAGATAATTAGAGATGAGTCCTATTTGGGGATATTGTTTCAGCTGACTATGAATAGGGCGAGAGGTGTGCATTTGCTTAGGGACTTGGGTGGGAAGAAAAGCAGTCAAACAGAAGACCAGGTTCTCTTGATTTCCTGGCAAAAACATCTGTCTTCTTGTTTTGCTAGTTAATTATGGATTTTTCATGAGCTCACTCAGCTAATCAAGTTTAATGACACTGGACCTAAATCACATTATTGTTATTTTTCAAGGCTGTGTGGGAACTGCGCTGCATTAACCCACCCGCAGCCTGGAGACAACGGCAGTCACTCAAACACGGGAGAAGCAATGCTTTTATTAGCAGTGCAACCAGCCCTTTCATAACATGTCACCACTGAGAGTATGAAGACAAAATAAAAGCAACAGAACAAAGGAAATTTTTCATAAAGAACACTTGAGGAACTTTATTACAAAGCAGAAACTTTATTGCAAGGTGGGCAAGGAGACATTTGTCCTACATTTACTACCATTTCCAAGGAAACTTTTGGTTTGGAGAGAGACAGAAAAGATACGCGTGAAGCTGCTATTGTGCCTTCATTTCCATGCCCCTGATGACAGCTTGACGCAAAGAATTTCCCAGCGGGTCGATTGTGACCTACCTTTGATTTTAATGCTGTCTGTGACTCTGTCATTACCCTCTTTTTCTGTCCTTTAGAATTCCTGGTGGAGGAGGGACCAGTGCCTCCTGGCCCAAACTTGCCTTCTCTCAGATGAATAAAAAATATTGTGTACTTGGCAGAAAGTTGTTGTTGTTTTTGCCTTAGGACTTTACATTGCCTGGAGAAAAACTCATGATATTTGTCATATAGCATTTCTTTTGGTCTGGATCACAAACCTATAGTTTTTTTTGGAAGGGGCATTTAAAAAAGTAATGAAAAGAATTTTTTGGCTTATGCTGCTAAAGTGTCCTCTGTTAGATCTTTGCATTAGTTTCAACACATCAAATGGAGCGTTCACATTTCATAACTCAATCACTCTCTTCTGAGGGCAGCCTATAATTCATTTCCAGGCCCCTAAAATTGCTTTGTAGACTTGAACATAATAAACTAAAGACAGATAATTTGTTTTCTCTACAAGTGAGAGACTTGTAGTTTAATAACTACAATGTTAAACAGGTTTCCATGAAATTCCTGAATATTATTATAAAAGGGTTTGGGTTAAAGAGGGTACATAAAGGCATTGGGCTTGAGTTTTGGAGTCAGATAGATCTAGATTTGAATCCTAGATCCTTCATTTACTAGCTGTGTGATACTGCAAATTATTTTGCCTATTAAAAATTCAGTTTCCTTATTTGTAGAATTGATATATTAATGAACGTTTTAAATTTAGTTTTTGTGAGGCTAGAATGAGGTAGTGCGCATAAAATACAGAGTGGGATGCCCAGCCATAGTAAGTACTCATTTGGTGTTAGGGGATGGGGATAGAATTATTCCTAAACTGGGATTAGTCCAGTAACATTTGCCTAACTTAGTAAGTGAGGCTGCCCTCTTCAATTAGTTTCTCACTGTAACTGTCATAATCTCTCCTTCAAGTCATAATTCTCAGATCCCTTTGAATATGTTTTAAGATATTTCATGGCCAGAAGATCTTCCACAGTCATTCTGTTGCTCATCTGCTAGGCAAGCAAAAGAAGGTTATAAATAAGCAATAAAGACAGTAAAAGCATATCGCAGAAGTGAGAAAAATCTGTCCTGGGGGAAGTCATCTAGACTTTCCTGTAAAAGATAGGAAAGAATCAATTGGAGCTGTGGGAATAATCACGGAGCTTAAAAGACCCATTGTCACTGCAGAACTATTGGAATTCATTATGGTAAAAATGGATTCCTGGTTGTGTTTGCTTAAAGATGGTGAGTGGGGCCATAACCGGTTTGGCTCAGTGGATAGAGTGTCGGCCTGTGAACTGAAAGGTCCCAGGTTCAATTCCGGTCAAGGGCATGTACCTTGGTTGTGGGCACATCCCCAATAGGAGGTGTGCAGGAGGCAGCTGATCGATTTTTCTCTCTCATCGATGTTTCTAACTCTCTATCTCTCTCCCTTCCTCTCTGTAAAAAATCAATAAAATATATTTTTAAAAAAAGATGGTGAGTGGGATCCAGAAAGAAGTGAGGCTCTGACTTCTCTTGGAACACACACACACACACACACACACACACACACACACACACACACACCAAGATTCAGCAAAACAAAAACATGACTCAGATGAATAGTATTCACTCATACAGAGTGGATTGACAATGATGGCTCAAGGACCCAAGCAAATGGATTAGGGAACTAAATAATGGAGAGGACAGAGCAAGGATATTTTAGGGAAATCTCTGGACCATGGGAAAAGTACTGTGCTAGGCATAGGAGTCACACAGAATTGAATAACACATAGACCTAGTTTTTAAGGAGCTTTATTCCTATGTTAGACAAAGATGGGCTCAGTGTATTCAATGTACTTAACAAATCCTCACACCGGCAGTGATATGACTTTCTGCACCCACTCAGGAAAAGTGACTTGAAAGTGTTTCCTTTTGGGGATCTACATATCTGCAGATAGAAGATACAAAGGCAGGAACAGATGTTTTCACACAGCTGGTCAGTTCAACCTCCCATCTTTTTGTGCCCCTGATTACGCTCATCCAGAGCCATCTTGTTCCGACTCCTGAATTGATCACATGCATCTCTTCTCAGTCCTTGTTTGGTGACATCATGTTGATAGTTTGTGCTTGGCCATAATGAGAGCATGTATACCACAGAAATCAGCCAACACTACAAGTCAGAGTGCTTTCTTTTTCTCTTCCCTTGACCTGGCTTACTGGCACAACACGGGGTGAATGTCACTGTAAGAATTAAATGAAATTGAGGGCTCGGTAGTTGGTTTCTCAATGAAAGGGTGTTGTAGTTCTTGGTTTCTCAAGGCTCGGGCCAAAGCATTGGGACCCCACAGATGATTGCTCAATGGAAGTTGTTCTTATTTCTCAGGGAAACTTTTTCATTAACATTAGGATCTCATTTGTCTCTTCCTGAGACCTCCAGTGATCAGGGAATGAGGCCCTATAAACAATGATAAACCTTTACTTACATTTTTAAAATTTTTTATTTATTTTATTTTTTGTTAATCCTCACCTGAGGATATTTTTTTGTATTGCTTTTTTAGAGAGAGTGGAAGGGAGAGGGCGAGACAGAGAGAAAGAAACAGTGATTGGTCGCCTCCTGCATGCCTCCTGACCAGGGCTGGGGTTTGAGCCTGCAACTGAGGCACGTGTCCCTGACTAGAATTGAACCCAGGACCCTTCAGTCTATGGGCTGATGCTCTATCCACTGAGCCAAACCAGGTAGGGCCTTTACTCACATTTTGACAAATCTTAGGCTCTGTTGGATTTTCTTCATCACGTGTACATAAGGGTTGGTATAAAGATTATGTAGGAATCCATCAGAGCTATTTAAAATATGGAGAATGACACTTATAATGAGCTTCGTAGTAGAGAAGAGCAGTACTTTTGCTGGAGGAACTGGGTGGGCAAATATGTAAACAATAACTGCTCTTCCTGCTCAATAAGCTAAAATTTCCCTTCATCGTTATCATCATTAACTCCTATGCATGTATAGTTTGGATAATATGGATTTTTCTCTGGAGGGTTGCCTAGTAGGAGGCAGTCTGGTTAGGTAACTGTCTCCGTAGCCTCTTTTACACACACACACACACACACACACACACACACACACACACACACACACACGGAGTGTAGGTGGTGGCAGGGACAATGTAGTGGGTCCCAGAGGCAGCATTACCTTAGTAATTTTCTGGAAACACTCAGCTCACAGACACGGAACTGCAGTTTACAGGAAGCTATCCATCTTCCTCAAAACAGTTCGAGAAAAGAATCCATTTTCTTTAATATAAATCCTCTTTGTCTTGTGATGTATAAATCATCCCTTTGAAAGAAGCCCTTTGAGGTATCAATTCAAGGCATTCTCTCAAAATATCATCCCTCACCACAGCCCTGCAATGGAAGCTAATCCTTTGTGGCTGCCCAAAGGCAAAATTTATTCCACTTTTCACTGACTTTCCCACCTATAGCTCTCTGCTGTCATCCTTGCAACTAGGGTGGAATATCAGGGTCAGAATGACCTTAGCCAGGTGTCGTCCTACGGAGAACATCAGAGAGGAAAGTCCAGCTGATACAATGATGTCACATTAGTGACTCTCTTAATAACAAACCTACTGCCCTAACTGGTTTGGCTCAGTGGATAGAGCGTTGGCCTGCGGACTGAAGGGTCCCAGGTTCGATTCCGGCCAAGGGCATGTACCTTGGTTGTGGCCACATACCCAGTCGGGGGTGTGCAGGAGGCAGCTGATCGATGTTTCTCATCGATGTTTCTAACTCTCTATCCCTCTCCCTTCCTCTCTGTAAAAATAAAAAAAAATCAATAAAAAAAATAACAAACCTACTTATTGAGGATCTCTTTATAGGGAAGCGAAGCGGTTGCATGCTTAAGTCACGCTGGGTCCCTTGCTCATCCTGGTGTACCTTTGGAGGTGAAGGATGATGTTAAGGCCTCTCTGTGTGTAGTCTGGTGTTCAGGACACAGCAGACAATGATGGTTCCCTGGGTTCCATTTTACGAGGTTGGTTCACCGATTTCCAGCTGCTGTGGGGGCTTCTGCTAATGGCTTCCAGGGGCAGTCTTCTCCTGAGCATTGCTCTTGGATCCCTCCCTTGTGAGGGAGCAGCATGCAATAAGGACTGGTAGGGTCTGGGTGGCAGTTTACAAAACCGCGCTTTCTTGTCTTAAGGTAGGATGGACTCCAGGTACAATTCCTGTTCTAGAGCTCTGTGTGGGACTGAGTTCAGGCTACACACCCCTGGAAGTCTCATTCTTGCTTAGTTTCTGCCTCATCTCTGTCTTGCTCTCCTACTCCCTTACAGATCTCTTCAGAGAGCACTCCCTCAATAAGTCACTTAGACACAAATCCTTGTCTGAGTCTCTGCTTTTAGGAAACCCAACTTCACCAGGTTCATCTCACACTGATCCAAAGATCTTTTAATGGAGGGTATTTGTTCTCATAGTGAAGGAAATGGAGTTTATTCCATGTGGCTCTGAAGTTCAGTTTAAATGTATGCTTGAGGACAATTACAACCTGTCTGGTCTTGATGATTATTCATTTTGTGCATAATATACTTGATTGAAACTTTGGTCTAAAAACGATGGTTGTCTGCATTAAATGTGAAGCTATACCTCCCATGGGCTTCCCACACTGTGACCCACTATCTCTATTTCCTGGATGGCTTTCTCAGGCATAAGAAGGAATCTTGCACTCAAGGGGCCTGCTGTCTAACTGGGCAATGGGGAAAACACATCAAAATGAGGTAGCCACAGAAACTCCCTGATGAAAGTGCCCACATCCTATTCACCTGCTTTAGAGGTTTGAGAAATCACTTAGGGGTGAGTGTAGCAAGAAAGATGTTTTGATGAATGGATTTGAATTGGGCTAAGGAACTGAGTGGAGGACTTCAGATAAGGAGAGACTATTGGTTCAAGGCTGGAAAAGACCTTGAACCCTCTTGCCAGTAGCATTTGCTACCACACACAGAAATAATAAGGTGAAATTCAACATCCCCTTCATTGCAGAGGATCCACAAAGATGGGCACAGGGCAAAACTGAACTTTCCCACTCTCTTTGAAGTGGGCATAGCCATGTGACTTGTTTTGTCCAATGAAAAGTGAGGTGACATGTGTCACTGGTGTATGACTTTCCATCTTCCTTCCTCTTCACCATCATGGAAATATATGTAGAGATGGAGTCTCCATTTGAAGCATGCCCCTCTTTTCAGAAAATACTGTTCAAGAAAATATGTATTATTTCTGGATATGTCATTTGCCCTGTGACTTATAAAATGATGATGTGATGAGGTAACTACAAAATGATAGAAATTGGGTTGCAACTCTCAGATTTTTTCTAGCTTATTGGATTCTTTGATTAAGGGCCCACGCTCAGTGAGACTCTTGTTTGTTCAGTGTCTTCCACTGAAAGCAAGCAGTTCATTGTAACATCAACAGAATAAAAACATCAATAACATCAACAGAGCAAAAACATCAGTTAGAAAAATAGACACTGAAAGTTAGACACTGGCTACACAGAAATGTGTGTCACCCCCCCACCAAAAAAAAAAAACAGCAAAAAAAGAACACCACATGAATTCTCCCTAGGAACTGTGAAACGTTTTCACTAATGAACATATTTACCGCTCAGATGAGTATTTCAGGAAAGTCAGGGGTCTTGCTTATCCCAGTGGGTGTAGTTGTGCGTTAAAGATCGTGTAAAGTTCAATTTCTTTATTTATTATGCAGAGAAACATCTGTTGTTCAGACTTGTTTCTTTAGGGTTGTTGTGCACATACTTCTCCAAGCCTATTTTGCTCCCTGTCATCTCAAACCAAGCCATGAATCCCGTTCTACTCGGTTTTGGGCATCATGAGAAGCCATTTTGTGTGTGGAAGTGCTACTTGTATGTTGAGTTCTTCTTGCTTATATGCTGTATTTGTCATCTCCTCAGCCCACCAGGAAATTACCTTCTGCTCAAATGATCCCCTTTCCTTCTCTCACTGCACATCATTCTAGCATAATTTTCTTTTTCCAGATGATCTGATGGAGTCCTTATGCTGCCTGTTCATGGCAGGGTCTTATGTCCTCATAGAAACAGAATTCTCATCTTGAGTTAAAGAAAGGGATCTTAAGCTTTCTAAAAAAATCTGCTATTTAATTATAGAGAACAGGCTTCTGTTACTCAATTTATACCCAGGTTTTATAGAATTTACACTTCGGTTAACAGAGTGTTAAAATAGAACTCTTTCTATCTTAGTTTCAGTAGAGGCTGCAAAATCTCATCACAAAATAATAGACGCTACAGCTACTTCCTAAAAGGAGGTGCTAGACCATCTATGCTGGGTTGTGAAGGAGGAAATTGGGAACCAGTGTTGTGATCCTTAATCCACCCTCAGTTTGAGGATGAAACATGATTGAGTTTGGAAAAGACAGAGTGAAAGAATATCTTGGAAGAAATGTGATAGAGTGATGTGACATTTTTTCTACTACATCCTCCTGGGGAAAAGGGAGAGGATGGTTATGTCCAGTGACAGGTAATTTAAGGACACTCCTTGGAGCCTTGATATGTATTCCCTGGAGTTCAGGGGCCCCTGTGGACTGGTGGCTGATTCATGCCTGAAGGGTCAACAGAAGAGAGGTTGGTGGACCAGCTTACCTGGCATTGAAGTGAAGATGTAGAGGTGCTTTGAAATTTCAACCTTTTCATTTTCTTTCTAGTCTTACTGGTAGCATTTGTTAGCAAGATGGCATAGAGCAAATGCCTAGTTCCTTATTTTACAAATAATGCAGAGCTCTTTCCCACTGGAAGGCAAAAGTGGCTACAATTCACTTAAGTATAACATAACAACATTCGTACCCTTCTGTCTGCTGGAAGCAGTGTGAGGAGGGGGTTGGATGGGTAAACTGGGACCAGACCATGAGAGCCCACAGAGGACATGCACTTCAGTGATTTAAGACAACTCCAACTTTATCTTTTGGTGAGAAATTCTCAAAATCTCCCAGTGTTAACATTGATTTCATTGTAATTTTACCTAAGTATATACAACTATAAAACCATTATGTATATGTCTTATGCAACTATGAAACCAAAGAAAATTTATAAATCATATTCAAATAAAACGGCAAACTAAACTGAACATAAACAAATGAATTCAATGTGACAGATCAAGTTGTTTTGGGAAGCAAAATTGCCCTCTCAATGTGACAATGATACTGCCTGGGGAAATTAAAATAGTACTACCTGGAGCCCATGTAGGTAGTGAATACAAATGTGGGCACTAAAATGTCAGGATGGTACTTGGTTTTAAAGTGGAAATACAGATGAGCCAAAACATAATTATATTAAAAAATTTAAATATAATTGAAATGAAATGAGAAAAAATATTTTAGTAGAGATTTTGAAATCCTACATTAAGTCTTCAGCTGGGAATCCTGGTGTTATCTCAAAGATAATTCAGGTATTTAGGATACTTCAAGTGACAAACTGAAAGATCACTAGGGGAAGGGACCAGACTGAAGGCAGGGAAGAGTCTGAGACAAGACGTCCTAAACACCAACGCTGACTACACTCAGTGTGGCAGGGATGGGTGGGGGATCTTGCTGTAGACACTGTGGTGCTCCGCTTGGATCCCCTCTCTAGGCCGATGGAGATGCTGGGAAATTCTGGTGTTCATGTCTTAGCTGAGTCCTCTGGGAATCACCCTCAGCAATGGGGAACTGCTTTGTCTAGGGTTACATCCCTTCCTAGGGATTCACTCGTGGCTAATAACTGTCTCATGTGGGTATATGAAGACCTCACTGTCGGACAACATTGAAGGGGCTATTTGATCTCCAGAGCTCTGTGTAGAATCAGCTGATGTCTCAGCTGTAACTGTAACGTGGGAGAGCCTCTCTGTCCAATCCTGTCAGCCTCCCTCCGTTCAGGTGGATCTCCTGAGAGTGTTCCCTAAGGAAATTTTGACCTGCAATTTCTTATCTAAGAATCTGATTCTAGTCAGCACAGAGACAGATATCCAGGGGACCTGTGGACTGAACAGATGGGAGCATTCACTCTGTATCTTCAGTGCTCAGCACAGTGCCTGGCACAGAACAGGTGATCAGTAAATACTTGCTGAGTGAAAGTGATGGATTTGAAGTCAAGGATAACTACCCAGTTCTGGCTTTGGATATTGATTAGGTGATGGGTCACTGGGGAAAGGATGATGAATTTAGATATTGCAAGTTCTCTGATTTATGTTTATTGCCGGATTCTATGCTTTATTCTCAGTCCTGGTTCCATGCCCTGTCCTCCTTTCCTGACTACAGATTGTATCCCTCCTCCCCTCTTCCCCCAACTTCACATTGTGTGGTTTTCTCCCGGTGGTTAGTTCAGGAAGTTCCCAATAAAATATGAGACAGGGTCAGTGGGAATAAGATCTGTTGACTACTCCTGACATGCCTATCTAATAGCCTATATAATTGAGATTCTAGGTCTTTTGTTTTTCTGCAGGTGTCTTTAAACTATGACACACACTCAGGAGAGATGAGTCCAGGTTTAATGGGTCCCATTGCATATCATTAAATCAGATGATAATAATTAGATGGGATGAGGGGAGGAAATGCTTGGTTTTTTTATTGTTCCAAATTTCATTTCATTTCTGGAGGTGTCCAGGGAGTGCTTTCCTGGTGGAGACAGGAGCATTACCATTTTAACGAGCCTCCATCTCCCAGTAGTTTATGGCTTCCTTTCGCCCACGGCAAATCTGATGGGCAATTGCTTTCCCTCTCTCTTAAGGTGGCCTTTCTGGGGTCCATGATTAGGTCAGACACTCCTCCCCACTGCTTTACAGGCAGCCTCATAAAGCTCCTTCCTTTAATTGGAATTCCAGGCCATTAAGTAGTGGCCTAATTTGCTGCCATGGACTGTTTCTCATATTAACTTTGCCAATGGTTAGAAGTAAACCAGATTTGGGTGTGGGTCTTCTCCTATGCTATATTTCTTAAAGGAGCAGGTTTGCATTCCTAGAAGAGAGAATAGAATACTTTGAGGGGGAGGAGCTTAAGGAGTGGAGGTGGAGATACTTCAATAAAATGTAGAATTATGGAAATGTGGAGGTGGCTGGGCCCTTATAGGGAACCAGGTAACTATCTCCTGCTCCGAATTTCATACATTATAATCCAGGGAGGTGGGTTGCTAACCTAAAGTTACAGAGGTGACTTAGGGCAGACAGGTGAGCAGAGCCTGAGCCACCTGGGGTTACCATACAGGAAGGCTTTGCAGATGTGAGGTTTCCCTTGTCTTTGCATGCAATGACAGTCTGTGTTTCCTTTGGCAGTAGAACAGTTGGCCAAGGGAGCAAGGGAGCAAGTTATGCTGCTGGTTCAATTCCCTATTTCTGACTATGGATCACTTGACCAGGGCTGTTGTTTTTCCCATGCCTAGAGATGGCAGTGGATTGCATTGGCCAAACCAAATTTTATTTATTTGTTTTTTGTTAATCCTCATCCGAGAATATTTTTTCCATTGCTTTTCCAAAGAGAGTGGAAGGGAAGAAGGGAAGAGAGAAAGAGAGAGAGAGAGAGAGAGAGAGAGAGAGAGATATGTAAGAGAGACACATTGATTGGTTGCCTCCCAAACACCTCAATTGGGGTTGGGGATTGAACATGCTACTCAGGTACGTGCCCTTGACCAGTAACTGAAACCATGACCCTTAGGTGTGGGGGCTGACACTTCTAACCACTGAATAACTCTAGCCAGGGCTGTCAAACAAAATCTTAATCAGGAAATAGACTTCCCAGATTTCAGGACTGGTTTGAAAAATATCTTAGGCCAGTGGAATTGGAGTTTCTGATCAGATTCTGGATGAATGCTAAACTTTCCAAATATAAGAGGCTCACAGAGGACCCAGACTACTATAATCTATGATTGCGGTCATTATTGATGTTCAGGCTTCCCGCTGCATTTTCTCCCAGGAGTCGGTTTTTAAGATAGCGAGAGCTCTAGATGGCATTTGGTACCAGCCCCTGCCTGCAAACTGTCACTCTGTGTAAATCCCTTAGTCCTGCTGGATCTCTGGAACAAAGCTAATCTGCCATTTGACACCTGGGCTTGTCACCTTTAATTCCAGACTTCTGAGCTGCCATCTCCAGGGAAATAAAGGGAAGGATTCCTCTTCTGCCCTCACGTTGTCCTGACATCCATTATGTGACTCCTGGGCTCCTGCACCCAGGGGCACACAGCTGCACCTGTCTCCTCTTCTGTGTAACAGTGGAAAGCCATTTCTGAGTTTTTGACCTGCCCACTTGGCAGTTTTCACTTCGGAGAGCGAAGGAGCTCTGTGGCAACAAATAAGTTCCTTTTTAGAAGCTGTTTCTGTTAGAAAGTTTATAAACAAAGAGAGACTTCGAAAAAGAAAAATCTACTTTTACCCCACCGTTTTTCTTGTGTGTGTGTGTGTGTGTGTGTGTGCGCGCGCGCATAGTTATAGCTATAGCTATTGCTATAGCTATAACTATAGGTCTTAATAGAGCACTCCCACCAGATAAAGCAACAAGGGCCCGCCTGGGCTCCAGCTCAGGCCCCGCCCCCTCACGCGTGGGCCCACCCTTTCCGGGGCGCTTCCCACAGCGCCAAGTGCACAGAAGATGGCAGTCGAAGTGCGAAGGTTGCTCCACATCATGGTTGCCGGCATGTGAGTGCCATTCCTTGGGGCATCTCTGCCTCTGCAGCCCTTAGGCCTGTGCTTCTCGAGGAACATGCTGACAGATGTCGTATGGTCTGCTTCCAGTCGAGCAAAATTGGCCTTGAGCACCAGTTCCCCCCATCATGCTCCCGCCGTCACCCAGCACGCACCCTATTTTAAGGGCACAGCGTGGTCCATGGAGAGTTCAAAGAACTAAGCCTTGATGACTTTAAGGGGAAATATTTGGTGCTCTTCTTCCATCCTCTGGATTTCACCTTTGTGTGTCCCCAGATATGATTGCTTTCCGTGGCAAAGCCAGTGCGTTTTATGATGTGAACTGGGAAGTTGTCGCCGTTTCCGGGGATTCCCACCTCAGCCATTCTCGCCTGGATCGACACACCAAGGAAGAAGGGCGGTTTGGGCCACATGAACATCACACGTTTGTCAGATTTGACCCAGCAGATCTCCCGAGACTGCGGTGTGCTGCGAGAAGGTCCCGGTCTTGCACTGAGAGGTCTCTTCGTCATGGACCCCAATGGAGTCAGCAAGCATGTGAGTGTCAGTGACCCCTCGGTGGGCCGAAGCGTGGGAGGGACCCTCCGCCTGGTGAAAGCATCGCAGTTTGTGGAAGCCCCTGGAGACGTCTGCCCGGCAAATTGAACCCCGGATTCTCCTAGGATCAGGCCGCATGCGACTGCTTCCAGAGAATACTTGGAGAAGGTAAATCAGTAGTCGATCATCTCACGTACACCTGCAGCTTCTCAACAGAACCATGGTTGGAGCTCATTTTTAGCATTTCAAAGATGATTATGTATAGAAAGCAAACATCAATTACGTTTGCAGTAATAAATAATACTCTAAAGGTTTTGTTTTTGCAACATTGGCAAAGGCTTTTTAAACATGGTTAGTTACTAACATGAGTCCTTTATTGGTAACTTCTTAATGGCTAGCTAGTTTATAGACTGCCATTTCACTTGCTTCTTTGATCAATGTCTTCAATGGGAAACTCGCCTCTTGGCCTTCCCTGAATCTCCGTGTACACCAGTGTAGGACAAGTAGCGAAAACCTCTGATCAAGAGTCCTGAAAATTACTTTCTGAATTTCTTTGTATTAAACTGAAAAAATTTTTAAGTTGACAAAGATCACAGCTTTAAGTTTTAGTATCAGCGGTCTAATGTAACTCTTGGAGTGGAGATAGATTTGATTGGAACAATGTAAATCATGTATTTAAAAAAAACACTGGCAAAGTGACCTAACTGATCATGCATGCTCCTCTTTCCTGAGATTTGTAGTTTCAATAGTTACTTTGCTTATTTTATTTGTTAGCTGACTTAGTGTCTGCATACATTTTTAAATATTGATTGGAGATAATTATAGAGGATATTCATTTAATCCAGGAATTGCATTTTGGAATCATTGTAATTATGTTTTCTGAAGCGTTCAATGTAAAGTATAAAAAAAAAGAAAGTTAAGGCAACATGAATAGTAATGTAGGGAAGAAGTTCAAAGTCCATTTCTGGTCTCATGACCATTTGCAGAAACAAGGATTATAGCAGCTTCTCACATTTTCTTTCTTGCTCTGTTATGCATATATGTTTATGTATCAACTAATTTACTTTTAGCCTCTTTCTCTTAAGATTTCAAAATGTGTTGTTGGTGGGTAACTGGCCAATGACATGCTTAGATTACAGCATACTAAGGTGGGAGTGTGATAGACTAGAAGGAAACTGAAGATCAATCAGCGACAGATGGGACATTGGATCTCCCCTTTTGGGGAGAGGTGAAGTGCGTCTGTTGTATGAGAGACAGGCACTTATGTTCAGCTTTGTTGCTGTTGGTGCTTGGAAGATTAAATATGTGTAGAAAGCTGTATTTGGACAATGAGTGCTGAGGGGGTAGACTGTGGTAGGTATGGTGAATTGATACTCTCAAATGCCATTTTATTTTCCTTCCAGATGTAGAGTTTGGAAAGCTAATACACCACTTTCCCGAGACTCCTGTGTAGACAGTGTTCTGTGAGTAGCGTAGGTTCTGCCAAGTAGATGGCCTCATGCAAAACTGGAAGGTGGAAGGGATGGAGAGTCCTACTGCTGTTGCTCCTGGCAAGCAAGGTCATAAAAGTGTGCATGCTTAGAGGCATCTATGGAAGCTGGGCTCAGCAGCTCAGTGTCTAGTCATCAGGTTCAAGGGTACTTCAAGGCAATTATGGCAGGAGTATGGAGGATGGCAGCAGCTTCCTGAAGTCTGGGCCACAGCTTCAGTAATTTGTCATTGAATTCAATAGCATATGGTATGCTTGTGCCTTCTGTTTCGCCAGCCCTTCCACAGTTTGGTGAGCACCTAATACTTAATGTATTAAATACCTTTTAGTTTGAAATACCTAGAGTGGTTTCTCTTTCTTGTTTTGAGCTCTGGCTTTCAGGCATAGCTTGGAGAGTTCTTTCTGTGGAGGAATGGAGAATCAGGATGATTCACTAATCTTCATTTTTATGAGCCGAGTCCAAGGATCTGTTTTTTTCTCAAAATTTACTTCATCATTCCCAGGGCCCCTTATTTTAGACATTCCAGCCATATGTATGCATTTGTTTTGGTAGGGTGCAATGCAAAGAGATTAAACGGGGAGTCAGAGAACCTAAGTTAGTAGGCACAAAAAATTCAGGGAAAACCTGTGAGAGCCACTTGAGCTCACCAAAAATTTCCACATCCTGAGCTATATCCACAAAGTCAGTAATGGGAAAAGGCAATGTATTTTTAGACACATAAATAATTTAGGTCAGAATATTCCAGGTAGCATTGCATTATAGCTGAAAACAAACCTCAATTTAGATGGTTATAAAGTGATTTCAATAAACATCATTGCTAAAAGCATAAGCATTTTAATTAGCTCATCTGTAACTCTGCAGGGCCTGCTGAGATATAAATATACATATATATTCATAATATAGATTGTTGGAATATTTTCTTATTACTTGCATTCCTCTCTCCTCCTTTCTCATTACTGTTTTGTCATAAAATGACTTCTATCTTTGGAGTGAAAAGAGAGTTCTGTTTTCTTGTGTTCTGGGGTCATGGAAAATTAACATAATTACTTACTTTTCTGGAAAGGGTAGAGGGTCTAGGATATTCACATTATCTCAACTCACAAAAGCATTTTAAGGACTTCATCTAGAATTTAGACCTCCTTGTTCCCTGGTTCTAGTGAGGAGCAGATGAGTTGACTAAGTTTTGTCATGGTAGAGAGGCTAGAGCCCAGGGAAATGCATTACGGATGAGCAGCTAAAAGGGGACAAGGGGGAGGGGAAAAAAGGGTTTTCTATCCTTTTTTTTTGCTGGGTCTTCTCAGGAATCCTTTGAGACATGATGGGATTTCCCTACTCTCTGAGCCTTGGATGGGGAAACCAAGGCTCAGAGAGTAACTTCCCAAGGCCACTTGATTGTGGCTTGCGTCCAGAACTCAGGTGGCCTCAAGTAATGTTTGAAGGAGCACTAGGAAGTTGAGAGATATTAACAAGAAAGATGGAAAAACAGAAGGAAATGCAAGGCAAAAATAACAATTAGAGGCAGAAATAGAAGGAAGACAATAGCAGCCCTTGATGTCTGTACCAGAGAGAACATTAGCAAGACACTTGGGAGTTTGTAAAGTTCTTTCATATTCATTGACTCTCATGATTTTGGAGGTAGTGGTAGAAAGAACTCAGGCTTTGTAAATAGACACACTCTAGTTTGAGGCCCGTTCCTGAGCTATGGCTTAGAAAGTTGTGTGGCCTGAGAAATAGTCCTACTCCAGATTTGAGATTGGTATATGTTTTGTTTATCCATTGCTGTGTTACTCACCACCCCAAAACTTAATAGTTAACAACAACCACAATTTATTTCTCATGATTCTGTGGGCTGAATAGATAATTTTCTTACTTCATGTGGTATCAGCTGGAGTACTGAGATGACTGGTAGCTCCAAAATAGCATCATTCAAATGGTAGAGAATTGGTACTGCCTACTGATTGAAGGCTCAGCTGGCGTTGTTGGCTGGGGGCCTTGGTTCTTCTTTATGTGGGCCTCTCCATATGGCTGCTTGAGCTTCCTCACAGCATGGTAGCTGGGTTCTAAGAAGGAATGTTCCAGACTTCAATGTACAAATGCTTATCAAGCCTCTACTTGTGTCATGCTTGCTAATGTCCCATTGGACAAAGGTAATCACATGGCCAAGTTCAGAGACATTGTGATAGGGGGCTAAACAAAGACATAAATACTTGGAGGTGTGGTTAATTAGGGGGCACCAAAGTAGTAGTAGCAGTCTACTACACTCTCTAAGAATCTGCTTGGTAACCAGAGTACACAAAATATTGTCGATGGCTCACCCCCTCTGAAATTCATGCCCCACCACAACTTTCTTTTATTAAAATTGAATTTATTGGGGTGACATTGGTTAATAAAATTGTATAGGTTTCAGCACAACTTTCTTGCTAAACTCTGTCAGAATGTTCCTTCTGCTACTGAGTCATAAATTGGCCTTCCAGTTTTATACACAGGTCTTAGTTCACTTAGTACAGGGCACTAGCAGGCATTATGAAGAACATAGAAGAAATATGAGTCTTGTTTTGGTCTTAAGAAGTCAGCATTGGGGAGATAAGGACACATTTGTAATATCTTAATCAATAAAGGGGAAAAAAAATAAAAGTGACAAACCATTAAAAAAAAAAGTCAGCTGGCCAAATGGTGAGATAAAGCTGGTATACATGAGAACAAGCAAGATCATAAAGCAAACGAGGTACAAAAATCAAGAGAAGGAAGAGATAAATGAAGACCAGAGTAGAAGAAGTTGCTTTTCTCCCTTTCGCCTTCCATCCCTCTTATTCCCCTTTTTATTTTATTTTCTCATTTACCCAAACTCTTCTGATCCTCTACTCATCTTAAGCTGGGATCTTCCTAAGTCGATTGTGAACCAGACTCATATACTGTATTATCTATTGCTGTGTCACAAAATATAAAACTTTGTGGCTTAAAATATTTATGATCTTTCATAATTGAGTTGTGGCCAAGATGGGCAATTCTGGATTAGGGTCTCTCATGAGGTAGCCATCAAGATGTCATGTGGAGCCCTGGCCGGTTTGGATCAGTGGATAGAGCGTTGGCCTGCAGACTGAAGAGTTCCAGCTTTGATTTCTGTCAAGGGCACGTACCTAGGCAGCCGGCTCGATCCCTGGCCTTGGTGGGGGTGCATGTGGGAGGCAACCAATCAATATATCTCTCTTACATAGATGTTTCTCTCTCTCTCTCTGTCTCTCCCGCTCCCAGTCTCGCCAAAAATTAATGGAAAAATATCTTCGGGTGAGGTTTAACAACAACAACAAAGTGTTATGTGGAGCAGAAGTCATCTAAAGGCTTGACTGGGGCTGGAGGATCCACTTCCCAGGTGGCTCACTCCGGGGCTGGCAAGCTGGTGCTGGCTCTTGGTGGGAGGCCACATCCTGCACAGGCTGCTGAGGGTCCTTATGACATGGCCTCTGGCTTCTCCCAGAGCAAGCAAGTCAAGAGAGTAAGAGTCAGGTAGAAGTTATTCTTTTCATGACCCACTCTCATAAGTCACATTGCATCACTTCTTCTCCATTCTGTTTGTTAGATGTAAAACCCCAAGTATAGCTTGCTTTTAAGTGAAGGAAGAATTAGCCTTCACCTTCTTAAGGGAGCAGTGGCAGAGAATTTGCAGACACTTGAAAGCTAGCATATCTGTATTTCAAGGGTTCTTCTTGAGGTCACTCAGCACATTCTCTCCCCTTTCAGTAATTTCTGAGACACAGACAGTCCCCATCGTGGTGATAAATAACTCCAGGAATACAGCAGACAAATGGTTTCTTAGTAACCGAGTCCTTGTTCCATTTGTAAGGAAGCTCTCTTCTCACACAGGCCACAGCTAATGCTGACCCTAGCAAGAATGAAGGAGGGCTCTCAAAAACTAAAATCCTTTTGAAAGGACAAAGAAGAGCCTGTCTGGTGTGGCTCATTGGTTGAGTGTTGACCTGTAAACCAGTGGGTCATGGTTCACTTCCCGGTCAGGGCACATGCCTGGGTTGTGGGCTTGATCCCTAGCAGGGGGTGTGCAGGAAGCAGCCGATCAATGATTCTCGTCATTGATGTTTCTATCTCTCTCTCCCTTTCCTTTCCTCTCTGAAATTAATAAAAATATATTAAAAAATAAAGGATGAAGAAGATTTGAGTGGAGACCACTGTTGATCAGTCAAATCATGAATGCCAGTATTCCCCTTTGTCTAGTCAGGGGAACAGGCCATTTCTAAGGTGAACTTTCTATGACTGTCCCTTTGCTTCCCTTGAAATGAAATGTAATTAGACTGTGCTTATGTTTTGCTTCCCCTCATGCACTCTCAGTGGAATTCATTATCTCTGATTTAGTAAAGTACATTACATACCCAAGGAGTCAGTTCAAGGAATTCCAGCTTTTCTGCTAACATCACTCTCCTCTCCAACTACTACTTCCCTTGGAAGAATCTGCAAAGATTAGATTTGACCTGCTGCTGTGAAAAATACTAAAAGAAGAAAGGTGAAAACTGGATTAAGGAGTCCTCAAGTCTTAGAAGGAATTATCAGGGCTATTAAAGGAATAGGTTTTGCCTGTTTTTGGCTGTCATCACTTTCTCTGTTCAGATTTTCCACTGAGACTTTGCTTAGAGCTGGTCTCACCCAGGCTGGATTCTGCCTGACCAGCCCGCTTGTACGGAATGAGAGACTTGAGCTCAGTGTCTTGGTTTGAGTTTGGCTATAGCACTAGACACAGCACTAGTCACATAGAGGTCACCCAGATCTAAGGGATGAGTAGGTGGGAGAGAGTTTGGGAAACAGGATGAGATTTGAACTGAAGGCTGACTTGAGTCCTAGCTCTGGATTTATTACTAAGCATCCCATCACTTTACTCCTGTCATTTGACCATCTTTCCTGTGAAAGGAGAGGGGCAGAGGCAGTCTGGGACACTAGGCGTTCTATGGTTCTGAGATATTGCGGTGTTTTGGAGGAATTAGAAATGTAGTCACAAGATGTGGCAATATCTAGAGAGATGCTTTAGCTTAAGACTAGCTCTATGCTGGTGTGATGGAACAGACTGGAGATAGATGCCCCATGTATATTTGTCTAGGGGCAGGTCACTGATCCTCTCTGGACCACATTTGACCCATCTCTAGGATAAAGAGGGGGTGGCTGCTCGTCTGGCTCTAGGTCTTCTGCTTCCAAGTGTTTTCTCCATCAGCAGCTGTATTGAGCAAGGATCCTATGAAATTACTTGGGCAGTGCCAAATACTGGTGATAGAACACACTCAGCTAGGTCCTGGGGATTCTTGGGGACCCTTGTTTCCTGAAGTGGGTTGTCAAGTTGGTGAGCTAGAGCCTCCTCCTTTTCAGTCATGAACTCTGGAGGACTCTCCTGTAGTTTGAGAATGATCTGAATTTGGGTATTCAAGGGGCTATTGATTCAGAGTCCTTTAGAATTGGAGGCAATTTTATAGATAATTAAGCACAATTCCTTCATTCTTTTCATGAGCCCTAGAGAGGTGAAATGAACAACAATTTAACAAATTAATGGTTAGGCTCATGACTCTGGTTACTCTCAATTGGGAATTTCCTTCTATATTATGTCTTCTTATGCCTTCAAGGAAAAGCACAAATCAAAGTTCTGTTGAT
Source organism: Myotis lucifugus (assembly GCF_000147115.1). NCBI lineage: Eukaryota > Metazoa > Chordata > Mammalia > Chiroptera > Vespertilionidae > Myotis > Myotis lucifugus. The sequence continues at coordinate 87,352 of NW_005871087.1, read as the reverse complement.
TTCCAATATTAAGCAGAAGGTTGTCAGGAGCCTAGCACAGGGCCCATCACATAGTAGGTACTCAAAAACTACTGGTCAAAATAATGAATGTGTGAAGTACTATGACATAACTATTATAGGCTCTTTTAATAGTAAGGTATAGGATTTTTCTTGTGGATTCCAAGTTAGTAATCATTTTCCACACCAAATTCCTTATCTCCTATGCCTTCTTCTTTGACTTGATTCTTTCAGTGAATAATTCAGAGATATTTTCCTTTTACTTATTTTATAGATCATATTCTTATCTCAGTCCCTTTGTCTTATGATGACAAGATCTAGATACATAGATGTGATGGCTCTTGTGCAAAAACTGTGTCACTTTCAAACTGATTTATGGGGTTAGTCCAAGGGCAGGTATATGTAAAGTCTTGGTTCAGGATTTAAAAAGAGGTGTGTAAATAAAAACTGATGTATCTTTATTGATTTAGGAAACTGTAATATCAAAAGTTATTTATAAAAGTCTGACTCTTTTTATATTCCTAAAACCTCATTTTCACTGTTATTAATTCACTACTCGTGTCCTCAATAAGGATATTACAAACTTAATTGATTTTGAGCTCGCTGATTTTGAAGTTAATGAAAATGTTTATTTCAGTAACTTCACTTTCGTTTTTTTTCTTCACCATTAAAGTTGGTGATATCAATCCCAAATTGATTTGCCTAACAGCAGAAGGGGCTAAAAATAAGAGATCTCAATTCTCTGCAATTTTTCCAGTTTTATATCCTGGATAATATATCAGCTCAAGAAGGCATTCTGGCTCTTTCTCTTGAAAGACTTTTTTGTTTTTTTAAAGACTCCATATTTGTGTTAATATTTAAGAAAGACTTGAGTTTCTACTTTGCTTAAAGAACATCTGATGACTTCTCATTGCTCCCATGAGAAGCCCCAAATATTTAGAATGGGATTCTCACCTCTTGTTTATTTGGCTGCTCACATAGCTCCTTTCCATACCCCTTCTTATTGCTCCTGTCACACACTCTTTATTCCTTTTCCCTCAAACTTCAATACTACTAGTGTATTAGTTATCTATTGCTGCATAACAAGTTACTCCAAAACTCGAGGTATTATTTCATGGTGCCTGTGGGTCAGGAATCTGAGCAGAGTTTAGCTGGGTCTTCTGCCTCAGGGGCCCTCTTCTCACAAGGCTGCAGTCAAGGTGGTGCCTGGGGCTGCAATTATCTCAGAGTTCAACTGGACCAGGATCTGCTTCAAAGCTCACTCATGTGGTTCAGTCTTGGTCTCAAGTCTTTGTTGGCTATTGGTCTGAGATCAGCTTCCGTTACTTGTCAAGTGGTTTTCTTATCAAAGAGAGCAAGCAATGAGAGAGAGAGAGAGAGAGAGAGAGAGAGAGAGAGAGAGAGAGAGAGATCACAGAAGTAACATCCTATCTCATTTTTGCTGTTTCTGTTGGTTAGAAGCAAGAGAATAGGATCAGTGTGTCCCAAATCAGGCAGAGTGTATGCAAGGACATGACCAGGGGGTGGGGATCATTGGGAGCCATGTCAGAAGCTGCTGATGACAAATAGGATTTATGGTTAACATTCATTGAGTATGTGGCAGGCATTCTGCTAAGACCTTTCTCATACAATGCTCACAAAAATTCTTTTGAGTAGATAATGTTTTTATTTCTATTCTAGGGCTTAGAAAGGTTAAGTAACTAGAGGCTCAGAAAGGTTAAGTAAACAGTAAGTGACAGTGGCAGGATCTGAGTCCTGGTTTTTAGGCTCCAAAGTCTTGCATCAAGAGCCAACTTCCTCATTTCTCCATTCTTAGGGCTCAGCACAGGCTCTGTGACATAGGAGCTTAGTAGGTATTGAGTAGCTGCTAAATGAATAAACGAATAAATACAGACCTGAGTCACACTATAGCTGCTTTTTTCCAAACTCTGGTCTTAGGCCTTGATCCAATTTAAATAACACCTAAATTCCCATGTGGTTCAATAAAGCTGAATTATATCTAATCATTGAGGAGAGCTCTAATTCAAGTGCAGGATCCAGAAGAGGAGACACTATTTTGTAAAGTGTTCTCATGTGGTACAAAACAGACTTCATTGCTACTGAGAACTTTAAAAGGTTATTCAAGAGAGTAGAGTGCCAGAACCCAAGAAAAGAGATTATGGAGTTATAAGAGTGTTTGCCACAGATTCAAGAAGAGTATTAGAATAGTATTTGGAAAGTAGGCCAAGTAACTGATTGTTGGCAGGGTTTTCCACCAGACTTCCTTTTCTTAAAGATGAATGGGATTAAAGCTAGCAGGCAAATGACTAGCTGAACCAGAGATAAACCGATGGTGTGCCTGTGTCAGAATGGATTAAGAGAGCATAGGCCAACTGGGACTGAGGACAAAGAGGCGGCTCTTCCTGCTTCCAGCACGTCTTGACTCAATAACTCCTTTTAGCATTTCTCCACTTTCAGGATCCATTGAGGTGCTTGGGCCAATAGATGTTATGGATAAGAGACAAACCTGGCCCCATGAAAGTCAGCATTTGAGGATGTTAGTGCAGTACATAGCTCTGGGCCATTCATAAACTGCTTTCTCATGGACCCTCCTAAAATGAATCTCTGAGGTGAATTTGTCAAGAAGACTGAACAGACCTATCACGTGACTAGACCCTTCTCTCCCTATGGGAAAACCATGTGGTAATCAATTCAACTAAGTTTCTCCGATGAGAATGGACCACAATTCCAGTGTTTAATGGCACGGGGATAATAGTTGGGCGGCCAGTAGGGTGGTGGACTCTTAGGGCCAGGGTCTCCCCTTCTTGGGTTGCGGGCTCTCAACTCTTGCCTCTCTGAGTCTCACTTTTCTGCATTCCAAGTGGAGTTCCTTCCCCCTTCTGATGGACACTTCTTTTGTTGATGTTATTGTTGTTCTGAATTAATACCATGGATACAAATGAAGCTAATTTGTTTCTCTCTGCTCAGCTGGCTCAGGAAACATCTTGTCTCTGTGGTACCATTTGCACAACTGACCTCATATATTATTTATTGGTTTTATAATTTAGCCCAGCCTTTCCGATGCCTGCAGGATGTCATCTGCTCGTGGGCCTTATTATCTCCAGGTTATAAATAAAGGAACGAGCCTTAGAGCAGGGGATTTTCCAGGGTAGCACAGCCAGTAAGTAGGAGACTCCATGCAGGTTTTCTGACTCCAAGCTCCGAGTTCTTTCCACTCCCACTCCTGCCCCTATGCTGGTTCCCCACAGAGTCATGGTCGGGGGAATCCCATTGCTCTGCCCCCTTGATTATACAGTTATCTGTGTGTGTGCTGTATTGTTTGGTGAGCTTGGGCCATGATGAGAGGGGTAATCTAAGAGAAGCCAAATAATGAAGACATAAACTTAAAGAAAGAAGGGACCAAACAGAACAGGAGGGTGGAGGTATGGTATCCCTCTTCCCATCTTAGGGAAAAAATGAGCAATTTAGGGATATGGAGGACTTGAAACACAGGTGCAAAATGGAGGATGCCATGACCTGGCCTCATTCCCTGGCCAGGTCAGCCATAGCTTTGTCCATCATATTTTCTTCACTGGAGCATCTCTCATATGAATGAATGGCTGCTTGGCTGGGTGACAGAGGCTGTTGTTCTGCCATCAACATCAACAATACTTAGCAATGAGGGGCTTGGCAGGGGGTTCTAGAGGTCTGGAACAAAGTAGGAGCAACCTTCAATATGGTGGGCACCCTGATTCATTTTCAATCTAAAAATAAAGTTTGATCAAATAAAAAATGTGATTAGGAATAGTTGTGTGCTATCCAGATAGAACATCCTCTGGCATACTCTCATCTCTTTCCATCTCGGCTGATGCCCCAGAGCTTTTTAGGAGTCCCCAACCCTCTACAGATGGCCTCTTTGGACCCACAAAGCCTTGCTCTACTGGAGTGTCCACCATCATCTGCCGTGGTCCTGGCAACTTCTCCTCTTCGCCCATTAGCAGGAGAGTCGTGGATCAATGAGTGCCTCAGAACACATCTTCAGATCTCACCTTCAAGGAGCAGGGAGAGGTAGGAATCATATCTGTTCTGGTCCTGGATGACGCATTCTGGCAATGCAACCCATTCAAACAACCACCACAACAGGTGAAGTTAACTCCACAAGGCCAACCCAGATTTATAATAGACATTGGCAAATCTTCATTGAGCCTGTACCATGGTCTAGCTGTTGGGCTGGGCAGGTACCATGGGGAATAACAGCATTAAGTCAAACAGGCTCCCAATGGGGCCAGCTCCTTCCCTCCCTCCCTGACTCTGACTTTCCATGAGGGAAAGTCATGGGTGCACATCTCGTGGTGATGAGGTGGTCATGGGTGCACAGGTGGTGGGAAGGGAGGTTCCTACTATTAAGGTAAGGGTATAGTTAAAATTGTTCTGAAGAGACTCTGAATAATATCTCTTTACAGATTATACTATAGAAAAACATCCAGAGAGAAATGACTCTATTTCTTATTAAATTGAAAAGACTCTTTCTGGGGTTATAAATAAATTCTTCATCACTCACTGAAGTAATGAAGCTTATGAATCTTCTGCCCTGAAGTTTTGCATCCCAGCTTGCCTTTCCTACCATCCAGCCTGTGCCAACTTCATGTTACCCACCATCAATTCATGTACATTTAAAGAATGAAAAATAATTTTAATATTTGCCAAGGTAAAATGTAATTATGCTGGTAGATCTGCTATTTAAAAAGGCATGAACAAAATCTCCAGACTAAATAGAAATTATTTCTGGGTTGCCTTCTGTTTTCAATTATTCCTGTTATTGATCTCTTCTATTATCCTGGCTAATCAGAAGTTGATCATATTTTAAAAACACAAGCCAAAACAAAGCAGTGTAAACAAAAAACCGTAGCTAGGGGACAAAGTAGGAGAAAAAAATGAAATGAACCATATAGGTGCTTTGTCAATCATCATTCTCTCCATTCATCCATCTACCCATCCACCCATCCATCCATCCAATAGTTAGTGTGCCTATACATGCAAGGCACAATTCCAGGAGCTGCTTGACAGGGCAGAAAATCTGACAGGCTTTAGAGCCACACTGGCCTGAGTTACAATCCTAGCTACATGCCATCTGGTAATGCTATTTTTCGTACTCCTTGCTGCATCATCCACTGGCCGCCCCATCTTTCTCTCTCATTCATGGGAGAATTCAGTACCTGGCTTACTCTTATATTCCTCTCCTTGACACTGTCAGCATGTTCAGTGTCTTTAGCATCCATACTGATGACTCAGCCAATACCATGGCCACTCAGTTCTGACCTCATTTTCATTCACCTTTTAATTTCCGAAATAAATGATGGAACTAGATAGTGCCGGCCACTATTCTAGATACAAGGGCTATAGGAGTAATGGGATAGACATGATCTTTCCCCTCGTGGAATTTATAAAGGTTGAAAGGTGCAAAACAATAAGCAAGCAAACAAGAAAATCTTGTCTTGATGGTTGCTATTAAATGGAATAAATGACCTGTTCTGGATAGAGAATAGGACTGAAGGTTTGAATTTGCACAGCAGGGTGAACAAAGTCCTCTCTGAGATGATGAAATGTTGAATAGAGACTTGAAAAATGAAAAGAGATTGACCATGCAAAGAGCCAGGGGAGAAACAATTTAGGAAGAAGAAACCAGAAGTCCAAGAACGCTTTGGGGTAGTGATGAGCATGGAATGTTCAAGGAATAGACAATTGGCATGAGTTGCTTAAGCAGTGAGTGGAGAGGGTGGTACAGTGGGGCCTTGACTTACGAGTTTAATTCGTTCCGTGACGGAGCTCGTAACTCAAATTACTCGTATGTCAAATCAGTTGTGAGTGAGTGAGACACGTGATGCTCAGCTGATGTTGTGGCGTTCATTGTGACGTTCGCTGCGCCAGCTAGCGGTGGGGTATCTGAAGCTGGCTCGTAACCCGAATTTTAGCTTGCAACTCAAAACAAAAAATTGGCCGAGAGTCGGCTCGCATCTCGAAAAACTCGTTAGTCAGGACACTCGTAAGTCAAGGCCCCACTGTACTGGATGACAGGAATTTGTGAGGTGTATGTGTGTGCCTTTCTTGATTTGGTTGTTTGTATCTTATGTGCACAAAATTCAATTGATCTTCATCTTAGTGTATTATACTCTAACTTTGCAAGTCTGTGGCTGCTCTCTTTAAAATTTTTAAGTATATTATTTTCCCATTTTATCTCCAAATTTCCAATTCCCCTACCTCCCATAACTTTCATTTTTGTACATTTATCTTTTGAATATATTTATCTTTTGTATATATTCTTTCATTCTGCTTTCCATATATCCACTTACATACATGTATCCATGTGTGTTGTATTTTAAAGTACTTGAATTAATTATATTATTTAGGTTAATGTATAATTGCTGTTTATTACTATTATTTAAAAAATGAATGATTAGATGAATATTTTTAAATGACTCAGTTTTAATCCCTCACACGATAAATAATCAGTATTTGCAATTCTCATAAAGTCTTTTTGGAATCCTCAAGAATTTCAAATACTGTCCTGAAATGAAACATTTGAGAATGGTTGCTCTCAAGAATGGCCAGCTAAAATTGGGGAGAAATCTAAGGATTCTAACTTCTTTTTGAACATAAAATTTATTTGCTTTTCTTCTCTCTTTTATCCCTTCCTTTCAGAGGTTCCTATATCTCAGACAGTAAAGCAGAGAGACAGACAGAGCCTGTGCTCCTGAAGACATTGTTAAGCTGCTGACTCAACCAGCCCTGAAGGCTGGAGCGGCTCCGGAAATGCTTCCTGTTATGTAAGATCATAATTTTCTCTGATTTGAGGTGGTTGTTCATTGCGGGTGAAAACAAGGAAAGCTGAGAGAGAAAGTGTTTCAAGTATCCAGGAGCAATTGACTCTGAGATGATGAGCCCTGAAGGTTGTCCTAGAATTTGGCAACCCAAGGCCATAGGTGACCTTGACAGGCCATTTTCAGTGGCAAGGTGGTGCTGCAAACCGGGTTAATGTGATGTCTGGCATACCTACGCTCCTGCCGTAGTTCCTTTGTCTTTTTTTTTGGTCTCCTTTGTCTTCCTTCCATACCAGACCACAAAATGCTGGGGTTCTTCTTATCTTAGTCTGGGTCTTCTTCTCTTTATATTCTTCTTTTATATATCATTCTTTCCCAAAGATCTAAATCTCATTTTATGTTGCTCTTGCCCCAGATTGATATTTCCAGCCCAGATCTCTCTCTCTGCATCCAGATTCACATATCCAACTGCTCACCAGCCATCTCCAGCTGAATATTCCCTACACATGCCCGATTTAACCTGCTCAAAGAGGATGTCCTGATCTCCCCACCCCACCTGCCCTGCTCCCTTCCCTTAGCTGTCTCTGTTTCAGTTCACACAACCTCCATGTATCACATTTCTTGCCTGCATTATTACCAAAGCCTCCCAGCTGGCCCTCCTCCATTCTTGCTCTATTTCCATTCTTTCTCTCCTCCACCCAGAAGACTGCTCTTCTAAAAAAACAAAAACAAACACAAACAATGCAGATCATGCTACTCTTCCTGCTTTAAGTCCTTCAACTGCTTTTGTCTCTATTATAAAATCCAGACTCCTTCCCATAACGTAAGGGCCCTGCCTGCTCGGGCCCCTGCTATTTCCATATTGTATCGGTCCTCTCATCCCTGCTCGCCTTAGCTTATACCGATCTTTTAATTTCTTGAACAATTTGCTTATTCTACTTTGGATGCTCTTCTCACCCCTCACTGCTTGGAGACCTACTTCTATCCCTTTAAATCTCAGCTAAATGTAATTTCTTTAGCAAGGCATTTCCATCTATTTCACCTAAAATCACTTTGCTAAAGTGTTATCTCCAGCTGAGTTCTTTGTTTGGTTTGATTATTTTTAAAATTTATTTTTTTGTTTGTTTCATAGCATATATAACAATTCAGAGTCACTATATAAACTATTTCTAAATATTTTGTGTTTGGCTGCCCAGTAGAAAGGGTCTCACAGTTGCTAAGTTCTCTCAGGTGAAAGGTGGTTCCCATGATGGCCTTGGCTCCCTTATAAAGGACCAAGAATTTGCTTCTTAGAAGAGTTCAGTAGCTCTTAGTAACCCAGAGAAAAAATAACCAGAGAAAAACACCAGAGGCCATTCTGACTCTTGGAATGCCAGACTAATTATTTTTGAACTTTCCCAACTGAACCCGTAAGAGATTTATTTAATAATGTTAGATCCTTTTAAGGATTCAGTCTTTTGTCATGGATTTACTGGGCATGTTACCGAACCACATGTCTTGTGACTCCCCATTCTGATTTTTAATAACAGTGAATCGATAACCTTGTGTCCATTCTTTGAAGGCTGCAGCTCAAGTGTATCTGAGAGGGCCCCCAGAGGGAGGGGGGAGAACAGGGACCCAATCCTGGGATTTCAGTGGCAACATTTGATGGACATGGTTACGTCAGTGGTGGGGATGCTGAGCTGATATCTACACAGTCAGATGATAACAGACTCAGAGCATATTTGGACCCCGAGTGCCCACCGCCTCTTCTGGCATCTTAGCAGAACTGGAATTTGGATGATGTAGCTCTAGGGGGATCTCCGTGTTGGGATGTCCTGGAAAACAAAACCAAAAGCAAGCCATCCTTCCTCTTGGTAGCAAAATGTTGGTAATCTTCCTAGAAAAGAAGAGGAAAATGTCCTTGGCGGTGCCAATCCAGGAGGAGGGGCTAGGAAGGAACTGTGGCACAATGACCTATGCAGCTCCTGAGGCAGCAGTTCCTACCCCTGAGAGTCATTGGCTGCAGGCTGTACCTGGGGGCAGAGCTAACGAGTCTCATTTCCTGTAGGAGGCAGGTCCTTGGGCCCAGGGCAATTCTCTGGAGAAGGGACAGCTGTGAGCAGTTAGCAGCCAATATTCACAGCAGCTGAGGCACCCATATAAAAAAAGGACCCGGATGGGGCCCTGACATATCCACTATAGCCCCTGTCCCAGGAGGGGTTGCTCCTCAGCCAATTCCACCTTTCCTTCTTGTCTGCAGACCTCTCTTGGTCCCTTGGCTACTCCAGGTAGAGCTCCTTTAGGAGAAAACTTGGCCTTATCCCCTTTTTCCCTCTCATCCCCGGAAGCTGGCACCATCCTTAGCACAGAGGAGGTAAGCGTACTGTTCCTTGGTTTCCTAGGTCCCTGCCTCAGTGATCCTCCTTCTCTATGCTCTCCCTGTTGCCCTCTGTTCACTTCACAGACTCAAGTCAAGGTCATTGACTAAATCATGATGTTGGGAGACTTTGAGGAGTCACATGTGAAACGTGGGCAATACTCAGTAGAACTGAGATCCTTCAGCCTTGTTTTTTGGTTATATATGCCTTTAAAAAGTTTATTTAAAGCAAATTGTATGTTAAATTTCTTCTTCCTACCTCCCAAATGGCACAGTGGAAGACAATTTTGCTGTGCCCCTCTTGGAGAGAGAAAAAAACCTAGGAGATCCTAAAGCGGAGTAATTATTTCCATCAGCAGGAACTCAGCACTGTGTGTCTGAACTGCAGAAGTTCTTGGAGAGCCTGGCTGTTTAATTCGTTTAAATGCCATTTGCATGTATTCGGTGCTGAGAGGATCACTTTGGGAATTTGCAATGAAAGAGAAGTCAATGGAGAGAAAGGAAAGAAGTGACAGAGACTCAGAAGGCTGGGGAGCGGGTGATATTTGAGAGGTTTCAGTGTTTATTAGCAACTGCTTGGGAGCCTAGGAAGACGCTCAGCCTGACACCTTGCACTCCCCACTAGGCTCCTGAGCCACGGAGAAGCCAGCGAGACACAGGATGTGTCAGGCTTTTGGAGACACGCTGTTATCACTCGGGGTGAGTGAGGGTTGCGTCACAGCCTCCCCAGGTGAACATTTCTCCTTGTCTGTAAGAAAAGCAACTTGGGGAACTGCATAAACTTTTCCTGGCTGCCCCTAGGGCTCTGCAGCTGCAAGGTGATGAGTGAGTGAGTGCGCCCATCAGACAGCCAACTGAGGGGCTGGGGGGTCTGAGGGGCCATGTGTCATTCATCTTATGTCATTCATCAACTGGCACTTCAGGATAAAAGGAGGTAAAATGAGTCTTCCAGGAGCTTCTAGACTCCCCTCATATTCTTTCCCCCGTGTCAGTGTCCACAGGTGTCTTCTGTCTACACTCAATTGCTCCATCTGAAGATTGTTTTCACAGTAGGATTTCATTTTTAAAAGAAATTCAGACGTGTTAAGCACCTCTATGGGCGAGGCCCTTGGCTATTGATGGGGACTCAGATTACAGTTCTATAGGGGAGACAGACATGTTAATAGATGTGGGCACAGGACACGTGGTATTAGAAAGGAAGGCGCTCTGTGCAAAGGCTTGGAAGTCTAAACAACACCAGCGTTCAGGGCTGGCCAAGCAGTTTGAGAAGGAAGTCGGGGTGTATGGTCTTGGCTTGAGGTGAGGATGTGGCTGAAGAGCTTGGCAGTGGTCCTGCCATAAAAGGCATTAAGATCATTCATACGAAGGGGCAAAGGTGCGTTGAGACTTCAGTGTGATGTTTCTCCATCGTAATTGTAATTGCTGGGAGTGGGGATGAAAATGAATGGCAACTCCCAATGGTGGGATTTTTGGAGTCAAAACACTAGTAGGGGTATTTTTTCTTGGGCAAAGGAAGTTTCCCTCGCTCCTACTTTAGGCTGATTCTGAACTAGCTCTGGAATATATCCACTTGGACCAGTCACCATAGGTTTGCTGAGCCACCTACTGTATGCTCAGAATAATATATGTGGCTGAGAAATACCGGTGTCCCAGGTCATGGAGTCCATTGGACCAGAGCTCTACTCGCTGCCAGGACTAACTGCCCATCACGCCTGGCTTGGCATAAGCCGGTTTCATTCTTAAGTCTCTAGGGCTGCAGTGTATCCATGGCACGTGCTCAATAAAGGTTTGATGATTGAAGGACTAGTACATACAAAATCATTTGTGAACAAAAGTTACAGGAGAGTCATTTGCGGGTCTAACTTTAATAATTATCTTCTGGGCCAGGCAAGTGTAGCTCAGTGGTTGAGCTATTGGTGCGATTCCAGGTCAGGGCACATGCCTGGATTGCTGGCTCGATCCCCAGTAGGGGATGTGCAGGAGGCAGCCAATAGATATTTCACTCTCATCAATGTTTCTGTCTCTCTATCCCTCTCCCTTCCTCTCTCTCTAAAAAATCAATAAAAACATATTTAGAAAAACACACCTATCTTCTGGAATTTGGGAGTGTGGGGGTTGACCTAGGCTGAGCAAAAACAATCTGATCATGCTTCTTTCCTGAATTGTTTTGGAGTAAGCCTCTTTTCAACATCTGTAAAATAAGAGATTTGAATCAGCACTCCTGTAATGTCCCTTCCAGTTCAAATGTACTAATATTTTAAGTCTATAAATAGGAATCTCTAAGAACTCTGGCTTCAAAGACATAAAAAACTGTGAGCCCCGAGGATTGTTGCAAGATGCCAAAGACCCCAAAAGAGTACATGGAGCTGAGAATCCACGTTTACCTGCTTAAAAAGTGCTTGTTTTTATTCCTTGTAAAATATAGATGGAAAAACCTGCTGTCTACTCTGGGGTGCCATGGCAATTAATTAGTTAATGTTTGTGAGGTACAAAAGGAACAAAAAGTGCTGCATGTAAAAAGTCATATAAATGCTAAGTGTTATTGTTTTCCATCTGATTCTCCCCCTTTCGATTTCAGTTGCATTTCAGAGCAGTCATAACAGCATCAGTTGGGGCTCCTCTGGCTAATTATGCTGCCAATAAAAGGGGAAAATTCCCTTTTAAATTTCCATTTTAATTTCTCTCTGTCTCTGACCCCCCCTTCTCTCTTTTCTCCAGTGTGCTGTTTAGAGTTGCTAACTACTCAGAGGTCAGTAAAAGTGAGCACCTTCTGTTTTTTTCTCCACACTCATTGCAGTCTTCCAGCAAGTTAGCAAATGCTGCTTCAGGGCTTACCAGGCAAAAGTGATGGAGGATACACAGATCAATAGCCCAGGTGGGTCTACTTCCCAGCGCCTCCTATCTGTGTGGGAAGAGCAGAGACCTGCCCCCTCTCCTGCCACAGGTGACCACTGTTCAAGGCACAGTGTGACCACTTTGGTGAAGGCGAGGCGATGATGTTCCTGAGGAGCCATGTAATAAACTATGGCATAATTGATACAAAGGCAGATTTCTCTGTATATCAGTTATCTATGGTCATGATAATGCTGTATAACAAACCAACCTAAAACTTAGTGGCTTAAAATGGTTAAGTATTTAATTAGCTTAAGAGGCTGCAGGTTGATGATTCAAACCTGGCTCAGCTGGGTGTGTTCTTGTGGTTGGGGGTTAGCTGGTTATTGGCCAGTGTAGGCTATCCTTGGAGGGGATGGCTGGAGGGACTTAGCTTTGCCCTGCTGTCTCTAATTCTTCAGTTGGCTAGCCGGGGCATGGCATTCTTTGGACATTGCAGAGGTGCCAAAGTGCAAGGGCAATCAATCTTCAAGGGCTCTCAAGGTAGGTGGTGGGATACAGGCTCTGCTTCTTTGATGGGAGGGGTGGCAAAATCACCCTGCAAAGGTAGGATGCAGGAAGGGGTAAGAAATCAGGGCTACTAATGCAACCAACGTACCACAATGTGCTTCAGCCCCACACTTTCTAAATCCCTGGGGATTAGGATGTTTGCATTTTTAACCAGGATATGTTCTCATGCTCAGTGAAGTTTGAAAACAATTGAACATAACCAAAGAGCAGCAGAATGTGAGATTATTGGCTCCCTTGTGGGCTTTACCCCAAATACAGTGGGGCCTTGACTTACGAGTGTCCCGACTAACGAGTTTTTTGAGATACCAGCTGTCTCTCCGCTGATTTTTTGCATTGAGTTGATAGAGTAATTTGAGTTAACGAGCTCCTTAACGACCTCGGTCTCGGAACGAATAAACTCGTAAGTCAAGGCCCCACTGTACTCCTCACTCTGCAGGCTTTCCCTTTCCTCATATCCAGGAGAACTGAGTCACAGTGACTCCTGTGGGGAGGGGGGTGAATTATCCATATGACTGGGACCTCGGTGAAGGTCTTATGAACTTGGTTGGCAGCCCTGGCAGGCTGGGTGAGACTTCAGGAGAAGGAGGCAGGGGAGTGGGAAGAGCAGAAGCTCAGAGGCAGCAGAGCTAAAGGGATGCTGGGGTATAGTGTGGTCTGTGGGAGAGAAGCCTGGAAAAGTAAACCAGCTGGGAAACGGGGAAGTCAGTGGTTAGCTTATGTCTGGTCCTATTTGGGGGAAGTCTGACAATGAAATCAGTGTAGAGAATGGAAAACAAGTGCCAAGGACTAAAATAGGGCTTCTACTTCCAAAACCGGGCCTCATGTCCATGAGGATCTTTCCTGCGAAACTGTTGTTGAACCAGCATGCCTTGGGGGACAGAGTCTTAAAGAAATGAAACATTGTTTTGTCCCTCACTGTTTTGTGAAGTACAGTTGGTGAGACTAGCTCTTCCTCTGGCTTGGTGGATGATCCAGGTGTACTGCATGACTGCTGCAGTCACTCTTGGCTCGTGCAGGGTCCTCTGGTTAGTATCTCAATGTCCATTTCCTATGTAGGAGTCAAACTTTGAAGTTGGTTGAATGTGATGCATTTTCCATTATGCATCTTCCATTCAGCCAGCTAAAGGCTGCTGAGAACGTGGCTGCCAATTTCTTGCTTCCTGTGACTTCAGTGTCTACTCTCACTACCCCAACTTGTTAATGACAGTTTAAGTCTGGGATGTAGAGGGAGGGACAGGTAAGGGGTGCAGGTAAGGGGAGCATCTTACTTGGCTGGTACTGGTATGAACTAGCTGGTCTTCTTTCTGACTCTTCCTCTTAGGTTGTTTTCAAAGAAGTGAGAAGAAGCTGGATGGGGAAGGAGTGGGTTTCAGAGCTGGGAGCCGAACCCTTGTACTGTGTCCTTGGCTCAGGTGCCACTTGTTAGGAGAGTAGAACTTGTGCTTGTAAAATGACTCATGGCTCCAGGGTGTACAGTGTGAACCTTATTCTTTACTGTCTCCCCCTCCCCCCCAAAGTGTTCTGTTACATGGGCGGAAGTGGTCAATTTCCAAGCCAGATAGTTCAACATGCTTCTCATTCAGGAAGCTTTCTTGACTTCTTCATGTCAATTTAGGTGGCTGGGCTCTCTTTGGATCCCTGTGAAGAACTTTCTTGATTATTTTTGTGCTTCCTGCCCCAGACTAGGAAGGCAGGTTTGGGACCTTCTTGTTCCTTGTTGTGCCTCTAAGGCCTTACATCCACCCTGGCACATAGTAGATCTCAGTGACTGTAGATCTCAATGACTGTAGGTGAGCAACTAGGCCAGCTGGCCCTTTTGCTCTTGCTTTCCTCCTGGCATTGAGGCTCCAGCTTGAGCATGATTACATGGGGCACCTCCCTCACCTGGGAGACTTTCTAGCCCAGCCGTGGGCAAACTACGGCCCGCGGGCCGGATCTGGCCCGTTTGAAATGAATAAAACTAAAAAAAAAAAAGACCGTACCCTTTTATGTAATGATGTTTACTTTGAATTTATATTAGTTCACACAAACACTCCATCCATGCTTTTGTTCCGGCCCTCCGGTCCAGTTTAAGAACCCATTGTGGCCCTTGAGTCAAAAAGTTTGCCCACCCCTGTTCTAGCCTCTTGGGGAGGAACCAGCACAGGTACTGGTAATTGGAGCTCTAATAGCTTTTGGCCTAAGTTAGTGGACCCTCATAGCTTCTCTGATCTGGCTCCTTTTTCTCCCTGAAACGTGGAGAATGAGCTGAGTAAATGTAAAATGTACTCACCAAGACAGCTCAGTGTCTAGAATTGCAAGCCTTGAATCCTTCCAAGTTTTGGCTAGTGTCCCTCTCTGGGCTGCTGCACCCTGATCTCAGCACCAGGCTGTGAACACATACCTTGTGCAGGGCCCTGTGGCTGGAACTCTGTGCAGGGAGAGAGATGGACTGGCTGTTGAGAGCTGGGTGAGCCCAGCAATTTCAGGCATGGGGGAGGGTGTTGGGGGGCATGGTGACTCATCTAGGACAGGCTTCATTGCCCAGGATGCCCTTTCCCTGCGCTAAGCAGAGCAGGGTGCTTTAGCTGGATCACTGCATCTCCCCCCAGGAGGCAGCTAGCAAGGGTGGGAGGTGAGTGACACAGATGAGCTGCAGTGATCCCATAGAAATGGCAAGGAGAGACAGCTCCAAGATAAATCCTGAGATATAAGAGAGTACAGATGTCACTAGACTTGTTGGGGTGAGGGTAGAAGAGGACAGAGGAGAGAGAGAGGATTAAGATGAAATCCCAGGGAGGCTCAGAGATGCAGAGATATAGTTATTAAAATCTAAATAACATGCAAATAGCTTTGTGGCTTCTTCTTAAATCCATATTTTATTTGAAACTCACCAACTTCTGGTTTTAATTGTTTCATTGGTTATATTTGTCCTTGATGAGAAATTTTGCAAATGAGACTAAATTCCCCACTAATGATATTTCTCAGTTGCTGTGATCATATTTTTTTCACTCAGGGTAACAGGAAAGTGGTTGCTCAGAGCGGTGGTGGCTGTTGGACTTTTCAAAACCTAAGGAATTCAAGAGTGGGAGTGAATGACCTCCATGGAAATGATTGCTGCACGTGTGAGGGCAATGCTTGTTCTTTTGTCTAAGTCCCTTCATTCTTCCCTCCTTTCATTCATCAAACATTTATTGAACATCTACTGTGTACCAGCTGGGATACACAGATAAATAAGACAGATATAGTCCATATCTATGCAGTATAGATACTTTAAGAGCTGAGAACCTGAATTTATTCATTTATTTGTTCAGTAAACATCATGGAGTGCCTGATATTTGATCGTCTCTGTGCTAGGCATTGGAAATACAGGGGTGAATAAGAAAGATATTGCTTTTGCCTTTGTGCAGGGTATAGTCTGGTGGGGAGAGATGTCAAGAAAAGAAGGTCATAAAATAAAAATATAATTACATAGTTTGAAGGATGCTTAGTGATCCAGTTTGCATGGATATCTTTTTCTCCTTGGCTTCAGTTTCACGAATATGTTCCACCTTGAACTATGGAAACGCACATTTATATAGAATAATTGTGGATGTGTGTGTGTAACAAAGAAAGTGTATATTTCCTTCTTCATCCATTCTTAGGAGGGATCAGCTTCCTGCGAGAAGCACGAAGCTCAAGTTAATGTCTTGTGTCCTTGCTATTCACTCCTCATCACCAAGAAAACCCAGGGGTCAACTGGGGAGCAGATTTAATGTGCTATTGAGATGGGGCCCTTGAAGACTGTGTTGTGGGAAAACCAAACTGGGGGGAGGGAATTGCAGCCCCAGTTGGGGCTTGTGCCCTCAGTGGTTTTGGTGGTTTTGTTATATTCCCAGTGGCTCCAGTTCTCGCCTGGAAACCTGAGTTCAGTGCCTGCCGGGACAAGGTTCTGACATCTTATGTCAGAAGTAGGGTAGGAAGAGCCACAAACACCATTTATTTTTCGTGTCTGTGTCACAGTGATCTAACCTGCACATACAAGAGGTTGACATCCACAGCTCTTCCCAAACACCCAGTAGTAACAAATAGAAGCCTCTCAGACACCATGCTCATGCCCACTCCCCATAATCCCAACACACCTTACAAAGCAAGTTTGGAGCCTCCAAGACCTCGGGCACTTACACTTTCTGGCTATCGGTCTCTAGACAAGCCTCTTCTCCTTTCTTCCTCTGTATACAATGCTGATCTCACAGGGTTTTATGAGCATTTAATGACATATGAACCATAAAAATTGTATAATCAACAAGCTACTGAACTGATGGCTGTTCTTGGTTACATAAGTAATGGGTCCTTGGCTCTCATTTCTGAAAAAATGGAATGCTTGGGGGATTTGTGGACTTTGTCTTCCAAAGATGTCACAACAGCATCTCCCCTGGGCTTCCTAAATGTGACCCCCATGCCCTGCCCCAAGGAGTGTGGCTTATTGCTCCATCCCCTTGGCTCTGGGTTGACCCATGACTGCTTTGATCAGTGACTATGGCAGAGTGACTCCGTGTCAGTGCTGGGTATGGCCCTTAGCCAGCCTGGCAGTTTCTGCCTCCTGTCTCTTGGAGCCAGCTGCCTTGTGAGAAGTGTGACTGTCCTGAGGCTGGCAGAGGATGTGCCCCACAGAGAGAAAGAAAGGCCAAGGAGAGAAAGATATACCAGATGTCACATGAAGAAGCCATGCTGGAAGGGGATTTTTTAGCCCCAGCTTCCTGACTTCCCAACCAAATTCCCGAATTCCCAACCCACTGAATCATGGAAAAAATAATGGTTGTGTTAAGATGCTCAGTATCGGGGGTAGTGGGTAACCCAGCAATACAAAACCAAACAGTCCTTTATTCCCCTTCCAGGTGGCTGTGTCTTTCCCTCGAGGCCTTGCTGATTATGTTGAATTGAGAAAAGCACAAGCTTTTCCAGGCCAGATGGTCTGGTGTGTGAATCTTGACTCAGCCACCTATAAGCTGTGCATTCAGGTAACACTTTGAACTTCAGCCTTCTCATCTATTGTTGGGCTTTATAAGACTTCCTAGGGGTATAGTGAAGCTTCAAGGAGCCAACCCAATTGGAAGTGGCTTGCAGCGTATCTGGCCGTTAGTATATTGTCAGGCCCAAGTTGGGAGTCAAAGAGGCTTAGGAGGCTCACTGGGACAGCTGCTGGTCAACCTTGCAGCCCTGGTGAGGGGAGTTCCCAGCAGTACTTGAGGATGATACATTCTGGGACTTGCTTTCAGGATGTGCTTTTAATACAGCTCATAACTGCTGAGTACCTGCTACAGGTGCCAGCCTCTCTCTAACCTCTGTTATCTCTTTTAATATAACTCCCGTAATACTTATTTCTATTTTGCAGATGGGGAAACTGAGACTCAGAGAAGCTGATGTGGCTTGCCTAAGGACCTATGCTAGCTATGGTGGACTTAAGGTAAGAAATCAGGTTCCTGGACACAGTCCAATATGATTTGAGGCCATCACTTAGGATTTTCAACATCAGCACAAGGTGGAGAAGATCAGAGAGTCTTCAAAGAGGCATATAATTTAAATTTTAAAGCATTGCAACTGGTGCCTCCTTGAATGACATACAAATTTTAAATTTTAAAGCATTGCAACTGGTGCCTCCTTGAATGACATACAAATATTGAATTCTTTTAAAGCTGCAAACGCCAGACGTTTACTCTTTCCAATTGATCGTTCATGGCAAAATAGGCTTAAGTGGCATCTTATTCCTTCCGTTTCCAATTGGAGGTTCTGTTTGGAGCATGTGCGTTCCTCTGTTCTGGAAGTTTTTCTTGACAGAAGCAGAGAGGTTTTTGACAAACAACTTTAATATTCTTTGTGTCTGTGTGGCTGGCTCTAATAATCCTGCAAGCTTACAAGGTCACTGTGAAGATTAAATCTGAGTCATCGGAGGCAGATGTTGACACATCATTATTTAAATCCTGAGCTGCTGAAGGACTCTTATCCCCATGAGCTATGATTCAGTGTCCAAACGAACACCCCACATTCCACACAGCCCGCTGAGCAGGGACTCCTGACTCTGTTGGGGAAACAAGTTTGCCTTTCTCTGTGTGATGACAAAGCCCATCTTTCTGTTGTACTAGTAGAAGTGTGGTGTATACAGGGAATGAGTATGTTTTAGAAGCTCTGCTCTCTCTTTACCACTTGCTGTGGGCTTTGTCTTTTCACCTGTTCTTCAGAGCCCTTCCTTTAATTTGTGCTTACACATTTATTTCTTTATGTAGTAAAGTGTATTATCTTAAGCGTCTGGCTTAATACAAGTTTACAAATGTATACTCCAAATAAGCATCATCCAGATCAATGGATGAGACATCTTCACCACCTTTTGTCCCTTTCCAATCAATAACCTCTCAAAGTTATCACTATTCTGACTTCAGACATCATGGATTAGTTTTGTCTGTTCTAGAATTTCATGTAAAAGGAATCAAATGACATGTGCTCTTTCGTAGTTGGCTCTTTTGCTGAGCAAAATGCATATGAGATTTATTTGTGGTGTTGTGTGTATCGGAAATGTGTTCCTTTTCATTGATGAGTAGTATTCCGTTGTATGGTTTTGTCACAACTTTATCCATTCTTTTGTTCATGGACACCTGGGCTGATTCCAAGCTTTGGCTATTGTGAATACAGTTGCTATAGCTATTTTTGTATACATCTTCTTGTAGACTTACATTTTAATTTCTCTTAAGTAAATACTTAGAAATTGTATATCTTCAACTTTATCAGAAAACACCCAACTGTTCTGACACTTAATATTTTCAGTCTTTTAAAATTTTAATCTTTCTGGAGCGTGTCTTATAGTATCTCAATTTAGTTTTAAGTTGCATTTCCTAATGAATAATGATGCTGAGCACTTTTACATTTGCTTATTGACTATTCTTAGATCTTTTATTTTTGTGAAGCGTCTATCTAAATATTTCACCTATCAATTTTTATTTTATTTTATTGGTAAAATGGATTAAAACATTTTCTGGGGAATGAATTGCAGGATTCAAATAGAAAAAAGTGCTGAGTGAGAGAGAACCATCAAGGGCAGTTATGAAAGCAATGGGTACAGTTGTCACCTTCTTCCCAGTCCAACCCATGACTGAGTGGAAACCTTTAAGGATGCCTGATTTAGAACAAAGAGATATAAGTGGTAGGGGTAATTCTGACATAATCTGAGTGTGCATGCTTACACACACACACACACACACACACACACACACACACAGCATTATGGAAGGAAGATGAGCTCAAAGATCAGAAAAACTTCCAATTCTGAGGCCTTGGGAAATATCATGTAAAGGGGGCATAGTCACCACATACCTGCAGCTCCATAAGGGCAGACATAAAATAGTTTATTGGGGGAGGAAATTCATAAGCAGAGAAGCAGAGTGCAAGCAGTCCTCTGAGCTCTCCTATTCCTGTAGTTTGGGCCAGTCTAGAGGTCTGCAGCCCCATGGCCAATTCCAGAAGAGAGGGGTCCTTATATTGATAGTTTTTAGGGAAAGAGAGTGTCTATGCAACTACATGGCAAGGAGAGCTTCTTAGTGTTATTAAGAAAGAGGAGGCTAGGGGGCCTGGAATTGGGTTGTAGTGCACTATTCTGCCGTTGGGTTGGTAGTGCACTATGCTTCCGTTGAGATCACTCAGTCCTGCTCTTTGTTAAACCATCAAAAATGGGGAGAAAGATGAGCTTTCAGGGTTGTTCAAATTTGTCTCTCATACGCAGTTCTTTAGTATCTCTGAGCCTCTATTTCCCCAACTGTAAAATGGGAATAATAACACTTATTCTGAAGAACTATTGTGAACATTAGAAGTAATCATGTGAAATACCAACAGTACCTAGGATCTAGTAAGAGCCCAACAAATATCAGTTTTCTTCACTTGAAGGGAAGAAAATAAAATACTTGTAACCAATGCAGAGTTTTAATGCCCCTAAAGCTCATGTGGCCTAATTTGTGGAGGTGCACATTATGAAATATCAGATTTTCATACAGGAAAAATGTATTAAAGAAAAACACCAAAAGCTTTCTTTTTACAATTCTCTTAATAAAAACTGGTGATTTATTATGGGCTGCAGGTTGCTATGGAGACACGGGGGTGCTGAATATGAAGAGAGTTGAAGTAGATATTGTAATATGGACAAGCATAGCTTATATACACTTAAAAAAAGCACTGTGCTTTAGAAACAGGCTTGAGATGTTGTAAAGAGTGTTTTATGGTGTCAATAAAATTTCCTGAGTTTCTCTGTCAGACTGGCCTCTATTTTCTAGGTTACCCGCTTAATCCCCCATTGCATTTTATTTCTCAATCATAGCTGAGTTTATTTACTTGTTTGTTAATTCTTTCCTTCATCAGTGAATAACTATTGATAGCATCTCTTGTTTTATTTTCCATTTGTCTTTTATTTTCTGGAATGTATGGTGGCATTCTGAGGGACATTCAAAGAAGTAAAGCATGTGGTCTTTCCGGGTGATTTCCTGAGAGCAGTAGCACATCCGTGGCTCTGGCTGACTTTCCCCTCTGAATTGGTTTGCATTCAATCACTGTAGTCAGTAATCTCAGTAATCTCAACAACGGGGACGTTTAATATAAAGAATTACTAAGTATGATAAGATAGCATGTGCAAAGATAGAAAAAGAACTGAACGTTACCCATGGAATGACAAATGTGAAAGGGGGTGTTTAGAACTCACTGAAGAGGTCTGCTTGCAGCATCCTGGATTTTGTTTGCTGGGTTGTAGGAGCAAGAGCTAGTCCACAGTTACTGGGCAAAGAGCAACAACTGTACGGGGGTGCAAGTGAGCTGAGACTGGGAGTTAGGAGTACAGAGGAAGCTGGGAGGTACCCAACTTCTGTTGGGTAGAGGTTGGGAGTGTGCCGTGCCTGCAGCCAGAGGGCTACAAGAAGGTGGTCTCTGGGCACAGGCTGTGAGGTCACTTGGGACCTGCCTACTTCAGGCATGCATCTAGGGCAGAGTGCCACATTCAGTGCAGGTGGAACCCCTGCTTCCTGTGATGTCCCGCCAGAGCCTTCTACTGACAAACCTAACATAGTGCTCACTGTAAAGAAGAAATGCTTCAAGAGTCTAGTCCCCTATCACAGAGCAGGTACTGAAGGGTAACTTTGGAACTGAGAGGCAATCTATAATAAAAAAAAGTGTAATATGCTAATTAGACCGGACAGCTGAACGACCTTCTGGACGTCCTTCTGGACGAAGCCGGGGCTGCGCAGGGTGAGCCCCTTGCACAAATTTCATGCACTGGGCCTCTAGTGAATCAATAATTGGCCCAGCATCTTGGTTGTGGTTAATATTGTAAACTCCCTTGTTGACTAGGAGGAAGTCTTGGGATGCAGCCCTGGTTTGGTAAAAATCATTTGGACCCAGTCCTTTCCTGATGAGAGGTAGTTTATATCCATTTGGGTTACAAACCACAAGGACATGAGGTTGAGCCCAGCTCTCCATTCTCGGGCCTTATTGACTTGTCCTACTATGGGTCTTGGTTGGGTCCCCTGAAGACATCCTAATGAATTGTCCTGTCTTTGCGTCTGGAGCAGCAGGGCTTGGGGTCTTGGTTGCTTCTGACCCAGAATGTCCCAGTCTTCTGATTTCATCTTTGTCTTTAAGGTCCAGCTCTGCAAACCCAGGAAAGTGGCAGTTTTTGCAAAGTTACTCAGAGCACAAGATGTTGTTAGACAGCCCTTGCAGTGACGCACTGTGGGAGCCCCATGTTATTCCCTGATAAGGAGCAGCAATGACAACACAACATCAGCAGACCATCCCAGGCTGTGCTGTTTCTTTGTTACTATAGCTACTGAAGGTGAAAGTTGTCACTATAGGCAAAGGATCATGTTATTGTCACCTGTGAATTTTCTCAGCCAGAGAAGATACAGCAAGTTTGAATCTAAGGAAAAGTAGGGTGTTTAATAGAGTGAAGCTAATTGCCTCAGTGGTGGTGGTGGGAGGATGAAGCTCCCCAGACAAACATCTACCAACCTGCCTCTATCCTGGGCTGGTCTGTGAGCCTGGGGTTGTTTGCCCAGCCCACCAACTCATAAGGTAGCCATTGCAGCCTAGCATTTTCCTGAGCCCTTTAAAAAAGTTCTATTTAAATTCTGGGTTAGGAGGGTTGATGCTGGGATATTTATGCCCTCCTAGAACTGCTGCCTAACCTGCTTCTTTGACAGACAAATTCTAATTAAACGGTTTAATAAGTTGAGAAACACAACACCTCTTGGTGCTTTTCCTGTGGCATGTCACATCTGAAAAAGCCACATCCTGTAACTTGCGGAGACATTTTTAGGAACTGTCTTCGTGAAGTCCCGCTGCTGTTTCTCCGGAGATGTTGGTGATGCTAACACACTCTCATTTTTATTTTTTTCTTAGTGACAACTATTTTTAGGTAGCAAATTAATTGTAGGGAAGTTCAGGTCAAAGAGATTTGTGTTCGCAGCAAATTCTGCCCTTGGCTTAGGAATGTACACCAGCCAATTAAATGGCTGAGTTGGGATTTGAACCCAAGTATTTCTGTCACCATACATTCCAGGAAATAAAAAGGAAAATGAAAAACAATGACAGAACAACAATAACAACAAAAAACACACCAAACCAAACCAACAACAACTAAGGTGTTTGACTTTGAGTATAAGATTTGACTTGGATTTGAGGAATGGAGGGTCATGATAGTGGTAATAGCCAGTAAATCAGAAATGTGGGCCTGGACCTTGGGTGGCAAGTGCAGAGCAGAGATTGAATTTTGTGAGTCTCCTATTTGGGGCTTCTTCTTTTTTTTTCCTTAACCAACACAATTTGCTTAACTTCATTAAATGGCATTCTGTATAGGTTGCATCAGAAAGAGCACTAAAGGGGAGTCAAGACAAGCTTTTTATACTGGTGTTGCCTTTATACTTGCTGTGTGCTTTTGGGCGAATCACTTAACCTCTCTGACTCTGAATTTGGTGGGAGTGGTGGGCATTTAGGCTACCCCAGGCTTGTTCATGTGCAGGCATAGGGTTCCAAGACAATGAACTAGTGGAAGCAGCCAGGTCTCAATGCCTCTTCTGTCACTTTCCATTGGTCAAAGCAAGTCACAAGGTCAGCCAGATCGGAGGAGCTGCAAAATAACATTGTGAAGAGTTGAAGAAAGAGCCCAGCTGGCACTCGGTCCCCAGTGTGGGGCTTGTAAGAACCAATCAATGATTCTCTCTCATCATTGATGTTACTATCTCTCTCTCCCTCTCCCTTCCTCTCTGAAATCAATAAAAATGTGTTTTTTTTTAAAGAGGTGACGAAAGAGGAGAATTATCCCAAGCAATCTATGCTGAATTAGTTTTCATTCTGGGTCTTCATGGAAAATGAGTGATAATGTGGTGGTTTGGGCGTGTGGATGGCGTTAGCCAAGAGGAGTGGAAGGTGAAAATGGTTGAGGGAACCCTAAACAGGGAAGCAAGACTTGCCACCTGTGTGGCCTGGAACAAAATACTTGTCAGAACCTCATGTTTTTTTATCCCAAGTTTTCCAAAATTTATATTAAGCTGGTTCTATTCTAGGCACTGGAGCCACAGACAGAAAAAGAGAGGCGATCCTTGCGAATTTCTGTAGTTTCGTGATTTTGGGAGTGAGGAATGTTAATGCTAGCCTCTTTTGGCAATAAAGGGTCATGTTGTTTAAAGTGCACTGGGCCCCTGCTGGCTGTTGTGGTTGGCTTTTGAGATTGGCCCACTGGAACGATGTTTCGCTGAAGGAGCTCCGAGTAACTGTGGGAAATCTTCCCTTGTTAGCTCAACTTGTGAACTGCTTGACCCCTTCGGGGGACATAGGTTGGTAAAGTCGTCTAGTGCTTCTATATTCTGCTCACTTGTCCTGGTTGATTTTCAACTCTGTTTTCCATTTGTGAAAAACATACGGATGGGTGGCAGTAATTGGGAATTTAATAATTTTTTGATGTTTCTTATGGTGCTTGGGTACTCCATTGAGACTGATATACATCTTTTCAATGTTTCCCCATTCTGTGCTAAAACTATACATGCATTTTATTTTCTCCTTTTTCTTTTAGAACAGAGCAGGCTAGCTTTGAAGTCAAGTTTCTTTTTGAGGGTGTGTGTGTAGGTTCCTTATTTTCTCGTTTTTATTGAGAATCATTGATTGGCTGCCTCCTGCAGGGCCCACGTTGGGAATTGAGCCCGCGACCCGGGCATGTGCCCCGACCAGGAACTGAACCGTGACCTCCTGGTTCATGGTTGACACTCAACCACTGAGCCACACCGGCCGGGCCTGTCCCTGCTTTTAAATATTAATATTCCTCTAAGTGCAGCCCATGAATATCCTCTTCTCTCTTCTCCGCCTATGTGGGAATCTCATGCACTTCCATGGATTCATCTACTGTTGGTGGACAGACGAGTCACACATGTACGTATCAGCCCTGACATGTATCCAGGCGCAGGTCTCACAGTCATTGGTGAACTTGACTTAATTATTTTTTGCATTTCCTACAGTGACTAGTACTGTGCCCATATTAAATAGGTCTTCAGTACATATTTGTTGAGTCAAAAAATTGATCTTTTAAATTACAGGTATAATCTGACTACATTGTCTTGAGTTTAGAAAATAGAAGAAAAAAAGAAAGAATCACTCATAAACTTACCACCTTGGTACACTGTTCCAGTCACTTTGGTATATTATCTCAGTAGTTTCCCCACTTTTTTTATGTGTGGTTTGCAAAGTTGTCATTGTTGACCCAGAAGTCTACCCAGAACACACCAAGTTTCTCATCAGTGATGCAAAGGGCTGTATTGTAGCCATCAATGCTGCTCACCACATATTTCCAGCTCTCTGTCGTCCTGGTAGGATTGTGCTTCCTAGTTCCCTGTGGTTAAGCAAGGACAGGTGACAAGTTCTGGCCTAAAATAAACTAATTGTTGATCCCTCAGAGCTCTGTTTTCATGGCTATTCCATCAACCTTGGTCCTTGAGTGAGATGGTGACACAAAGGGAGCCCCCTTGATGGACATGAAGTGAGAGTGAGAGAATAGCTTTATTTTAAGCCATTAAAATTTGAGGTTTATAAAGAACTTGTATGGGTATATGCATAATCCATGGACACAGACAATAGGGTGGTGAAGGCAGGGGAGGGTGTACAGGGGTGGGCTAGAAGGGGTCAGTGGGGGAAGAAAAGGGGACATATGTAATAATTTCAACAATAAAGGTTTAATTTTAAAAAAGGAAAAAAAATTTGGGGTTTATCTGTTACTGCAGCAAACCTTAGCTCAGCCTGAGATATGGACTGCTACTTCTGGGAGTGAGAGAAAACCCGAGAGATTCTCGAGTTTAACACCACCATTTTACAGATGGAGAAACTGAGGCTCAGAGAGGGAAATGGTCTAAGTCATAGAGTCAGCATTAGCACTGGCCTGGAACCCAGGTCCACTGTTTCCTTGACCACTCTCCTCTGTTCAGTAGCATTGAGGCCAGCCTTGTACGATGCCGCCCTGCTTTTCCTCCTGCTTCGTGGCAATATTTCTGCTGCAGAGTGTGTCGGGCCAGGCTGTCCCTGGAGTCTGGGTCACCATCCTGCTCTAATTTTGTACTTGACAGGTCATTCGAGAAAGCCCAGGAGTCCACTTTTGGAGCCTTCTGTACAATGCACACAACACAGCACCATAGCAACTAGAGGAATGCTTCTCTTTACAGACCGCTTTGAGTTCTATGCAACCGCATCTCCGTACCAGTGAAAGTTCAACAATTCTACTTGGGAATTATCCGGTGGTGACGAAATTCTCAGATTCAAAGGTATGAGGATAATTAGGACTCTTGTTAATCATTCTGTATCCCTCTCCCACCCCCACACCCCCCAGCAATGAGATTCATACAGATTAATTACTGCCTGCTATAAATAAACGCAGAGAAAAGCAATCTGCCTAGGAGAGGCAGAGGGTAACTGTCATTTAATATATCACAGCTTTCCGCACACCTGTTCTCCCTTCGCTGTTGCCATGGAAACCACACTTTATAAGAGAAGCTATGCATAATTAGCATGGATGGAGGTCTATATCAATCAGAATAATTTGGAAGAATACTAAAAACCCAGAGGAGCAGGCCAAACTACTTGTCTCAGTGGGAAGGAATCGGATCTCCGCTGTGCGGTAAATGAGGAAGCAGTTACAGTAGGAAATCAGCAGAATTAGCAATTCTGGGTCAGCTGAAAAACCGGGAGACGGCCTAACTCCACTAGAGAGAAAGGAAACTTTGTCATCAAGTTTGACTTTTTTCTTTCAAGTGCTATTTAGAGTTGCACAAAGGAAATACAAAGCTAAACAAACACAAATTATTTTCGAGGCGATGGGGCTGGGAGGACAGGCTCTGCACACTGGGGGACTCCTGCAGGGAGGTTAGGTGCTCAGGCTGGGGCTCCCAGGCTACAGCTGTGGGAGGGGCGGGTCGCTGAGTGCGGGGTTCCTCCAGGGAACAGTGAACAGCTTTCAGTCAACGTATGGGATTTTATGAGTGGTTGGAATCGCCACATTTATTTTTAGTGGCGGAAGGGACTTCTGAAATAATGGAGTTCAAATGCCCTAGTTTTCGAAGGAGAAATGGGGAACATGGGAAGATGCAACTTGTGGGAGGTTCCCAATCCAGCTACTGGTCAATCCGGAACTTGACTCAGCTTGCAGGTTATCGCTGAGTACTGTTTGCGGAGGCCACTGATTGGACCACTACTGGGCTGGCCATCCTGGTCAGAGATTCTTTATTACCGTGGGGATGATACTGAGCACCTGGCATAAGAAGGCATTTAGACTTTGGATTTTTCAGTCTTTGACAATTTCCCTTCATGGGACATGCAAAGTCATTATTCACTCATTCATGCAGCAAACATTCATTAAGTAAAACAGAATAATATTAAGTTCTTTTGAGATACACGCACAAAATTGCCTGTAAACTCTAAATTTCCAGAGCTCTTACTGGATCACTATTTATGTTAATATTCATTCAACATTTATGTATAGAGTACCCTACTATGAGCCAACTCTATCCTGGGTGCTGGGATACATGAAGATACATGAAGATCCCTGCCCTCACAGAACTTGCATTCTAGTGGGGAGAGACAGACCTTAAATATGGGAACAAATAAAATAATTTTATGTAGTGGTAAGATCAGTGAAGAAATAAAACAGGGTAATGGGTCAGGTTTATGAGTTTGTATTTTATCCTAATTGCAAAGAGCAGTAATCAAAGAGTATTAAGCCAGGGGAGTGGGGTGATCTGAATAATCAGTACCTTTCTTTGTTCCCTCAAACAGGATCTGAGGTCATTGCTCTGGGAGATTCTTGGGTTAGCAGGGTCTGTGTCCAGAAGCTTCCATTGACCTCAGAGCAGGCCTTGGGGACAATGATAAAGGGGCCAAAGCCTGGGTATATGACTTTCCCTTATTTCGCCTTTTCTTAGTTACTCAATCTATGCATTATCTAATCGTGGCCCTGCAAATAATTAAACTAATAAAAATGAGAACAATAATAGCAGTGAAAAGGCAATGATAGCAAACTTTTACAAAATGAATCCTTGCCATATGCCTGATAGTGAGCAAATTTCTGTATGGTATTTAGCTCATTAAATCTTCAATATGTGGAAACTATCATTATGTTGATTTTATGGACAAGAAAACGAAGGGCAGAGATTAAGTAGTTTTTTCAAGGTCAAATACTTAATTTAATGCTGGTGCTAGGATTTGAAACCAAAACCTGTCTGTGTTCAAGGTCTATGCTGTTAACCTCTATGCTAATTTGGTAAATCAATAGTGTCAATATGTTAATAGAGGAGGCTTGAATCCTACGGTTCCCACTTAAGGGAAGAGGGAGGAAGGAAGGCATACACACATAGTGTCTGCTACATGGGTATCCTGTAGCTCATCTTCAGGATTAGGAAATGGAGATTCAGACATGCTCAGTCACTTGACTAGGGGCTTCCAGAAGTTGGCCATTGGCTTGTGTGAAGGTCGCCACAGCAGAGGCTTAGGGTAGGCCTACCTGGGAATGGAGTGTGCCTTTGTGGATGTCAAGGATGCTCTCAAGAGAGCCAGGCCGAGAGGCTGAACTGACTTCGGCCCCTGGGTGGGTTGCCTTTGGTCATCTAGGGGTCTTTTGGGGTCCTGGGAGGGTCAGAGCATAGTGGAATCTGCTGGCACATCCCCTCTTTCTTGAAGAAGCTCCAGTGGTCAGGGTGACAGGGCTCTCCTGCCCATGGTGGACAAAGGGCTCAGGGAACTGCTAAGGACTTTGTGTTTGGGTGCCCGAGGGGCAATGGTTCACTGTCCAAGCATGGGCTGCCATGGGTGGGTATAGCTCCAGGCAGGGCCCGCTGCCTCCACAGGTATCATTCTCTTCTACCTATTTGTAGCTGATGTGCACTTTTGATGGAGTCTAAGCTGTCAGATGGCTCTTCTGATGCCGTGAGCACATGCTGCAAATAGAGCCTTTATGTTTGAGATGAATATGTTTAACTGGATGTGAAATCTATTCACATTGTCACAAGAAACTTCAACTTACATTTATCAATGAAAGAAAAGGAAGTGATCTTAGATTCCTAAAACATAATTTCAACTATGTAATTTTTTTGAATAATTGTAAGGAACAGTTTTACATTTTTTATGCTTCTATGAATTTGTATGAACCCTTGTGCAAATATTTTTATCATTGCTGACCATCAAGAAATTAAGAAGATTATTATTAAATTGCCTTGATCAGGAATTGAGTCTTGTTTATAGAAACAACCTCAAATTTCCTGTTAAAATTTATAAAGGTATTTTATTTGGAAGTTTTATATACATTCGCACTTGTTATCTTCCATGCCATTTTATGTTTTAACTTTCTTAAATTTACGCAATAAGTAAATATAATAATTTTTCCTCCAGTCCCATACAGATGTATCCACCCACTAAACTTCTCATTTACTCTAGTGCCAAATGTTTTCATTTTTTATTGGTGGCATGACATGAAACAAGTTGGGTGGTTTTGTGGGTCAGTATGCTTACGAGCTTCCTGCTGGAGTAGTTCTGGCTGGATTAATTAGGATGAAGGTACCAGCTTAGGGTCAAGTATACTAAGTTAGCCACCAAAGAGAACAACCAGAAATCAAGATGAAATTAGGGCCAGGTAGATGGAGTTCAGGGATGGGGAAAGGGGACTTGGCAAATAGAATTGGGAAAGGACAACAACTTGAATTCCATGGTGAAAGAGGATGCTGATGATGGGTTCTTAGCCAGGACTAGTTTAGGAGTATGGCATTTTAATACCTGGTGCACCTGGCAGAGGTAGAATTTTGGGGAGGAGAAGAAGTGGCAGGAAAATGCCCAGCGGGGATCACCACCATTGAGGAGGTGCTAGGGTGAGGCAGAACACTGACAGCACCATCACAGTTGTGTTGTGAGCTGCAAAGAAGCAAAGCAAGGCCAAGCTCATCAGATACCATGAGTTAAGAGGGAGCTCCTGTGGTGTGCCTGGTGAATAGGGCGGAGTTGGTCCTGCTCTCAGGGAACTGCAGACCAGGGATGGTTGGAAAATCAAATTCTCTAGGCAACTAAAGAAGACTGCTTTCAGCCCCCGTCAGTGTGGAGGACAGAAAGATGCATCCTGGAGATCCCTGGTGTGGCTGAAATGGTTAAAGTGATTCCTTAGCTCCACCTCTAGGCAGCACAGGTGAACTTCTGTGTCCAAGAGCTATGACTCACATCTGGGCTTTTGTGGAGAAACCAACCCAGTCCCCTTCAACTAGAATCCATGCCCAAGCAGGCTTTTATCCTAGCTCTATTCAGTTGCATAGGCAGTGGGATGGTGGGTGTCCCCTCATGGTTGGTCTATTATATAACTTAACCATCTGTATCAGTTAGCCTTTGCTGCATAACAAATGACTCCAAAACTTTTTAGCTCACAGTATTGTAACTGCGTATTACCAAATATTTGTTTGTAATCCACCCTTTTGGTGGATGGAACAAAACCAAAAGACAGAGCCATCTTATATTTTGGCGGGAAATTCACCCGCACTCCAAGTGTTCAGTTGCATAGGCAGTGGGATGGTGGGTGTCCCCTCATGGTTGGTCTATTATATAACTTAGCCATCCGTATCAGTTAGCCTTTGCTGCATAACAAATGACTCCAAAACTTTTTAGCTCACAGTTTTGTGGAGAGTTGTTATTCTGACCTAGTCTGGTCTTCACTGGGTTTGCTTATGTGTCTGTGGTCAGTTGGTGGGTCAGCTGGGACCTGGCTGGTTCTGTGTGGTTCTACATGTCTGGCTATTGGCTGGGACACGGGGGTGATTGGATGGGGTGCCTTTCACTCTAGTAGGTTAGCCTGGGCTCATTCATGTAGTGGCAGGAAGCCAAGCACAATAAGAGAACAAGCTCCATTTAAGTGCTTTTCAAATCTCTGCTTGGGTCACATTTGCTTCTGTCTCATTCCCTGCACCAGAATCAGTGTAGGAGAGGGACAGTAAAACCAACAATATATGTGAACAAATTGAGTTATTACTGAAATTACATCACCACACCATCATTTCAATTCATGTTTGCAAAGAAGGATTGACTTAGGAGGCAGTTATTACCAGGAAGGCTAGTGGAAGGGATCCAAGCAGGTGCTAGCTCTTGATAATGCAGGTGACTTTAAAGTCTTTCCCCAAACTTCCATTCCTCTGTTTTAACTGACTTCTGATTTTGGGCACTTTGAGCATTGTATTGGAGGACAGCCTGCAAATACTACTATTCTCTCTACTTCTCTGGGCTAGTTTCTTCCTTCTAGAATGTATTCTTCTAATACTGTTTGTGTTCAAAAGCCAGTCATTTCTCCAAGCAGACTTCATTCCTTCCATATTTCAGATGTATGATGGTTTTTTTCCTTTTACAGTTAATAGCATATTTCTCCAAATAATGATGGTGTGACTCAGGATGAGGCTACTGGGTAAAGAGTTTTCTCTGGAATGTTTACATGGACATTGTGCTGGGCTTGCTAATCTTAGTGTGCAGGCATAGTTTCTTTGGAAAAATGATTATCCCAGTTTGGGAACCGGAATGGATAGTTTATTATATATGCCAACGTTAATGGTATTTTTATAGCAACAAAACATATCTTGAACCTAAGCATTCCTCTTTGTTCCAGAATCTTATCAATAATTATTTTGGCCAAGGTTTAGTACAAAAGATTGATTTTCTGTTTATTCCTTTGGCGTTTATATGATTGTATATTTGTACTGTTGTGCTGAATACGGTTACTTATACATATGCACATGAATAAAATATGTTTAATAAGCATGCATAAAATATATGAACTTGAAAACTGTTCCTAGGTGGAACATTATAGTCTTGGTTGAAATATCTAAGTGACTTCCTAAAGAAGTCATTAGTTCCACTCCAGTGTATTTTGTTCCTGCCTGCATAGGAGGTCACACTACACACAACAGTGACTCCTAATTTTTGTTGTTGTTTTACAAGTCCCCTGAGAAGTCTAGTAACTTTTATGTACAGGACAGAACAAATTAAAAAACAACAAACTATTGGGTTGGTTCCTAGAGGGGCAGTCAGGCCTTTGGATTTGATTATTTTCTTATGGTGGAAGACCTTTAAAATGAAGAAATATGGCACCCTGGTAGATTGCAAATACGCTCCCTATCATCAGTCCCTCTGTGTGTCTATGTCTTGCACAAAATGACTTTGTAACTCTTCTCATCATGAGATGAAGTGTATTTCCCCACCTCTGAATCAGGGCTGACCTTGAGATTTGCTTTGCCAATAAAATTTGGTAGAAATGACTGTTGCTCATTTTGAAGGTGGTCAGCCTTAAAAGATCTTTTGCACTCACCTCTCTTGGCATTCCATCCTTTACCAATGTCATCAAGCCCAAGCCAGCTTGATGGAGAATGAGAAGTGATCTGAACAGAACCAAGTGAGTCTGGATTTCTTAGACAAGGCCACCAAATAGCAAGAAAACTCTCCCCAGAAGCTGACCGCAGATATCTGAGTGGACACAGTTGAGATAAGCGACCCCTGGCTTACCTGATAGACTTTACAAAGGAAGCTATGAAAGAAACCTGGTGGCTAGATATCAGGGCTGAATAAGATGTAAGAGCTCAACTTGCCTTCTTTTTATGAACGAAAACAGGAAGATTGGTACTGTTACTCAAAGAAATGGGTCAGATGGGAGGGCTCTAGTCTGACTAAGATGGGGGCTGATGCCTTCAGCTTGGAATCTCTTGTCTGTGCACTGAGAACTGACCATCTTCAGGAGATCTGTTCCATGGGTGGTTGGCAGTGGAGGGTAGGGATCTAGCTGAGAGTGGGACTGGAGGTGGCTACCCAACAGTGGTCAGCAGAGGCACTTGAACTGGTTCCTACATTGCCACTAGAGTCAGATTGCTAAGTGACAGTATGCAATTAAAAAGGGTAAGAACAGTGTTTATTTGCAAAACTTTCATTCACTGCTTATTACATGTCAGACATGCTGAATACTTTGCATGCACTATCTTGCTTCATCTTCATCCAAATCACTACCCTTTAATGCAGCACACCAGAAAAGAAAAAAGAATGGTTGAAAAGAGGGAAAGATTCAAAGTGGAGAGTCCTCATTCAGGGATGGGGTTGAGTGGTTGAGAGGACTCTGTGTTACCTTGGGCAACTACACCTCTTAGAGGCTCCATTTTCTCAGCTGTAAAATAAGGATGGTGATTATAATCCCTATGCTTGTTATTTATTGTTGCTTGTTATTATATGTTGCATCTTATTATTACTCACAACTTGAAAGACATACTCATTCGTTGTATTTGTGAATCTGCAATTTGGGCAGGGCCAGGTGGGGACAATTTGTCTCTGCTTCAGAAGGTCTGGGGCCTGTGTTGGGATGGCTTGAAGGCCTGGGGCTGGCCAGGCATCCCTTCTGCAGGAGGTCTTGGGGCCTCTCCATGTGCTCTCTCCATCATGGCAATTCAGAGTTCCAAGAGCAGGTGTTGAAGGAGACAGAGAGTAGAGGCTGCCGGTCTGTTAAGGCTGAGTTCTTGAAGCTGGCACCCCTGTACTTCTGCTATATTCTCTTGGTCAAAGGAAAGGAGACAGACCCCACCTCTCAATGGAGTGGCCCTCTGTAACTGCCGTTTCATAGCATTGTTGAAGATTAAATAAGGTAAAGAACACAAAGGGCTTAGCATACCACCTGGACCATCTTAATAGCTCAATAAATGGTAGCTAATGTCATGATTAGAGGTAGCATCAGCATGATCAGAGAGATATTAGAGATTGAGTAAAGGTGCTGTGATTTCATGACTAAGAGGCCGTTGGTGATTTTATAGTGACAGTGGTGGCCTTGTTTTCGTGGGAAGTTAGTGTGCAGGAGGGAAGGGAGGGGGTGGTGACTCCAGGAAGGCAGCACACAGGCTTGAGAAGTTCAACTGCAGCAGGACAGAGAGAAATTGGAGAGTAGCTGCGGGTGGGCGGGCAGTGGGCAGAGGATTGCTCTCCCAGGGTGGCGCCTCAGGTGCGGGGGTGGCACGAAGTGGGGAGAAAGCATGTGTGAAGAACAGGAGGAGAGAAAGGTGTTTGCAGGAGGAAGAGGGGCTGAGGCAGAGAGTCTGAGAGCAATCGTGTGGCTATGTGTATATTTTAAAGGCCACATTTATTCTAGGCAAGCTGCTTATTTGAGATTTGCACGCAAGTGAAAACAACCTGGCTATAAACTCCTTAGAGGAGGAGGAACGGGTTTGCGGTCCTCATTTCAGTTTTGGTGGACTTGCAGACACCCAGGCCAGACCAAAGGCAAAGCTTAAACTGGGAGGTGGTCTGGACTGGTGGAGAGGGAAGTTTTTGGTGTCGGTGGTTGGGTATGTCAATTGTAGATTGAAGAGCAGAAGGTGACCCACAACTAGAGTGATCTGAGGCCAAGGCCACATCAAGAGTAGTTTTGGAGGCACTGAGAATGAAAATGTTTATGGCTCTCCCCTCACCCCCATGTAATTTAATAAAATAAAAATTAAATTATAAAATTAGTGTTAAGTAGTCGAGCAAGATTCTGTTTTCCCATGATGCTTGATATTGCCTTTGAAATAGAAATTGTAAATGGTTTTAAAAATAAAATTTGGTGCCTTTGCTTGGTGGGAGTAAGTCTGGGCTTGGCTGGCCTAGAGGGATAGCCTGGCATGTGTGTGAGGCCCACTGTCCCCAGCGCCATTCCCAGGAAGCCACTGGCCCTGAAATTCCTACCTTGCAGACTCAGCTTCTTAGGTTAGGATTCCTCCCAGCTCCCCAACCCTCTGGGTAGACCCAGTCTTGCCCCGCCACCTGCTGTGCTGTTTGAATATCCCTGGGAGATTCCTTTTTTTTTTTTTCTGACCTGGGCTTTATCAGGGCAGGGCAGTTTTTGGTTTGTTTGTTCCTAGCTGTATCCCCAAGCCTAGCCTAGTGGCTGGCATGTGGTTGGCATTTGATCACTGTTGTGCCAATGTGAGAATGAAGGGAGCATCATAAGGAAGACGGGTGCATAAGGAGAGAGCTGAGAGCAAACCCTGGGTGGCTCACACATTTGTAAATGGCTCTGCGAGGAAAGACTAAAGTAGTTCAGATAAAAGATGGCCAGTTCCTTAAAAAAATGATTTCCATGTCCAAGGGCTGAAATTTGGGGGAAAAGAAGGGTTTGTGTCATAGATCCTGAGTAGGTTGTTCCCCCCCCCTCACAAAAACTGACAAGTCTATATTTATATTTGAAATGCAGAGTGAAACTGTAGCCCTTTAGGCAAGTAGAATGCATTTGCTTATGCACAGGCCATATGGGACTTAGGAGTGGGTGTTCACGGCACCAAAATAAACTCCCCGGATTCGCAGCCTTGAGCAGCAGTAAGACTGGAGCAAAGTTTCTCTTTCACCTTAAAAGACTTGAATTTATTTAAAACAATTAGAAACAGAGTGGGCTTTTCCCATTACAAAACCAGTGCAGGCCTATTATAGAAAATAGGAAAAGCACAGAAAAGGGAAGAATCTTGGTAAGTAAACTTTGCAGAGTGCAGGTAGCGTGCTGGTTGATGGCTGCAGGGAAGGCTGTAGAGACAGTGGGAGACCAGACCCCAGGGACATTTCTGGGGCGGTCTTGAGAGGTGGGCTGTGGCGGGGCCACCTCTGTCTTTGGAAGGCTGCAGGTCTTATTTTGGGCTGGGGGTGGGGTCTGTACCATCAACCTGTCCCTGTAGCTTCACATTACAGTACTTGAGTTACTGTGACCCCCAGAAGAAGACTTGGTCTCTCCTTGGGGGAGAAGCAGACTGCTGTTCTGCAAAGACCAGCTATTTTCTCCAACACCAGCAGCTTCCGGAGGGTGTGCAGGGACCACAGAGGACAGGGAAGCTGAACTCAACCCTGCAGGCCAAGAGGGCTCATTCTTCCATCCAACAACTGGTGAGAGGGGCCCTCCTCCATTGCAAGGCCTGCACTGGGCAGACAGTGGCGAGTGAATAGGTGTGAGGCTTGCCCTCAGGGACCTTACAGTTTAGTTTCTATCAGCTTAGTTGATTTGTGTCCTCAGACTTGTCTGAGATAATATGATCATAGGACTCTGGAAAAGATTGCAGTCCCACCATTTAGTCCTCCCCAAACTATTTTTTTGGGAAGCGGGGTTGTACTCATCTTCACTGACCTGCTCCAGATGTTTGGGGTGGGAAGGAAGCAGCATGGAACCTCCACAGAGGAGGGTGATGGATGCAGGCCTAGCCATCCTCTCCCTGGTAGCGATGAGGGAGGTGGGGAGAGCTGGTCCCAGCAACATGGTGGTGAGGTTCAGACCCTTTGTGTCTCAGTGATCCTCCCTCCACAACCCTCTGAGACAATTGGTGTCCTGGTTGTACCTCCTCCTTTCTTCTTGCAACACTTGAATCAGGAAGCTTTGGGACTTACCAGGAAGGAGCTAGTGACAGCTTAAGCTGGTGCCCTAGCCACAGGATTTCTATCCCAAGAAAGATCTAAGCCTTGAGTCATAGGAACACACACCTTAGCTGGCTTCTCAGATAGTGGTTAAGAGAGGAATTTTTTGGGGGAACAGCTTGTTTGTAGGAGAACCCTGGATGTAAAAGGTAGAGCCCTGTGGGGTAAACGCTCCTGACAACATACATATTGTCTTAGAGATTCGGCCCCAAAGAGGCATTGCAGGACTCTCCGAGTTCTTTCTCCCTTCACAGCATATGGCTCTGCAGAGACAGCTGTGGCTAACACAACTCCTTGGCCAGGATCTCCTTACACGACTCTAATTTCAAATGGTCTGTCTCATCATCCATGCAAACCGTTGTTTTAGAAGCACTGCCATTTTGACATCTCCATATTACGTTAGGTGTTGTCTTCATACCTAGAAGTAATTAAAAACTCTTTTGTCCATTTATGATCTAAAGAGTGTGGAGAAATCCAGCTACTGGATTTCTCGATTTGTAGCACTCTGTGGAAGCACTCTGAGCGCTGGATAAGGAAGGGCCATTTGCTGTGAAGCAAAAGTTCTGTTTATTCACAACAGCTCCAACTTCACATATTCCATTCCCAGAGTCAAACTCACAGGTTCTGGATTTTGTTTTGGAAACTATATCTCCATAGCTGGGAGGCGGTTAGTTTTCCGGAGGGACGAGGACTTGGTCCCTGTGTCAGGCTCCCTAGGGAAAATGAAAGGCAGTAGTGCGTCCCTTCCAGAAATTGCTGTGAGATTTCACACAGGGAAAGTGAGACTTGTCCTTTTCATCTCTTACCTCTTCTGCTATAGTCACTGCATCCCTGTCTTCTGAGGACAGAGGCTTTGGTGAGACTGCAGTGCAGCAGTGGGTTCAGTTCAGACACTGACTTAGGGAATGAAATGGGACGCAGGTACCAGCCAGGTTTGGATTCAGTCCTGGGGTTGTTTCCCTGGGAAGGAAGATCCCTTACTTGTCAGTTTGTCAGCTCTCATTTGGGTGTGGGTTCTCTCCTCGTGGTGGCGGCCTGTGCAGGCATTGGGCTGACCTTCATTAATCTGTAGACCCATTTCTGGCCTTGTGTCCATTTTGGAAATTCTATGAATCTGTCAGGACGTTGAGTATTCTCCACATCTTGTTTTAGTTTTACTAGTATTTTCCTGGCAAATTTATTATGTAAGTATTTTTACAATACAAGTTTAGGAATGTTTTAAAAATGAAAGAAATAAAAACAGTACAATTGCTGTTACCAAACATTATCATCACTCTATGTATATCCTTCTAGTAACTTTTTATGTATGTGGGTTTTTGTTAACTTTAAAAACACAGTTTTATGTCTACAGAACATGCAATTGTCATTTAACCTTTTTACTAGGCAGTAAAACATAATTAGTAATTGATATTTGTTATTGACTATTCTTGATTACTAGTCATTATGTGGCAGTACTTTACTTAAATATTCCTCTACTGAGGGTCATTCAAGTTGTTTCTAGGTTATCATTATTATAAAGAACATGTAGAAAATGTCTTTGTGCACATCATTTCATGACATTTAGGATGATATTTTAAAGGATATATTCCTAGAGCTAAATTTTTGATATTTCTGGGTTATAGGTGCTTTACTGATGTTTTAAACATTTTTTAAAAAAATCTATGTTTAACAATTCATAATTCCTAGTAAGTTTTTTTAAATAAATAAATCTTTATTATTGAAAGTGTTACATATGTCCTTCCCTCTCCCGCCTTCAAGTCACTCCTGATATGAATCGTGGTCATCGGGATCAGCTGCAGTGAGAGGAACATCATCCGCTGTACCCAATGGTGGTTCTGTCATAAAATAGTTGGGATCATTTTCGGGTGTTGCTTCTCTTGAATGTTGAGGGGGCATGGACTCTCCCCCAGTTACTTGACTGGAGCTCTCCAAGCTTCAAGAGCATCTGCTTCGTGTCTTCACTGCAGGCCACGTACAGGGCGATATTTTCAATCCTCTGGATAACTTCGTCCATGTCCTTTGTTCCTTGTCCCTTCCAGACATCTTCCAATGCCGGCCCTGTCAACTTCAGGAATTTTACTGCACAAATTATTGTCCACAGGGTTAGAAAAGACGGCGTCCAACAACCCCTGAAGAAAAGGCTGAAGAATAGCTGTTTGAACCTGTCCCTTTGCTCTTTTGATCTTCAGCGAAAGATAAAGTTCTCCTTGAAAGAGCACGAACCCATGGAATTGTCTCCGAGTTGCTTCATCCTCCTTGGCAGCTTGATCTCTAAGGTCATATTCAGTCTGTAATCTTCGAAGGAGCACTTGGCAGAAGCTGCCCCTCTGAGCTACTGGTCAGGTGACAGGACAGGTACCTACACAGGTGAGCTCCCACACAGCGGAACTTTGGCATGGACGTGGCCTGTTGATAGATGAGGTCCACAAATTCTTGCAAAGCCTCGTCCGTGGAGACCCGGCCACTCGGGGTCTGGGCAAACTGTTCCATGTCAGTTTCAAAACTGCCAGACCACTCTGTCAGATGGTTCAAGAAATCCCAAACAGATACTGACAGAGGGAGATCACCCTCGCAGGGTCTTTGATGGCTCTTCAACTGTCTCCTCAGGTCAAAGTAGAGCTCGGGGACCTCGCACTCGGACTGAATATCCAAGGACAGGGCCTCCGGCGTCTCCAGCTGCACAGCCTGGCTCCTGCTCAGGGCGCCCTTCACCTCCTACAGCACCTTCTGGGCGGAGCCCTGGCATTGCTCCTCCAGCTCCAGGATGTGGCTCTCGAGCTCCCGGCCCTGCTGCCCCAGGTTGGCCTCACTGGCCCTCTGTCTCTGCAGAGCGTGCTCTTTCTCGCTCTCCAGTCTCCACAGGTACGACCTCTCCTCCTCCCTCAGGAAGCTGTGCAGGTTCTGGAAGATCACCTGGATTTTCTGTCTCTGAGCCTTTATCTTCTCATTCCACTGGGCTATCTGCTTCGCCGTGAATGCTTTCTGGTTCGTGCATTCCTCTTGGAAGGGAGCCCGGCACTGGGGCAAGTGGAGCTTTTCCCTGTAGCCGGGGCCCGTGTCCTCCATGAGTGGCCACAGGCAGGCAGATGGAGCAGGTGACCTCCTTCCGTATCTTCTTGCTGGTGGTGGCCAACGCCATGCCTCTGCTGAAAAGCTGCAATGCCGGACCCAGAGGTTCCCCACAGCGATGGCGGCGCACCCACCCACGCTTCCTGTGGATGCTCTGCTGCCACGGCCCCCACGGGGCTGGAGGTCTAACCTGGGCCACCACCGATGTCAAGCACTGGCTGGAGGGAGTCGCCTGGAGCAGCCACTTCCCAAGTCCTGTAAAAGTTTTTTAAAGACAAAGAATCGCTGTGACATAGAACTCCAGGACTAAATATGTCAAGACCTTTATTGCCCATTCATCCTTGTGTTGGACAAATTCCTTCTGAAGAGAACTTTGGCCCTGCCTGCAGGTGTTCTCATGACCCCGTGCAAAGCAGAGATGGGGGTCTTTCCTTAACTGGGTGGCTCTTCTTGGAAACTCCAAGCCCTCCTGCATGTCAACTGATGTCAATTCACAAACACCATTTGCTCTCCAGCTATTTGCCAGAGAATGTAACTGGAAATTCTGCTGCTCTACTCTGGTCAAAGGTGTGGTGTAAAAATAAACTTCTGAGAATTGCTTGAAGGATATTGTCATGGACTTGATGTTTATGTTGAAGCCCTAACTCCCAATGTGATGGTCTTTGGAGGCGGGGCCTTTGGGAGGTGATTACAATTAGATGAGGTCACGAGTAGCGTCCCCTGATGGAATTAGTGCTCTTATAAGAAGAGGAAGTGACACCAGAGCTCGCTTCCTCTCCCATGTGAGGTACAGTGAGAAGACAGTCATCTGCAAGCCAGGAAGGGACTCTCACCAAGAACCAAATCTGCCAGATTGTTGATCTCAGACCTCTCAGCTCAGACCTATAAGGAAAACATGTCCATTGTTCAACCAGCTCAGGCTGTTATAGCAGCCTGAGCTGGTTAAGACAGACATGTAGGCCTTCCACTCTTTTAGGCCTTCTCCATTTTATCCTCGGATCTGGCTGGATCACCAGAGCTTGGACCACCTTGCCAGGGCCCTTCAAAATGACCTTTTCTGAATTGTGTTTGGAATGTGGCTCTGAGCCTCCTGGGAAGCGGGGCTTCTCTAGGACCTGGCAGGCCAGGGTGCCCTCTGTAGCTCTCCTCTGCCACCTCACACAAGGCCCTTCGCCGGGCCTGTTTGCAGGCCGCAGTCCCAGGGCCAGCCTGTCTTCTCAGGCACCTTGTTTATTATTGACGATATGCAGTGTTGCTTAACTAGCCAAAGTTCTTCCCAAAGTCAAATTATTAGTTTATCCTCGGTAATCAGCAGTCTGGATTACCCAACAGGCAGTTCAAATTCATGGTTAGGTGCCCCAAACATTAATTGCTATCCTTTTTCATTTTCAATATACCCATGGAGAATTTTACTAGCAGGGAATCTAGATAAAAAGCTATTTTAATTTCAATGCAGATGTATGTTTTGTGTTTGGTCTAGTATTGCTTTTGCCTGAATTGCCTATATGGGGATGGGGACCTCTAAAGGCCTTAATCTGGCCTGACATTAAGGCCACTTAAAAAAAAATTATTGCTTTCAGAGAGGAAGGGAGAGGGAGAAAGAGATAGAACCTGGTTCCATTGGCTGATCAATGATGAGAGAGAATCATTGATCGGCTGCCTCCTGCATACCCCCTACTGGGGATCGAGCCCTTAACCTGGCATGTACCTCGACCAGTTACTAAACCATGACCTCCTGGTTCATAGGTTGACACTCAACCACTGAACCACACTGACTGGGCCATGGTCACCTTTTTTTTGGATTCACCTAACATCTACCTTTATATTATCTTAATTTTGCCATACATTATTTATTTATGTAGTTTAACTTGCTGAATGTAAGTCACCTTCAGTAAGCATAATAAGCATAAGCATAATAATCCATAAATAAAAATGTAATTTATTGGGTAAAAAATGTGAATGTTTTTGAGGCTGTTAATACATGCTTCCATTAACTTTCCTTTCCCTCATTACCTCTTAGAGCTGTCATCCATTTTATCTGATACTAACGGGAGCAGCCATTAGTGAGCTGGTACCAATGGGTCTACAAAACTTTTAGCAATGGAATCAGTGGGATAGTGTTCACTTACTTGGACATCTCAGTGAATGTAAGAACAATTTTTAAATTTTTATCCAACTTCCTCTCCCCTCTGGTGGAGATTGGGTTATCTGGGAAGCTAACCCTGAGATTGACTTAGTGTTAAGGAGGATTTTTAAGAAGTACTCTTGGGATCCACACCCGTGGAAGGGGAGGGAAGGGGAGGGAAGGAGACAGGACTGGGTGGAGGGAGAATCTGGGCAGTGATGCCATCTCAATGAAGTCCTCAGTGATGATTCCACAGGGAGCTCTGAGCTGGGATGGTCCTTCAGAGTTGTCCCAAGTTGGAGTGAGAAGGCCTAGGACAGCCGTGGGCAAACTATGGCCCCGGCCCGTTTGAAATGAATAAAACTAAAAAAAAAAAAAAAAGACCGTACCCTTTTATGTAATGATGTTTACTTTGAATTTATATTAGTTCACACAAACACTCCATCCATGCTTTTGTTCCGGCCCTCTGGTCCAGTTTAAGAACCCATTGTGGCCCTCGAGTCAAAAAGTTTGCCCACCCCTGGCCTAGGAGGATCAGCCAATGGAACCAGCTGCTCACAGAGCAGGTGTGACCTTGGGCAAGGCAATGGTCACAGGGGCCTGACAGCTGAGGGTGGTCTGGCAGGAGCACCTT
The DNA here is from genome assembly GCF_000147115.1 of Myotis lucifugus. Lineage (NCBI taxonomy): Eukaryota > Metazoa > Chordata > Mammalia > Chiroptera > Vespertilionidae > Myotis > Myotis lucifugus. The sequence goes on along the minus strand of NW_005871087.1, from coordinate 45,035 downwards.
AGCAGGTTGGGAAGTGTTGTTAGTCTTATAGGGGATCTGGACGTTCTACCACTATGTCCATCACACTCACATTGACAATGGAAGCCTTTGGGGGCATTACTAGGCCTGTGGGTGTGTCTTTGCAAGAGAATTTAGCCAGTATTTTTTTTTTTTTAGCTTGAATTTCTGAATTATTTTCCCTTTCATCAGCACTTGGTACCATTGCCACCTGTGATTTAGGAAATCCGAGTCGTGGTTAGCCTTCTAATTTTATAATTACCTTTACAGAATAATAACCCTATCCAGGTGTTTTGTAACACAAAACAGCAAGGGAAATTAATTTCAATTAGAAGGGGAAAAATACAAATTGAAGTGGAATTGTGGAAAGAAGAAAAGCCCAACATGCATTTCTTTAGTGTATTTCATACAGGTAATTAAATCCCTGCCATGTGACTGAACCATTGGCAGTGGTGCCCCTTAAAGACCAACATTAAAAAAAAATACACGACTCTGTGGCATATGGAGCTCTTCTGGCCGCCCCACATACGCCTGGAAATACAAGGGGTGGAGAGAGAGGAAGGCTGGCGGGAGACTCCAGGGAGATAATAGAGACACAGGGAAGCATTCTTCTCTTGTGTTTTCACACTTAAATTATTTTTGGCATGAGACCGAGCCTTGTAATAACACTTTCATGTTCGTTTCCAGCATTTTGAAGGGATATTGAGGGAATTGAAGGCAAATGGGGACCTACGGGGTTTTATTGCAGAAGAAATTATAAGGGCTATTCTTGTATTCTCTCTCCCTTGAGTGAGGAAATCATGGACCTGGATTTCTCTGGCTGACTTGGCTGATTTCAGAGGAGATAGCTTGTCCCTGGACATAAGGGGCCCTCCCTTGGGAGCTGGCAAAGCTGGCAGGCAGCAAGAGAGAGACAAGTGCCGAAAGGAAAAGGGAATGGGGAAGGGAGGACCTTCTATTTTCTCAGCCAAGACCCACATCACCAAGAAGCAGCCGGTCCTTGGGCTTCTGGAAAGGACAGTGTAGTGTGGGTAGTATGCCCAAGGCTTTGGCCCTGCCAAATATTCCTGATGAGCTGACTCCAGTTATAGACAGAGTGGTCAGGACCACTCAGCATGGCCCAGGCCCGCTGGAGATGTTCCCTGAAGCAGTTAAGTCTCCGCACTGTCTCCAAAAACAAGTACACAGTCTTCTTCCCAAGAGAATTTTCCTGACTTTCCTGTTCTAGTGTGACAGGAAACTGAAAATTATTCATCAGATTTATTCTTCTGGATCTCCTCCACATGTTCCATTCTAACATTAGCTCACCCATAATGAAGGGAGAGCCTCACGGGGACAGTGGCATTCAGGGTACAAAGAACCTGGCTTCTCTAACCCCATGGTCAGTCCTGACAGCTGGCGGAGGGGCAGCTCTGCAGAGGCACACACGTTTAAGTTATGCAGGGGAAGAGCCCATTAGTGGAAGTGTTTTGGGTTGACTTGAGCTTGCTCACATTGAAAGGGGCAGGAAGCCCAATTATGGATCTGTATAGAGTCCTACAATTTTGATTCTTCTTATTTTTAAAAATATTTTTTATTTCAGAGAGAAAAAGAGAGGGAAAGAGAAACATCAATGATGAGAGAGAATCAGTGATTGGCTGCCTCATGTACGCCCCCCACTGAGGATCCAGCCCGCAACCTGGGCATGTGCCCCGACCAGGAATTGAACCATGACCTCTGGTTCATAGGTCCAGGCTCAATCACTGACCACACCTGCCGGGTGATGCTTAATATTATTACTGAATGAGTTTAAGATGATAGATTCACCTTTTTGAAGATTTTTACAGCCCTAACTGGTTTGGCTCAGTGGATAAAGCATCGGCCTGCGGACTCAAGGGTCCCAGGTTCGATTCTGGTCAAGGGCATGTACCTTGGTTGCGGGCACATCCCCAGTGGGGAGTGTGCAGGAGGCAGCTGATCGATGTTTCTCTCTCATCGATGTTTCTAACTCTCTATCCCTTTCCCTTCCTCTCTGTAAAAAATCAATAAAATATATTTAAAAAAAAAAGATTTTTACACTTCTGTACACTGATCTGTGTAACGAGGCCACTGGATACCTTCAGTGCTGTTAGCTCACCTGACTCCCTCATCCCTTTAGAAACAGGACCCATCACACACCTGATTTAACACAGATCAAACTAAATGCTATGATATGCTCATTTTAAAGAGAGCACCCTTTCACTCCCCAAGGAACCAGTCCACATGATGAGTACCATTTCTGCAAGTTCTGGACTGCATTCAGTCTGCTATTCTCTAGGTAGAGTGGTCATAAGAAACCTTGGGTGCATTTACACTACCTATGACTTTCGTGGTCCTTCACCACCTTAATACCCAAGGTACATGGGAAAAGCTGCAGTCTACTTTTCTAGTTAATCAGAAAGTGCATCACTGTCAATCACAACTTAATCTAATGTAAAGACAGGCTTTTAGGCATTTAGTCCAAATTTTTTTTTAAAAAAGAACTGATTAAACTAGCTTTATCCTAAAATCTGGATTATTACTTCATTTCATGCATAACCTTGCATTTTCATCTTAGCTCATTTATTCACAAATATTTTCGAGTATCTTTACTGGGACCCATGTATGTCCTGAACTTGCCTTACACTTGGGACTAGACTCACTAGGCATCCGATCATCTTAGAACCACTATTGCTGCTAAATACGAATACCTCAGGAAAAGGCTTTTGAATAAAGGTGGTTTTCTTGCTTATTTTAGGAATTTTCTAGCATTTTCCTAGCCCACTCTCAGGAGGCATAAGGGAGGAGCGTCTTAGAATGTGTCTTCTAACTTCCTAGCTATATAGTAGCTACTGCATAAACGCCAAAGACATTTCTCCTATCAACAACTCTATAGATGCCACTTGCTTTATAAGTCCATATACGGGGTTGGGGGGAGGGGAGTGGCAAAAGCATGCTTACAGTTGTTCACATGGAAAATAATACAATAATTAAAAATAATAAATAGTAACACAAGAATAAACTTTGTATTTGTATACTCACAACTGTAAACTTACTTTTGCCCCACCTTGTATAGTCTCCTTAGTAAACTGGTTCCCTGAAAGGGGGAACACTGAGTTTTAGAACAGCAAAATTTTTGAGTTGGTCAAACTAATTTCATAGGCGAGTACACTGTTGCCCAGAGAGGTTAAGAAACCTGCCAAAGATCACACAGGAGGCCCCTGATCTCCCAACTTTGTGTTGGATGAGGTTTGTAACCTCTTCCTCAGGACTAATTTTATAAAAACTTCTAGAAACAACGCAACCAGAGTTTTGTTTTATTGGTTTCTATTTATTATTTTCTCCCTTCTTTATATCTTTGTTTTATTTTTCTGTCTTTAGTTGCACTGAAGCTCATTAATTTTTAATTTCCCCCATTTCTAATATACACTTTTAAGATTATGAAATTTCCTTTACATACTACTTTACCTTCTGTAATTTTTGATATGCAATATTTTTGTCACTGTTTTTTCTAAAGATTTTAGTATGTATATTATGATTGTCCTTTGACCCTAAACATACTTAAGTGTTTTAAAAGTTTTAAATATATGGCCTTTTGAGGTTATCTTTTTGTTACTGATTTCTAATTTAATTGTACTGTAGTCAGTGATCATGGCTTCTATGCTTTTCATTCTCTAGGATTTATAGCAAATTGCTTTGCAACCTTTTATGTGATCTATTTTTATAAATGTTTCATGCTGCTTGTAAAAAATGTGTATTCTCTAATTGTTGTGAATGGCATTTTATATAGAGCCATTAGATTAAGTATTTTAATAGTGTTCTATATCTTCACTAATTTTTTATTTGCTTAATTAGATACTGAGACATGCACATTAAAATTTCTATTATGATTGTAGATTTGCTAATTTTTCTTTGCAATTTAGTACATGTGTGCTTCATCAATTTCGAAGCTGTGCTGCTAGGAAAAAAAAAAAAAAGCACAGTTTAGACACTGGAGCCAGACTGCCTGGGTTTGAATCACAGGCTATGTCATTGGCTAGCTCTGAATCTTGGCAAAATCATTTATTCCCTGTAATTCAGTTTACTCATCTGTAGAATGGGTTATGCCCTGGGGATCTTTGTGAAGATTAAGTGTATTAATATATATAAAAAGCTCTTAGAACAGCGTCTGACACATAGCAAGTGCTCCATAAGTGTGAGTTATTATTCTTACTGGTGAATTCCCCTTTTATCTCTAGATAATGACTCTATCTCTCTATCTCTGCCTCTATCTCTATCTCTGCCTATATCTATATCTTCATCTATAGTTACCTATCTCTATATCTGTATTTTTTTTGTTTAATCTGATATTTATGTTGCTACTGTTTTTTTTTGTGGGGTTTTTTTTTTTTTTGCCCTTAGTTGGAAGGGTATACCCAGCATATTTTTTTCATCCATGGACTTTTAACATTTATATGTCATTATGTTTCAGGTGAATCTTTGGTAAATCACGTATGGCCAGATTTATAAATATTTAATCTGAGAATTTCTGTTTTTCTTCAAATTAATACATTAAATCTAATTTATATGATTATGAATATTTTGAAATTATATCTACCATCTTATTTTATGTTTCCTACTTACTAGGCATTTTCTCTGCTTTTTTCTTTCCTGCTTTCCCTTAGGTTAATAAAATATTCTTTATTACCCTTTTTAGCTTCAACTGTTTTTTGAAATTTATTCATTCTATTTCTATTCTTTTATTGGTTACATTTTAATTTTTAACATGCATAGTTAATTAAAACAACTACAACAATAACATTATCCTGAATAATTCAAGGATTTTAGAACATTTTAATTTTGATCTTTCCCTTTTCCATACCCATGTTTCTTTTTTATATTTTAGTTCTACCTGTTTTAATTCCTCTAAGTAAGTCATTATTATTATTAATTTTATTTTTCATTCTATACTTGCATAACTTATCCACATATTTCCCAATTCCCTGCTTACCCTTGTGTCCTGAACCCCAAACCTGCCTTGGGTTCAGTTTTCTTTTTCCTGTATTTCCTTTAATAGATATTTTTGGTACGATATGAATTTTTACTTACTCAGCCTTTGTCTGTAAATGAATACTTCCCCTCCTCTTTGAATCATATAGATTTCTAATATTTATTATACTTTATTCATTTAAAGGTATTAGTATTGTGTTCTTGCTTCTGTTGTCACTGTTGAGAAGATAATCTATTTTTTTCTTCAGGCCTCTTTTTTTTTTTTTTTTTACTTTGCTCTTCTGGAGTTTCACTATACGTGCCTGGGGATAGGGTTTTTTAAATGTATCAAATTTTTAAAGCTCATTATTCTTCAACTTAAGATTTATGTCTTTCATTAATTCTAGAAGAGTCTCATTTATTATCTCTGAGAATATTACTTTGCTTCAATTCTTTTAAAAAGTTCTATTTGACATTTTCCACCTTTGTCTCTTATTTCTTCACCTCTCCCCTCCGATTAATTAACTTTTGAGCTATGTTTTATCTGTTGTTTATCTTGTGCAGTTAAATGTTAATTTCTTAAAGTTTATTTGCCAAAAATTTTCATGTTTTTCTGTTCTTTCCACATTATTATATTTCTTCTTTTTATCTATTTATTTTAATCATCTAAGAGCCTTTTAAGATTTTTCCTTATCACAAGTTCTATTGCTGTGAATACCGGGTCACTGTCACAGTGAGTAGTGAGTGTGATCTGTGATTTTGGAATGTGAACTCATTTTCAGTAGAGCTTCTCTCTTTTTTTCTGTGGGAGTTTCATGGATGCTGGATTGTGAAAGAGTTGCTACAAAGTACATTTTCATTTGATTTAGCTAGGTGTCCTGGAGACTTTTTCCTGCTTAGCATCTTCAAAATGTTTGTTATTGTTTATGTCTATACTTGGGCATTTCCACTCCATACCAGTTTTAAATTTGGACTCTCATCCCTGTCTGATATAAGACCATGGTCTTTTTCTTCTGGGGGAAGACTTTTTGTCCTACCCAGAGGACAAGCTTTCTTACTATTTTCCTGAGCCAGTGGGTACACTTTTTCCTAGTCTTTATTTTGATGATAAGGGCTTTTCCATGGTTTGGTGTTAGGGAGTGATTTCTGTTTTGACTTAAAGCCTTATCTCCCATTCCTATGATACTATGAAAAACATAAGATCCTTCAGGGCTGTTTTGTCTGATATGCCCCTGGAGTGTCATAATGTTGGCACAGGGTTTTATCCTGTCCTTTTGTTTTTGACTCTAAGGAATTTCTCCTTTCTTTTAATCTAAGCTATGTATTTAATTCCCCTCCTCCTTTATCTATGATTTATACGTGGTAGTATTGATTGGAGATAGAAGGGATATGTTAGTTCAGTCTACTATGTTTCCAGAACCCAAATTGCTGAGATTTATTTATTATTATGGAAATATTTTAAAAATAATATAAAATCAAAGGGTAAATGACAGGTTAGAGAAAATAGTTATAATATACATGGTATAGGATGTTAATCTCTAATAAAGAAAGATCTATAAGTCAAGAAAAGATGAACCTAATAACAAAGTGGATGATTTGAATAATAAGAAGGTATGACAAACTCAGCTGTTATGGCAACCAAACAAATGCAAATTCAAATCATGCAATGTCTTATTTTGGCTATGATATTGAAAAAATTTAACAGCATTTATAATGTCCAGTGTTATTTAAGATGTGGAGCACTCTTAAACACTGTTGATGGCAGATCTGAAATTAATTTTTTGGAAGAACAATATGAATGAGAGTCCTCGACAAATGTAAATAATTCTTTGTCATTATCACTTCTAAGAATTTTTATTAATGAACTAATTGGATATGTATATAAAGATTTATGTATAGCCCTCGCTGGTTTGGCTCAATGGATTGAGCGTCGGCCTGTGAACTGAAGGGTCCCGGGTTCGATTCCGGTCAAGGGCACATGCCTGGGTTGTGAGCTGGATCCCCAGTGGGTGGGGAGGGGGGCGTGCAGGAGGCAGCCGATCCATGATTCTCTCTTATCATTGATGTTTCTATCTCTCTCCCTCTCCCTTCCTCTCTGAAATTAGTAAAAATATATTAAAAAAAGATTTATATATAAAGATGAAGCATTGTTAATGTTTAGTAATTGAGACACAACAGCCTGGTATGTCTCCTAGGACTGATTCTTCCTTCTTGAGAATCCTGTAAGCTTAAAGGGTTAAAGCTTTTTACAAATTCCATCTGCAAATGAAGGAGATGAGTCTTCTTAGAAACTATTTGAGATGAGAGTTTAAATGACATCTGAAAAGTATAAAAGTTTGTCTTTAAATGCTCATGAAAATTCACCTTACCTCAAAGATTTGTGGAGGCTGTGAAAGAGCTAGAAAGTTGGATGAAGTGACCCAGGGCATTGTTGCCCTGGCATTTATTTAGATTTGCCCTAGTGGGCCCAGGGGAACCAGGAGGCCTCTGAGCAGAACACTGGCGCTTAAATAAAACATGCATCTAGATTGTATATTCAACTTTTATTCTGTATGAGTGGCAGTTTGCCTGGGGTCTGAGGAGACTTCCGAGAGCTTAGCCGACGTGAAGTTGGACAGTGTAAGACTGGGTAGGACATCTGTGAGGAAGACTGGGGAAGGCTCTCCACCCATCAGGCTCATGAACTCATGAACTCCAGTGGCTCTGCCCATAGGGGTGGTTAATTCACTGGGCCTTGGTGGCTGTGCAGTGGAATGGCTGTTTGAAGGGCTGTGGGAGTCACTACTCTGAACCAACCTTTTTTTTGTTAAAAAGTTGAATTTTCCAACTTGCGAGCATTTGTAATAGCTGATAGAGAGCCGCCCGCCAGGCGTCCTTTAATGATTACAGGGACTCATTTGACATGAGCACATTTACTTTTGAATTCAAATGGGTGTTCTTAATCTGCTTACAAATGAGTGTGTTCTTAAACATTTGCCCGGCAAGTTTGCGTGTTAGAACACTCTGCATAAATTATCATAAATCACAGAAGAGAAACTTGTGCTCTGCCGTAGTTGAGTTAGCAACAGTTGTAGATAAACGCTACGAGGAGGCTGGTAGGCTTGGGAGGAAACCAGTAGAGAACTGCCCTCAGCATGGAGACCCATGTGACTGCAGATTTCTGGTGGGAGTAGATGGCCACAGGGATGCTGTGGGGGTGAACAGTGCTGCTAGGCCCAGGGAGGACTCAGTGCAGCGGCTGCCAGGGAAGAGAAATGACTAAGGTCTATGACCTGCCACTGTGGCCTTGGGTTCTCTCAGGGTAGGCTGGCCTAAGTTTTGCTCTGGACCTCACAAAGCTGTCTGGATGTCCGCTTCTGGTCACAAAGCTTCTAACACATATGGTTAGAATATATTCTCTTTACCAATACACACTATAAAGACGATTGAAGTCTTATTCTAGGCAGCAGAAAGCATCAGAAATACTATCAGTAAACTGAGGAGCATTTACTAAGTATTTTTGAAGTTCTCATTTGTATTTTTCCCACGCTGAAATTGCGTCTTAGACAAAATCACGTTGGTTATGCAGAATTAAGAAGTGAATACACCCACATGTTTGGCACACATGGGGTTTTTATGTCACAATCTGCTTAACTTTTTGCATATTCCAAGGGAGGCTGACTGTAGGAGTATGTGTGTATCTTTGACTTGCAGTAAAGTTATAAAAAAAAAAAATCTAAGTCTAGAGTTAGAAATTATAGGAATAAAAACACTTGGGAAAAAGCCAGGATAACAAACTCACAAGGAAATAAAGTGTTGGCTTCATTTTAATCTTCTTGCAAAGTTTGTAGAGTTCGTAAGATTTAGCTCAAAAATCTCCATGTTACCCGGAATAGGTAATGTGTTGGGGTAGGAGATGTGCAGGAGGCAGCCAATCAATGATTCTCTCTCATCGATGTTTCTCTCTCCTTCTCTGAAATCAATAAAAATATATTAAAAAAAATAATCTCTACCTTACAGTGAAAACGATAGGGACCCAAATCATTCTATTTTACACGAGGCTGAAAATTAGATTTCAAGTAAAGGTTTATACTGTTATTTGGTGACACCTTGCTTATTACAGATATGGAATTCATGATTTTAATAAATTTAAATATTTAAACATTTTCTTGGAAATGATTAATTTGAAGTACCAGGCACTTCAAATTTTTTGAAAGCATCCTCTTATTCATTTATTTATTTTACTCTAATTCCAATTTTCTAACTCTATTCCCTCTTTATTAGAAGTTATTCTAAGATTTTATAGTATATCCTTTAATATAGTCTGACTGTTATTGTCAGTTTCTTTTTAATTTAAACATAATTTTCTTTCATTCTTTAAATATACATATAGTAATTACTTTGTATTTGTACATCAGGGGACACTCAGAGACAATTTCTCTGTTGTCTGCTTTTTTTCCTGCATATGTGTCAGACTTTTAAATTTCTTTTTATGTCTTAAAATTTTTGTTGAAAATTTGTAATATTAAGTAATAAATTATAGCAAATCTGGATTCTGATTCTTTCCCCTCCTTACAGTTTTTGTTTGTTTAATAACTTTTCTATGAAATTTGTTGATGTCTTTGCTCACTTAAAATATGTAAAATGTATGTTTTTGAAATATTTTTTGTTTAAAAACAAACATATTTATATAGGGTGTGGCAAAAGTAGGTTTACAGTTTTTCATATAGAAAATAATACAATAATAAATAATACAAGAATAAACTCTGTGTTTCATGTACTCACAACTGTAAACCTACTTTTGTTGCACCCTGTAGATAGAGAAACATGTAGATCTAGTTATTTTTATTTTTATCTGGTTTCCTAGGATTTGTTCTTGAGTCTGCATAGCTTAGTGGCCAGTCAGTAATTCCTCAGAGGTTGTGTTTGTCAGGGGTTGAGCGTCAACCTTTGAACCAGGGGTCACTTCAGGTGCTTCAGCCAGTAAAGCGTCCACCCAGTGCTGGGTCGGTGACCTGAGAATGCATCCAAAGTTCAGGCAGTTTAAAGTCTTCCCTGGCTTTTACTTCTCACAAGGCTCTCTCTGATCTCTCCTGCACATGCGTGCCAACTGTAGATCAGCCAGGGATGAGTGGAAGGATGACCAGATGCCTCTATATGTGTCTCATTTCTTGTATTTCCCTCTTCAAGTTCTGGCTAGTCCTCTAGCCCATTGTTTGCCCCAAATAGGACCATTACCTCAGACTGTCCTAATGGCTGACCTTCCTTGTTTGCGCCCGACTGAGAGTGCTACTTATCATGCACGGAACCAGATTTTCACCGTGAGCTTCAAATGAAGTCATCCCTTCTGGCAGTGAAGCTGTGGGTAATGGACAGCCTGCCCACCTGTTAGATTAGAACCACTGTGCTAACTGCTCTAAGAGGGTGACGGGAGGTTGATGGGATCAGCCCCAGGCAAATATGCTGCAGATTCTCACTGTTCTTATCCAAAGTCAGTAGTACTTTATGAATAAATCTTCTCAGCTTGTCCTATGACTTTGGTTGATTTCCAGGGTCATGAAATAGCTGTCTTGGTAATATTGTCCAGTGTTTTAGTTTTTTCGGGGAGAAGATTTGGTGACCTCTTCCCTCTGTCATGTCAGAGGGAAGTTCCCTCTTACCCCAATTACTTTTGTATTCCTAGACAATATTTTCTTATTTGTTACACAGATAGGTCTCACTCTATGAGAAATGACTCCTGATATTTAAAATGATGCCCGGCCGGCTTGGCTCAGTGGTTTAGTGTCAACCTATGAACCAGGAGATCACAGTTCAATACCTGGACAGGGCACATGCCTGGGTTGCGGGCTTGATCCCAAGTAGGGGGCATGTAGGAGGCAGCCAATCAATGATTCTCTCTCATCATTGATGTTTCTATCTCTCTCTCCCACTCCTTCCTCTCTGAAATCAATAAAAACATATTTTTAAAAATGTGATGTGCCTTCTTAGGTCGAGAGTTTGCCCTAAGAGAAAAAAAAAATAACAGTGGAACCTGTTAACCAACCTCCACAAACCAATTAATGACATTAACTAATGACGTTATGATTTAATTAAATATATAAGCCAATGAACATTGAGCATGAATAAACTGTTTCCGTGAAAACAAAATTGCATGCTTTGAAAGGACTCAATAAATGAAAGTTGCTAAAAAAATTGCTGTTGAATTAGGTGTGGGTGAGACCACTATAAATGATTGCAGAGAAACAGAAAAATATGGGAGGATTTTGCCCTCACATTATCTCATAATGTCCTTAAATTTTCACGTTGCTTTGAAAAAAATGGAAACTGGAAATTGTAGATGATGAGTTATGGATTTGACTTTTTGAAGAAAGATGATGGAGCACTTTTATCATTTTAATATTTAAAGAAAACATCGTGGCTCCACATAAAAAGTTAGCAGAAGAAAGCATGTTTCTATTTTATGTTACAATAAACTATTTTGAGTGTTATGCATCACTTTTTTATGATTCTCTGCTTTAAGTTTTTGATTAACCAAATTATTACCAGTCCTAAAGTAAAGTGGTTTCTTTACTCTTCCATGCTTTAGTGAGATCTTAGTTAGGCTTGCTGCTGACTACCTGCATGGGAAGCTCCCCCAGACTCTGCAGTTGGCCTCTTGAGCTAGCTCAAGGCTCACCCTTTCATCTCCCACTCCATAGTAGAGAGAAAAAAATACATATTTAGGTGGAGACCCTGGATTGTCTGGAGCCATGGTGCCCTGTCAGCCTTCAGTGAGATGAGCAAAGAGTTTCAAGTCTTTTTTTTATTTTTTCTCCCCACCTGTTTGGCAACTCTTAGTGATTCCATGAGTTCTGATGCTGCGAGGGGAGTCTAAAGCTGCTCCTGGTGCCATGCTGGGAAGGCCTGGGAGTGAGCAGCTTTATACCTTAGGGAGAAATAGTTCCAGTTCCTTGACATTATCTTCCAGGGTCAAGGTTAGATGTTGATTGAAGATTAAGAGCTGGACCAACCAAGGACCTTCATCCAGGGCTCCTGCTCTTTGAATGACAAAGAGGTAATTGGTCTAGTCCAACTCACTCAGTGTCATTAGTCAACAGAGCCAAATATCAACAGTACAACGATTGAAATTTCTTTTGAGAGCCAAATTTTTTAAACTTAAACTATATAGGTAGGTACATTGTTATTAACTTAATTAGGGTACTTCTAAGGCTTAGGAAGAGCCACACTCAAGGGGCCAAAGAGCCGCATGTGGCTCTCGAGCCGCAGTTTGCCAACCACGGGTCTAGCGCAACTCACTCAGTGTTTTTAGATAGGAGTTCAAGGCTGAAAACCTGTGACAATAATACTGTGCATTCAGTCAGTGGTCTTCTCTGCCTCTTTCCTTGAAGCACCTGGGGTGACCCCCAAGTGATGGTCAATGAATCACGTATTTGGATCCCATATCAAATATTTCCAGCTGTCTAGGAAACAGCTGTGAATATCCTGTCCCCTACTTTATGCATCAGAATTCATTCATCCCAAATCCCACTTTGTCAGTTAATCTGAAAACACATTCATACTGAAAAGTTAGGGAAAATGGTCCTAAATCTTTGTCTTTGGATAGGCAGGTCTTTGAAGACAGAAAGGCGTAATGTGAATGTGGGGTTTTAGGCACTGATGTTAGTTGAAAGGGGGACAAAGTATTAGATTGGCAAGACTTTTAGTGCTGCTTAAACCATATTACAGAGGAAGCTGTGCAGTTTGTCTAGACCAGTGGTCTGCAAACTCATTAGTCAACAGAGCCAAATATCAACGGTACAATGATTGAAATTTCTTTTGAGAGCCAAATTTTTTAAACTTAAACTATATAGGTAGGTACATTGTTACTAACTTAATTAGGGTACTCCTAAGGCTTAGGAAGAGCCACACTCAGGGGCCAAAGAGCTGCATGTGGCTCGCGAGCCGCAGTTTGCCGACCACAGGTCTAGACTGTAGACAAAGATAGAGCTAGTGGCAGTGGCCACCATAAAAGGAATAAGGCGCAGCAGAAGGCATGTAAGGTTGTAATAATTTTGAAAATGTGATTATCTTGATAGTGGATTCAGGATTCAAAGGGAACATGTTGCATCAAAAGCATTGTGATCATTGAAATCTATATATACGTTAAACAACAAGCATGACACAGGCAGAATTTTAGAATCCATTGCCCGATATACAGTCTCATGGTTTAGCTGAAATTAGCTTGGTGCTTGTAGTTGCTTGTTGAGTCTGAATCTAGGTCTTGATTCCCAGACTTCTGTGACAATGACAGTAAACCAATGAAGTTTTGAAGGAAAAGCTGACCTCAGGAAGACAATGTGGCCACTCTCCCTCCCAAAGCACCTGTCTTAGGAGAACAATCTTAATAAGGACGCTGAGATCCTGCAGGGCTTATGGATTTGGGGAAGGGTTTAAGTGTGGCATGACATCTGTCAGAGAGCCATGGACCAAGAGGCTCTGAGTTTCCTGCTGAGCATCAGAGCTGGGCCTCTCTGCATCTTGGGGCAGAGAGGAAGAGACATAGTTTGACTCACCTCCTACTCTGTTCCACCTCCTGCTCCATTCTGCACCCCCCAGCCCTTCCTCAGCAGGCTTTTTGCACCCTTTCCAAATGAGGAAGTTGAGAAAACAGCCAGTAGAAGAAAAGGAGGTGAATAGGATTCTTTGGAATGGGGTTTCCTCCCTTTATCTCTGAAAATGAAAGACCTCTTTCAAAGGAGACAGTGCCATTTCCGCTCCTCTTGCCCACCCTATCTGAAACCTGCTTTGTCCCAAACAACACTCTATGGCTTCCTCTCTCTCTCTCTCTCTCTCTCTCTCTCTCTCTCTCTCTCTCTGTCTAGCACTGTCCCCCTCCCCCCTTCCTTTTTTTCTCTGTAGCTTCTCGCTCTCATCTAGTCCTGCTGAGAGAACATAATACCGCCTTATTTGTGACTCTGAAGTCATTTCCATGGAAACCGACCCATGGCCCAGGTATGAGCCGGTGCCTTCTCCATAGGACTGTGCAGGAGAAAATGCCTTTATTAAAGCTGAGTGTCAGCAGGTTCCTTTCTGCAGCCCTTGCCCAGAGAGAAACTTCTGCAGGAGTCAAAGGAGGGACACATGAATGAAAGGCAGGGTTCCCAGCTTTCTAAAAATTTCCCCAATATAAATGAAATACCCCTAGCTCAGTGCACGCACAGGCGCGCTTGCACCGCCCCCCACTTGACTTCTATTTCTGGACCTTCGGCCACCGAGCACTTTTCCTTTTGAAGGGAATCAGCTTCCATCCTATAGCCTGGGACAAAAGCTTGTGTGTGAAATTAGAAGTGGACTTGGCAGTTTATGGGATGAGGGTGGGGGAAAAAGTGGGCAGAACAGCAAGGACAGGGGTGGCCATGTGGGAATAAGGAATAAATGTTAAAGCCCCCAACTCAACGATGAATAAGAGAGATAGGGAGAAAGAGGGTTTCAACTGGGAAGTTCTTAAAGCAGGAGTTCAGAACGTGTCTATTATGGTGCAATGGTGACACAATAAAATGGTATGAAATGGCAAGGGAGCCTGATATCTCTCCTTACTATCTCTCTTTAACATTTTTCCATGGTTCTCTGCATTTGGCTCTATTCCACTTTTATCTGGGTCATGGGAGTGCCATTTTGGGAAGGTGCTAGAAAGATCCTAGTCAAATTCCTAAGGCTCTGGATCCTACCTCTCCCCTCCCTTCCCCCTAAACTCTTGAATCCAGATAAAGAGAAGACAGGGGAGGGGTCTCTTGTCCCTTGCTCCTGAGAAATGTCTGCTCAGTGAAAGCCCACGGAACTCGGTGCAGTCTGGAGCTAGGAGGGTGTTCCGGGTTTGTACTGCGACCAGGACGAGTTAATCTTTATTAAGCAGATGTACAGAGGATGAGCCCGGCTCCATAACATCTCCATGGCCATCCGCTCCCCATTTCTTTTATTGATCTGCCTGTCTAAATGGGTACTTCAAAACTCAGTGGGAGTTTTCCAATTAGATAAAAGGCAATTCATGTTGCCTGCTGCCTCCGTGCTGCACTCACAGCCCCAAACCAGGAGAGCACATTCAAGACTTCTTGGCAGAACAACCCACTTTAATCAAGGCAGCCCCCTCCTGAGCTCCCTTGCCTGCAGGACATTTCTCTTAATATGCAGAGGCTTTCTTTATTGGAGGTGGAGAAAAATGGGCTGCTCCTCCAGGAGCTGGGCTTCAAGGTGAGCTGCGTAGTTAATGGAGAAGATGCATCGCTCACTTTTTGGGCTGGTGTTTTAGGAAAAGCTGTTTGGCAGTTATTTTGGGGTCAAGCAGTGACTTGAAGATTTTCAGATCTCTGCTAGAAGCATGGCCTCCTGGCACGGGGGTCCTCCTGTCCCCGGATGAGTCACAGCCTGGGTAGCACAGTGTTTTGTGGGCTCTATTCCCTGTCAGGAGGGCAGAAGAAATCACAGGACGGGCAGCACTGTCCCATTGGTCAATGTACGTGGCCCGAAGTCTGGACATCAGCAGGAGCCTCCCACGGCCCACTGTGGCTTCCATGGTCCAACCATTCTGCATGAAGTTCAAGGTCTTTTTTACAAGGCAGACTCATTTCTCCTGCCTCTTACTGGTAACTGGCTCTATTCTGGTCTGGCTCATCTTCCACACAGGCAGGAGACAAATTTTATAACTTTTGGTTGTACTGTGTTTTTTTTCCCCCCTTAAAAAGCAGCCCTCATCTGAGAAAGGGAAGCCCTTCTCGGTTACCGCCTTTCTCCTTCCTCCACATTCCTTTTATACCGTTAGTATTGCCTTACTTATTGCCTAGTCACTAGTAGACTCTACCTGGTAGAGTGACTGTCCTTTACTGAGTGCTCACCAGGTACCAGACACTGTGCTGGGTGGTTTACATGCAATTAACAGAGTCAGACCTCACAGCGTTACTGTGAAATGGTTGCTATCATGACCCCTTTTTTACCAAAGAGGAAACTGAGGCTAAGCACCTTACTCAAGGGCACATATGCATTTGTATCTACATCTGTGTGTTATCAAAATTCTTAGGCTTTACCATGCACAGTCAAGGATGGATAACAATCATAATGGTAGTGAAAATAAATGACTTTCTTTTGAAGACACTTGGCACAATCATACTTGCCTGACATAAGGCTTAGCAACAATGCTCTTTGACTTTGAGACCTTCCCAGGTCCCCAGAAGTACCCTTTCCCATTCTTCCCAGGACAGCAGATGGTGTCTATGCAAATAAGATTTTGGCAGCTAGTGCAGGTAGGTCAGATCTATGAAGTCTGGTGTAAGGATTACATGTCTTCCTCCATACCGTCAACTCAGGTGTATTATCCCAGTTGGCTTGACCTAACCTTGAAGCTGGGGGAGGTGGCCAGGCTCTTCTGTGGCCACCACAGTCCTGAGCACTTGGCTGCAGATGGAGATGTTGGCACATTGTAAGATTGAGGTAGGGAATGTGATGGGAGATGGATCATTGACAGTGAGATGATGAGCCTCACACCCTTCCCTTCATTCCTGCTCCTGGCACAGTATTTGCATAATCTGGAACAGCTCTGTTGTCTAGACCCACAGAAGGTTGGGGTCTCCATTAGCTCTCCTTTCCCCCTTTCCTTCCCCTTCTCCTTCTCACAGCGCAACCTCACAGCTTGGTTTCCCCTTGCTTGTGTGGCTTGGGTAGACAAAGCTAGGTCCTTCTCTGACACATGATAATCACGGTCAGTGTGAAGAGAGCTGGAGCAATGCATACTGAATGTGAATACTGAATTTCTGGGTCTTGACTTCCCGGCAGTGGCATCTTCTCGCCCATCAGGCATTGTCACAGCATTATTTCGACTGCACCTGGGAGTCAAAGCCAGAGAATGATGGCGCTGTGTTGTTCGGTAGCCTTAGGCACCTGCAGCTCAGAATCTCCACGAAGCTACTGGAGAGGCTCTGGAAAAAGGCACTTGACCTTCCCATACATCAGAAGAGAGAAGATCCAGGGATTAACATTGGAATTAATGCCCATTCTAGCTGGAGGGGTTCCCCTTTGCTCTGGGAAATAAGGGGAAGTGTTTGAAGATGCAAGAAAGCTTCTGTTCATTATCAAACCCCAGCAGGACTTTATGATAATTTTTATAACTTCTTCATTCACAACTCTGGGTGCTTTGAAGGTTAATAACTTGTGTTTATTGAAACTTCCCTTCAAGGAACTCCAAGAGCTTTGTAGATATTAATTCAGCAGCACCACAGGACAAGGAAACAGGAAACAGGGAGAGGGTGAACAGAGAAGTTTATTCCAATTTAGGAGAACTGATGATATTAATAGCTCCAACAGGGAGTTTAAGTGAGTTTTAGAAAATCACAAAGCCACTCGTGAGTCTTCCAGAAAGAGCTCTTCTCCCGCCCAGCCCTGGCAGCCTCAGACCACTATCTGGTTCTAGCACTGTGAACTAGGGGGGAGCTGGACCTCTCTGCCTCACTTCACTTTTCTGTAAAATGGGACAATAAATCCTACTTCTTGTCAACTGTTGTTGTATTAAATGAGATAAAGGAGTAAAGATACCAGCACAGTGCTTGGCACATGAATATTGCCTCCCCACCCCATCGTCTGCAGGGAGCCACAGAATATCTTCTTGTGACTGCAGGAATGAACTGCATGTCTCTTACTCTGCTCAGCATGAGGAAGATGGGCAGGGATGCAGGGGTTTGTCTGAGCACGGGGGACTGGTGGTCATTTCTCTTTTCTGGAAACTGTGATATCCAAAGGGTACAGCCAAGTTTTGTGAGAAAACTAGCCCCCTCTCTCTCCAAAATCTGGAACAAAAGGAGGGCATATCCATGAATGAAAGTAAGATGGAGATTTGAAGCAATTTTATAGTTAATCAGGGGGAAGAAAGTACCTCTGCTGAACTGTCTTTTGGGGGTTGAGCCGTTTGTGGAGGTTCACATTTCTCAGCTGGTTACCTTCCATTTTGCTCTCTTTGGAAGAGGAAGTGTCAGCAGAAGGTAGTTGGCCTGTGTCTGGTTTGGAGCATTCCAGATTGGCATGAGATTTCCAGTTTTAGATCAGGACATGGCTTGAGAAATTTCCCCCCAACACCCACAAATAAGGGTGAGTGATATACTAGCAACCTTCTTTAGTAGCTGTGGCCTTTTAGGGTTTTAAAGTTATATGGGGAAGAGAAAAGAAAGGACTCATACAACCAAAAGATCCCTAGGGCTTTACTGGTGGTCTGCTGACTGAACACTGTGGGGAGTCAGGGCATGGCTACCCCCACTCAGGCCCCCCCATTGTCAATTTTGAATAAGACTTGGGTAAGAAAGAGTAGGAATCTTCTCCCAGTTTCTCTGTCAGTTTCCTACTAGTTTTGGGCTCTGTTCACCCATAAGAATCAATGGAATTACTGTGAGAGGCAGAAGCTTTGATTTGCAGCTTGAGGTCTGAGGTCCGAATTGGTCCCCTCTTCCTGGGCTCATCTATCTTCAGAACACTGTAGCCCTGGGGGGCTTTGCTAGACATCTTGCCATCAGTGGTATTGCTTGGATTCACCTCCTCTTGGCCTGCATCTTAGAACAAGAGAATTTTGGACTTACCTGAATTACATACGTTGGCCAGTGAAAAGATGCCAAAGCAGAAGAGCCAGTGGAGCATTACCAGGTGGTTCTGGTGAAACAAAAATGGTAACTAGGAAGTGATGGTCATGTGGCTTAACCTCAAGGCCAACTTATTACCTAAGAGAGTACAGATTAGCTCCCTCAATTTCAATGGGAGTGACCCTCAGGCAGCAAGACCATCTCGCTGATACCACATTCTAGACCTGTGCAGAAACAAAGGAAGGTGAGCCCAGTTTTATTTATGATGACTAGGCCCTTTCTCTCGACTATAGACTAGAATTAATATTCAAAGTTTAGAAGAGGAAGCAAATATACTCATTGCAATTTCCCCTGCATTTCCTAGCCTCATCTTGAAGTCAGACAGATTGCTCTGTCATTTCTGGAGACAGGTTCCTTTCCTTGGTGTTACTTGGGGAGTGATGAAAGCTGCCTTCCCTAGCTCTGAGCTGAGGCCTCGGAGCCAGGTTGAAAGCTTTCTTGGGAATTACCTCTGAATGTCTCAATTCCAGTAGTTTTAAATCTCAGCCATAAATGTTTTAGAAGTGTGCTCTTTTCCTGCACTGGATGAATATGCTCAGTGATTTAACGACCCAGCCTGTGACCTAGTGTTGCTATTGCCGTCGAATGTGTAATTCTCCATTTGCAGATGGGTTTTGTTTTTCATTGTTCTCCTAGGCTTTAATTGGGGAAATGTTTCATGGAATAGCATAAAACACAGGTGTTCAGGACCCATGCAGCAATTAGGAGGGAAATCCAAGCTACCATCCAACAAAGAGGAGAGGGAGTCGAGGGGAGGCTGAGTGAAGAGCAGAACTTGGCTTCTAGTTTAATGGGCATGAAGTTAGACCACATTTAGTAGAGTGAATTACAGAAGCTATGAAATCGGGGTGAGAGGGGAAGCCACATATAGTTCAAGACCAGTTCCAAGAGGGCACTGGCAAAGGTGCTGGCCAATGGGTGTGGCCAAGGTTGGTTGTCAGGTCTTAGGTCCAGTCTGACTGGCCCTGGAGAATCACCCATGTTCTCGTCTGTCTGCAAGTCCTTTGCTGGGCCCTGCAATGCAGGGACATGTGTGCTCTCCTAGTAAGTGGGGTACTTCGGGCTTACTGAGCGGTCACTGATTTTCTGAAGGGAGAGAGATTTCTAAGGCCAGACACATAAGAAAGGACTCCTCCTCCCCCCACTAGTTCCTGTTTGCTTCTCAAGGAGCTGGACACTTTTTCCCCCTGAGAAGTTACAGTAGATCATTCATTCATTTATTTATCAAACACTTTTGAAAGCCAGATACTGGAAAGAGTGCTGGGAATAGAGCAATGCACAAACACAGTCCTACTCCAAGAATTGGGTACCCCATGTGCGGGGGGAGGGTGTGCAGGTATATGTACAGGTGCTTCCCATCTGAAGGTAGTAATTACTAGGATGAATATTTGTACACGTGAAGGGAAGAATTTCACTCGACTCCGTGTGTGTGTATGTGTGTTTTCCAGGGAAGGTTTCTGTAGAGAGGTAATAAGTCTCAGGGCAAGATGGAGTTCAAAGGCAGGTGGGAGGCTGGAGGTAGGGATGAAATAAAGTCAAGGTAAAGAGATTAAAGCTAATAGGCCTGGGAGAACAGAGCATGCTATCCAAGTGAGGCTTCAGAGATATCCTCTTCATGTCTGGGGTGAAGGAGGGAGCAGCAAGAGCCTGTAACACGGCACTGTTCCCATGAGAGCCTTTTCCTGGTCTGCTCGAAGGAGAGAGTTGAGTCCACTTGAGAGTTGCCAGATCTAGCAAATAAAAAAACAGGATGTTGAGTTAAATTTGAATTTCAGATGAATGGCAAATAATTTCTTGGTATAGCTATGTCCTATATAAATTCTAGATATATGAAAAATGAGTCACTGTTTATCTGAAATTCAAATTTCCTTGGGTACCTCGTCCACAGGCATGTCAGACCTAAAGGGTTGGAGGAGACCTGAGGGTTTGGAAGTCCCAGTGGTGGGCCACTTGGCAAGATGGTGCTCAGGGATTTTCTGGGTTCTTATTGCCAATCTTGAAGCAAATTTTTTTGTTAATCCTCACCTGAGGATATATTTTCCATTGATTTTTTAGAGAGAATAAGAGGGAGGTAGGAAGGGAGAGAGGGAGAGAGGGAGAGAGGGAGAGGGAGGGAGGGAGGGAGGGAGGGAGAGAGAGAGAGAGAGAGAGAGAGAGAGAGAGAGAGAGAGAGAGAGAGAGAGAGAGAAAGAGAAACATTGCTGTGAGAGAGACACATGGATTTGTTGCCTCCTGCACGCACCATGACCAGGGCCAGGGAACAAACCTGAAACACAGACTTGGGGCTAATTCTTGAAGTGTTTTCCCATACTGTGACAAATGTATCACATCTGGCAATTGCTCTATTTCCCCTACCTGAATCAAGGAAGACACTTGATTCCTCTCTCTTCATCTTCCCCCACCTTTTTTGACCACAGACACCTTCCTTCCCCTGACCTCTCTCCACACTGCACCCTCTCAATAACCACCCCACCCCACCCCGAATCATCACCCTGGCTCTTCTAGGGAACCTGATCTAATGAGAGAATTCCTTTTCTTTCTTGGACTGTTGGGGTGTTTGTGCGAGCCATTCTTCTGGAAGTGTCTGGGTTTTGCAGGTTGTGTGTTTTCTGATTGCATGATGAGTCAGGATGGATTTGAGATGCCACCGGCCTCCCAACACCCTGTCGTTAGCAATGCAAGGCTTGTCGTAGGTACAGACGGGAGGGCAGACTGGTCCTGGGGGGAGGCGAGTCATTATTTCTGCCTGAGTGCATTCTAATCATATTTTCCTCTGTCAAACCTAGCAGGGCCTTCCAACTTACTGCAGAGTCTCTGCTTTCCTTCCGCTCGGATCAGAAACAAATCAGCGTGATCAGGCCTGGCAGTAGATCATTTAGAGATTTTCATCCCTATCAGTAGCCAAGGGCTGGTCATGTCTTTTGTGTTTGTGTGTGAACATACATGTGCCTTTTGCTTTTAAGTAGTCAGTGGCACTGCTTCCCATTTTTGAAATGCTGGATATTTTGCCCCCTTGTTAATAAAATTATACAAGTTTTAGGGGTACAATTATATAACATCATCTTTACATTGTATTGTGTGTTCACCACCTCAAGTTAAGTCTCTTTCCATCACCATTTATTCCTCCTTTACCCTCTCCTACACCCCTTTCCTTCTGGTACCCCCCTTTCCTTCTGTCTGTGAGGGTTTTTTTTTCTTTTGTGTAATCCCTTCACCTTTTTGCCCTTTAATTTCCAATAATGATTGCGGTCATGGAGAAGGATGAATCAGCATAGAACAAAAATTGGATGGTGATGAATCATCAGAGAATTCTTCTACCTGTGAATTCTACCCAGTATAGTGATTCAGATATCTGTTCAGTCTTTTTAAACTTGTATTTTAAATTGAAGTATTAGATGTATACACTAAAGTGCCTAGATATCTATAATTATAAAAGCATAATATGCAAATGTAATGAATGGCCGAACAGGGGAACGACCATCCGGATGATCTTTTGGATGAAGCGGGTGGGGGGGAGCAGAGGGGGGATGCGAAGGCCTACTCTTGCATGATTTCGTGCACTGGGCCTCTAGTTAAGTATAAAACTGTAGATAGTTTTACATATGAGGATGTGCATGTAGCCATTACCCAGATCAAGATGAAGTCATTTCCAACACTCTACAAGGGTCTCTTGTGCCCCTTCCCTAGTAACCACTATACCAATCTCTGTCACTATAGATTAGTTTTCTGTACTGTAACTTCATATTAATGGGAGCATACAATCCTTAGTATTTTTTCTACCTGGCTCCTTTGATCTATTATGTTGTCAGTAAAGTTCATCCATGTAGTTGTATGTTGTGGTTAGTTTGCTCTTTTAAAATTTCTGTATAGTATTCCATTGTACTACAGTTTGCCGAGCCACAAGTTTGCCGACCACCAGCCTACAGAGATGCCCTTGACAGCCAGATAAGCAGCAACAATTAAGTCTCTTTCAAAAGGAAGCAGCTGAAGCCCCCACTCGGCAGTGTCTGGTGACTAAGCAGTTATAGCAAAAAGTATGCCTGTCAGGCATGGGCTGGGAGCAAGAACATGCTGTGTGGATGTTCTGCAAGGACACCTGGGCTTAGATAGTGCCATCGTATTGGTCCCTGCCCCGGGAGGTTTGGCAAAATCGACAGGATGCAGTCCTCCCCTCCTGCCTGCTCTCAGGCAGGCCCTGGTCGGGGGAAGCATGTTCATATTTAGGAAGAAGGGTGAGGGGAAGGCCTCAGAACAGACGATGCCCTGAGCATCCCTTCTGGTGATTTCTGAGCTGAGTGTCCCGAGAAGGAACAGTTTCATTCTGTCACTCTGCCACGCCAGATTGCTGCAGGGCGCAGAGGTCCTGGCAGTAGGCTCTGCTGGCTGTGCCTGCTGCCTCTGCTTTCCTTTTTTTTTTTTTTTTGTTAATCCTCATTGGAGGTCATTTTCCCCATTGATTATTGATTTTTTTCTTTTGAGAGAGAGAGTGGAAGGGAGAGAGGGAGAGAGGGAGAAACATTGATGTGAGAGAGACACATTGATTAGTTGCCTCCCACATGGGGCCCTGACTGACTGGGGCCTGGGATCAAATCTACAGTCTAGGTATGTGCCTGCCCTTGACCAGGAATCAAATCTGTGACCTTTCTGGGCGTAGGCTGACACTCTAACCACTTAGCAACACCGGCCAGGGCTGCTTTCCTTTTTTCTCATTGTTTTCTCCCACTGTCTCTCTCATTTTCCTGCTTATTTTTATTTTCTCTCATTACTAGAGGCCCGGTGCACAAAATTCGTGCACTGGGTGGGTGTCCTTCAGCCCAGCCTGCCCCCTCTCATAGTCTGGGAGCCCTCAGGGGATGTCCTACTGACGGCTTAGGCCCACTCCATAGTCTGGCTGTGGGGTCTTGGAGCACGCCCCCCTGGGCGGGTCTGTGGGTCTGCTGGGGGCCTTGCTCCCAGGGCAGGAATGCTCCCATGGCAGGCAGCGCAGCATGCCTGCCCACGAACCCCCGGCAGGAGTGGCCTTGGAGCTGGGCAGCGCCGGGGCTGGGGGCAGGCTCTGAGCTGGTCGTGATGTCCTGGCCTAATTTGCATATTTCTCTCTTATTATATAGGATTCTTGATTTTTTTTTAAAGCAAGGAAGTGTCTTGGAATAATAGGATTTACAGAGCATTTCTGGTACAAAGAAGGCCTCTGGACTTCACAGGCTCCGTGCATGTTAGGTCTTCTCACTGTATGTTTACAGACGAGTAAATGGCAGCTCAGAGGTTAAGTAGAGTGACAAACTCATCCTGGTTTTCCTAAGACTTTTCTAGTTTTGGCATAGAAAGTCTTTCATCTGGAAACCCCTTTTGCCCTGGGCAATCAGGGTTAGTGGGCACCTGACGGTACAGTGAGCTGCCTAAGGTTATGAGCCAGGAAGTTCCAGCGCTGAGATTTGAACTCAGCTCTCTCTGGTTCCCAAAGTGGTGCTTTTCTGGCTTTCCGATGTTACTTTTCCTAGGTATCAGTTTGGAATGATTGAGAAGGTGCTTTGAGGGACAGGGTTGGCAGCCTAAGACATGCATGCTGGGGCCGCCTCTGAGGGGGGCTCAGCTGATGCAGGAGATGATGGGGAACAACCTAGAGGTTAGCTTACTCTACAGGCAGCCTCAGATGTGCCCCCACCTGCATGGTCCAGCTGATTTAGGCTGAGAAGATGGAAAAGGCCTATTTATTTAGTCACTGCAAATGAAAAGGGAGAGAATGAATCATAGTCTCCCAATCTTGATTCAATTTGAGAATTCTCAAGGCTTGAGAAGATAACATGGCTAGTGATGGTGTGACATAGTGACCCTTTTGGACTATGGCCTGCAAGGTGCTAGATCCCTAGTTTTTGGCCACTTTTCAAGGGGAGTTATCTGGATTTAAATAGATCTCAAAGTCTTTTTTCCCCCCACAAGTTTGCTGACAAGTACTCTGTCCTCTTCGAGTGTGTCTCCAACCCTCTGGTTCTAACCAGAGCGAACAGCACCCCCACAGTCCTTCCCAACGACAATGCATCTCCATGGAAAGCTGCACTTTCTTTGACCCAACTTACTTATATCACCTCATCAAGCAGGACTTGACCAAAGATCTACATGAAGACATTCTCTACTAGATCTTACATTTAGTCTAAAATTATGTGATTCATTTTCTATTTTAAGCCGAAGCATGCTTATTACCCGAACCTTAGACTTTAGTGTGGCCTCAGAGATTCACAGTTCTCTGCAAAGTGGAATCTGAAAGCCTCTTTACCCCCATGCCCCCCAAGGCTGACATCTGATTTTCTTTTCTGCCACTCAACCATGATTAGGTCATTCAAATGGAATTTACTGGAACACCTTCTAGACCAGCGGTTCTCAACCTGTGGGTCGCAACCCCTTTGGCGGTCGAACGACTCTTTCACAGGGGTCGCCTAAGACTATCCTGCATATCAGATTTTTTTACATTACGATTCATAACAGTAGCAACATTACAGTTATGAAGTAGCAACGAAAATAATTTTATGGTTGGGTCACAACATGAGGAACTGTATGTAAAGGGCCAGAAGGTTGAGAACCACTGTTCTAGACACATTTAGGCACAGAGTGAAATACGATTGACCTAGAGCTTAAATTCATGGACAAGCAAATCAAAAGGTGTGTCATCTTTGTTTTGAGGTTACTGGCCCATGGAAGTGGCAACATTTCCCGGGAGGGTGAAATTGTGTGGGAGGAAGGGGAAGGCCAGGAAGGGATTAATGGATTGTCATCTGTGTGCCAGGCGTCAGATTTGTGTCATCTTATTTAAGCCTCACAACAAACCTTATGAAGTATGAGACTTACACATGAGTGGCTAAGTGACTTGTGCCATGATTCACACAGCTAGTAAGTGGCAGAGCCACTATCTTAACCAGGTCTGACTCCAACGCCCAGGCTTTTCCTAGAATATGATGGGGAGGAGAATGGAAAGTTTAGAACAGATTCCAAGACGATTCCTACTATTGGGGGACATTAGGAAATATATCTATATATTTGTATGTTGGGAAGTTTTCTATCTTTTTTAAAGTGGAGGATACTCCTGAAACACATCTTAAAATTTATTTTAAAAGCAAAAGACTTTAAAACAAAAGGTAAATTTCCACTAAATAATGAGTTGGTTTACACAAGCAGTTTTACATGGTGGGTGGGGAAGATAGTTAAAAATGTTCCAAACCCATAGGTACAAAACCAACATAGAATAAATGAATCAGCCAGATGTGAGTGTGAATTCTGACAGCTTCTGACAAATTGAGTGGCTTAGATGAGTTCCTTAACCTCGCTCAGGCTGTTTCCTTATCTGTAAGAAGGAAACAATAGCCCCCACTCTGCAGAGTTGGCAGTTGCTTAGTGCAGTAAGCTGAATTAGTAAGATGCTAATTCTTTCCTAGAATTCCTTGCTTCTCAGAAGCAAGCCTTCTAGTGCTGGTGGCAGTGTGAAGAGCCACCTGATAAAACACCAATGGGGGGAGGGGACAGAAGACGCACCAGCTCTGCTCCCCATGGAGTTTCCTGTAGGGGATGATTTCTGCACGCTTCACTCATCCGACCCCTAGCTTTCTCTCTGCTCTCCTTTCTTCTGGCCATCCTTTTGGTCCATTGTACCACCTCCATCGAAGCTGAGCAGAGAAGTTGCAGGAGATAAATTGATGTGCTTCCAAGGGTGTTAGACACTCTGGTCTGCCCTGCACATGGGCCCAGCAAACTCCAGTGGCCAGAGGATGCCTCAGGCGGTGTGGACAGGAGCACGCAGGAACAGTGAGTGCTGAGGGGTGGTCCCTCACAGCCTGGCCCATCATTTCCCAGCTCTCCAGCTGCACTACTCCCTGAGTCATGCTAGAGTAGCCCTGTGCTACCTGTGGGTCCCTGCATACCCCAAGCTTGTGTTTTGCATTCATGCTATTGCTCATTATAAACTTCTGATGTCCTCTCATTTCTCTGTTTAACATCTACATATTCTTCAAGATTCAGCATCACCTCTTCCAAGAAGACTCATTTTTTCTTTTTATTGTTTTGTTAAGCCTCACCTGAGGATATTTTTCCCATTGATTTTTTTTTAGAGAGAATGGAAGGTAGGGAAGGGGGAGGAGAGAGAGAGAGAGAGAGAGAGAGAGAGAGAGAGAGAGAGAGAGAGAGAAAGAGAAACATCGATGTGAGAGAGACAATTGATTGGTTGCCTCTTGCACGTGCCCACACTGGGGCTGGGATTGAACCTGCAAATCAAGTACGTGCCTTTGACTGGGAATCAAACCCTTGACCTTTCGGTGAGTGGGCCAACACTCTAACCACTGAACACCCCGGCCGGTGAGTGGGCCAACACTCTAACCACTGAACACCCCGGCCAGGGCTCCAGGAAGCCTTTCTTGATTAACTCCTTCCCTAGCCTGATTACATAGCCTTTTGCAGCATTTTTCACAGATCTGCTTCCCTCTCCAGACTGTGGGATCTGTGGTACATGTACCCAGTCTGGTTCCTCTTTGAGTCCCTAGTGATGAGTGAGCATGTGGCCTGGTGTAGAATAGGCACTTACTGAGCAGGTGATGGTCTGAACGGTGCCTCTGTGGCTCATTGTTTCATACACGGTTGGGACTCGGTATTTGTGTCCTGAATGGAACAGATGTTTCCTCAGCTTCCTCTTTTCCTCGGCAGAGGCAACAAGGGAATAAAATGGAGTCCTCGCTGCCCCAGGAGACAGAGGCACTTCACTCTCCTATTCGGGGAGATTAGAGCTGAAAGTGGTGGCCAAGGGGAGGCACAAAGCTGCAAGAGACAGAAAACATTAGGGAAACACACATATATGTGCGCGCACATGAACACACACACACACACACACACACACACATGCGCGTGCGCACAAAGATGTGGACAGACAGATCCACACACACAGAAAAGAGGGAACTCAACAGGCAGCATGAGAGGGACTGGTCTCAGAGGAAGTGAAAAATGGACAGACAGGGGAATATTGGAGGAGAAAGAAAAACAAAAAGATAGAAAAGGGAAGAATAGAAGATGGGAGGAGGGAAAGTGGAAAATGAAGTAAAATGATGTGCTAATTGGGAAACTGAATAAAACCTCCTGGAAAAGATTTATCGCCTCTCAGAGATGGAGACTGGAGGTGCAGTTGTGAGCTATTTTGTCCCCTTGCCCATCTCTGGCCCAAAGGCAGAGGTGGATGTTGGGTTTTGCTGGGTGAGGGGAGAGGGGCTACTGCTTGCTGAGCCTCACAGACAGGCACACATTCACTGCCATTGTCTGGTGGCACCTCCAGGGGGAAGGGCGAGTGGTTTGTGGTATTTGCTGGGCCCTGTTTAAGCCCTTTTTTAGGGGCTCAATTCTACAAGGAACAGAGCACCGCTGTAGCTCCCATGTGCTTGCCCTTGGCCTTGTGTAGTTGGATTTGTGGTGGTTCATGAAAGAATAATGACCTGCATGAAATTTTAAAGCTGCCTAATGCTCCTCTCAGCCCAGCTGTCTGTGAGTTTGCAAAGCAGGCAGCAAGACTCCCCAGGAAAAGGCCACAGGACACGACTGAGTGTCAGGTCTGCTGCTGTGACAGCTAGTGCCCAGGACTATTCTTGATGGCTGTCACAGTGCCGGGGACGGGAGAGAAAGGTAGGATCATTATTTGGGTCAAAGGTTAGGTAGGCAGGACTTAGGAGCTTGGCAAGATTTTTTAAAAAAGGCAAGTTCTTTGATTAAATCATTCACCACAGATCATTTTCTTCTCTACCTATGTTTGCTGGCCGCGGTGCCAGTTATTAAGCTATTATCTCTCTGTTCCAAACCTAACATCCTGGCCTGTGCTCAGTGGTGCTGGATGGGGACTCTGCAAACCACATTTCTGCTTTGCCAACTGGATCACTGTTAAGTTTTGCCAGTAGGAGGCACAAGAGGGAGGAGGGGTTGCTCCGTCCTGTTGCCTTGCTGTTCTTATGAGCCACACCCCAGCAAAGCTTCCTCAGGGCCAGCTCATTTGCAAACCAGCAGTTGGATGCATTTGGTCATTTTTCCAGACATCGCTTCACCTCCTTGGACATCCCAGCACCAGCCAGGTGGTGCCCCTCCGCACAGGTCTGGGTCCCATTTCTGAGGGGCTCCACCTCCGAACTTGGAAGTTCTAACAATTCCAACTCTTCCCAGTGTTCTCCCAACACTAAGGGTTGTATAAGGCGACCACCTTATCTTGGTTTTCCTGGGCCTGGAGCACTGAAAGTCCCGTTTCCCAGCAACCCACTCAGTCCCAGGCCAACCAGCGAGGTTGGTCACCTCAGGGTGGGCACTGCTCCCTGTGCTTATGACCTCAGTTACCTCATTAGTGATTTTATATCAAGATAATTCTTTATAATACAATTTCTCTGTTAAAATACTGGTGTGACTTCTGTCCTTAGACTGGAACGGGATGCATCCTCACATTGAATTGTTACGAAGTGATGTTCAATCAGAGAGCATCCATTACTTGTGGGGAATATCACAGTGTTCCACCAAGCAGCATTTCCTTGTTTTATTGCTGCATTGTGATCAGTGTGGCTGTAGCAGCAGCTGCTGCTCCGGGGATA
The DNA here is from genome assembly GCF_000147115.1 of Myotis lucifugus. Taxonomy (NCBI): domain Eukaryota; kingdom Metazoa; phylum Chordata; class Mammalia; order Chiroptera; family Vespertilionidae; genus Myotis; species Myotis lucifugus. Next base: position 15,853 of record NW_005871087.1, on the reverse strand, counting down.
ACAATACCTCACATATGTAGAGCATCTCCCAGTTCCCAAAGCACACCGGTCACCTTTGCTCGCTTGTTTTTCATAACAACTGTGGTGGAAGTACTATTATCCCCAATGGATTCAGAGGGAAAGTGACTTGAGCACAGTCATAGGTAGTCACAGATTGCTGAATTTCAAACTAACTAAAAAATTCCAGATCCCCCTCTTATTGCCTTGCAGCCTTGCTTTCTTATTTATTTATTTTATTGATTTTTTTTACAGAGAAGAAGGGAGAGAGATAGAGAATTAGAAACATCGATGAGAGAAACATCGATCAGCTGCCTCCTGCACACCTCCTACTGGGGATGTGCCCGCAACCAAGGTACATGCCCTTGACCGGAATCGAACCTGGGACCCTTGAGTCCGCAGGCTGATGCTCTATCCACTGAGCCAAACCGGTTAGGGCATGCCTTGCTTTCTTTTTAAAAAAATATTTTTATTGATTTCAGAAAGGAAGGGAGAAGGAGAGATAGAAACATCAATGATTAGAGAGAATTATTGATTGGCTGCCTCCTGCGTGAGCCCCCCCTCCCCCCATTGGGAATCGATCCCGCAACTTGGGCATGTGTCCTAGACCAGAATTGAACCCGGGACCCCTCAGTGTGCAGGCAAATGCTCTCTCCACTGAACCAAACTGGCGAGGGCCAACCTTTCTTGAATTGAATTCAATTGCAGGCAAGCAGTAGTTGTCTTTTGCTTCCCACTCCACCTCCCCCGCTCTGCACCCCTAAGCTTTTGAACTTCATCTAGCTCTGCTGGATGAAATGGACCACAGGGACGGTGATGAGGAGAACGAGGCTCTGAATCCCACACTTTCTGCTGGACATCTCCCTAATGATGGCATGCCTCCCATTTCCAGTGGGTTTGCATTTAAGCTAAAAGCTTTCTAAATGTTGGACTTAGACCTGCTTCACTCAAAAGGCATTTCCCAGAACACTCAATCTCATTAATGCCATAAAACAATCCATGTTGAATAGCTGGATTATTTCATATTCAGAAAACATCCCCAATCTGAATTGCTCTGTTTGGACAGTGACTGAAGTATTCCTGTAAATGGTGGCCCTGGAGAGGTTTGTCTAGAAGATGCAGATTGGGGGAGTAGTAGAAAGGGAACTGTATGTAGACACCTGTCTGGGCACCATCCGGGGCTGCTGCACGGTGCCATGGAGACCAGAAACATGTGTGATGTGGTCCCTCCTCTCAGACTGCTTACAAGGCAGATTTGAGTTGGGGGAATCAATTCCGCCTTTTAATGGGAGGAGTGGCAAGTGTATATTGGGATGGGAAGATTGCCAGCTACCATCACTGCAGACAGTCCACTCCCGCTGCACACTGATCCTTGTGCTTGAAGTGAAAAGTAAGATTCAGTTTAACTGTGCAGATGTTGAGCTCATTCAAGCAGATGGAAGGCGACCCCTAGAAGGTTTGACAGCTCAGGAGCCCATATTCCCGTTGAAAGCCATGACATTTGGCCAGAGAATCAGCCAGTCCCAGCTCCAGGAAGAGGAGGTAAAAGGTTTGCTTGGTTCTGGATAGAACATTTTATTGATCTCTGAGAAATAAGCCTGAAATGGAATGCCAGGAGGATTTGAAAACATTTCTTTAAATTTGATGCACTTAAGTCCAAAGGCAGGTAATGAAATTTTGTTCACCAGTAAAGCTTCAATCTCCTTGATGAGCATGTGCAACAAAAACTGAAAACAAAGGGCAGGAAATTACCATGGTGATGGCTCATTGTGGTAAATCTGCATATATTAGCTCACAATAACCCAAGTAACACTTGGTTGGCTGAAGGGCTAAGGTACAGAAAGTAGTGTTCTGTTTAAAATGTAAAAATCACAGTCTGTTCTGATTAAACTAACATTACAAATATTAGCAAATTCAATGTTGTTTAATGGTGAATGGGAAAAGAGAATCAGAATTGGACTTAGTCCTTTGGTGCAAAGGCCTGGAATGTGGTCGGTATGCTCTGTGCTCCAGCGAAATTGGAAATAGAATATTGAACTTTTGGGCCCTCCTATCTCTCTCTCAGCAGCTTTTTCTTTTTTTTACATTGGCATCCTCTTTCTAAGATGCCCAGACATCTCCTCAGGAACTGGCATTGTGGGAGAAACTACAGGGAAGATAGAGACAGGCCTTGTTTTTAAGAAGAAATAGTAGGCTAAACTCAACTGTCATACCCAGGAGGCCTCAACACCTGCTGACGTGGGCCAAACAGATTCCCTCACTGAGACTTCGTTTTCTCATATGTAAATCGGGGAAGGTATGTACCTTGAACAAGATATGGGTTGTTTAATGCCAATGATGTTAGTTGGAGAGAAAAGGCTGGTGCCCATGAAATGATGGCAGCGTCGGGGAGAACTATGGGGATGTGCTAAACTGTGGTTTGGCCTCTTAAGTTCAGCAAAGGAAGTTCGGCTTCCTGAATAAGGGACGGTTTGAGCTGAGCACAGCTGGGGCAGGAGAGGATACTCTTGGAAGACATCTCATGTGAGAAGGTGTGGAGGCAGAAATAGGCACGTTGATGGGCAATGAGAGACAAATGATTGGCAGGAAAGCAATGGTGACTAGTGTTAGGGTTACTTCATGGAGAGCTATGAAACTCAGGCAAGGAGTGGACTTAGCAAGGAGGCTTAAGCTCTGTATGCCCTTACAACATTCTATATAGTCCCAATTATTTTAAGTTTGTGTGATGTACTTTACCTCCCACTCTCCATCCCCAAATTCATTTCAGTTTCCTTTTTCTCTCTCTTTTTCCAAATTACCCTCTTGTCTTCACTCTATAGTGTGCTGTTTACTTCCAAGTGCAATTAACGGACTGGGCCAAAAAGCAAATGGAGCACATCTTGCCAACTCTACCTGCAAATGCATTACATTTGCTTAACTGTGACTCAGATTTGGAATGACCTGGAAAGGGAAGGGCAATGGTGTTCGGGTGGTGACAGCACCATCCATTACCTTGCTGAGAGCCAGGAAAAGGAGCCAGTGGAACTATTTGAGAAAGGATGAACCGTGAAGCACACAGCGATTCACGATGAACAATAATTCCTGAAGCCTGTGTTGTGAAGAACAAGTGTTTAAAACACTCTCACAGCCAGTAACTCGTGTAAGTTTTAGGACAAGCCTATGAGGTCGTTAGAGAAAATTGTTTTCCTTATTTTACACGTGAGGGAGCTGAAATGGAAAGAAAAAGAGGGCTTGCCTAAAGTTACATAGCAAATAAATGGTGAAGGTAGTTGGAGACTTAGGTTGCTGGCTATGTCACCCATCAAACATCTGTTCGGTGTTCACTGCTCTGGACTCTCCTGCTCCCCTCACCCCTGTCCTGGTGGCAGACTGGAAGATGCTGGATTAGGGATGAAGTAGTTGGGAAACCAGGTAGAAGGCTATTTTGGTGGACTAGACCTGAGATGAGGGATGGTGAGATTCTAAACCTCACTTTTTCTCATGACCTCTCTGGGCATTGTTTCTCAGTCTCCCGTGCGGCTCTCTTTTGTCCACATTGACATCTCCCAGTGCTTGACCATGGTCTCTATTCTCACTCTCCACGATCACATGGGTGATGGCTGTCATTCTCCACCCTGGCTTTTATAATCCATTCTGAATTCATATTTCCAGCCAGACTGATCTCCTTTGATCAAGATCCATTTAAAGATCTTAAGTCACAAATCTCACCCTTTCTAGCATCTAGTGATGCTTTCTCTGCTCACCATCTGAGTGTTCTCAGCAGAAATCACAGCAAATTATTCCATTATTCTTGGAACATGCTTCCCTTGGCTTCTGTGACACAACACACCTGGTTTTCCTTCCACCTTTTCAAAGGCTCTTTCTCTTTTCCGTTACTCATCCTCCAGTGAAAAATGATTAAATGGTCCCACTCCATGACTTGTTTCCTCACTCTATACATAATCACCTATATGCAAATCTTCAATGACCACCTGTATGGAGGCAACTCTCATATTTACAAATCTAGCTTACGTGTTTTTTCTGATTCTCAGGTCTACACAGTCTACCTATTAACATGCTTCTGTCCTTGAATGGCTTCAAAAGTCCTCAAAGGTAACGTGTCCAAAAGTGAACTCATCATTTTTCATTTCAAACATGGTGCTCCTTTAATGTTCCCTATCCCAGTGTATGACCCTCAATAAATTTAAGTCAGAACCTCTACAGGTCTTCCTTGACAACTCCTGTCTCATATCCCACCCCAGCCATCATCATTAATTTGCAAGTAGCTTTTGAATCTACCCACTTTGCCCTATTTCTTCTGTAACCACAAAGTTGTGTCTTGCGTGATTATGAAAAATCTTCTAATTAGCTCTTCTGGTTCACTTTTGTCTCCTTCAGTGTGTTTTTACATTGAACTGAAGAGACCTTTTGTCATCTTATTCTCTGCTAAAAGCCGTTCAATATTTCAAAGTACTCTTTGAATAAGTCAAAGTTTTTCATGTTGTTCCCTGCATCCTTCATCTCTTGCCTTCCTCTGCAACCTCATTTTGCTCTGTTCTCTTCATTCTTTCTCTCTCCTTCCCACCTCAAGATTTCTGCACACATTTCCCCTTTGCACAGAATTCTTGCCTGCTCCTCACATATTCACCTCTTCATTGTCTTTGCACACCCAGCTCAGAGGTTGCTTTCATAGATGCGTTTCCCTGACTTAGCATATGTGGTCCCCTATTCATATGTCTTCTCAGTTCTGGCTTTGTTCCCTATGTAGCCTTTTTCAGTTTGAAATTCTATAGTTATGTGATTGATTAATAATGGTCCCCCATATTTAACTATGTACTTCATGATAGTAAGGACTGGTGATTGCTCTTACTTATATTGGATCCTGAGACTGAGCTGAGTGCCTGTTGCATAGTAGGAACTCAGCAAATGTTTGCTGAGTATTAAGTATGTAAAAATGGATATTATTCATCTTCATATAAATTAATATCTCCAAGGCATACCTCAAACTGAACTCACCCTTTCCCTGTGCCCTTGCCCTCATTACCTTGGTATTCTCCATTTGAGAAAAGGGTATAGCCATCTACCCAGTCACTCCACTAGAAACCTGTGTATCATTCTTGATTCTTCTATTTCCAATCATATTTAGTCACTAAGTCCTATAGACGTTATCTCCTTAATATCTCTTGTATGTGTGTCTTTCTCTTGAACCCCACATTGTCTGTCTTAGTAAAAGAAATTCTTTGGCTTGAAGTAATTGCAACAGCTTCTAATTTGTGTTCTTGACTCTAACTTTGTCTTTTAATTTCCTTTTCTTTTCACTGTTGGAGTCATCTTTCTAAAATACTAATAGGTTTATTTTTTTCTTTCTCAGTTTCAATGATTTCCTGTTTGGGTGACAGATAAAATGTAAAACTTATAGCATTTCTTTCATGCTGATCATTGCTAACAAGTCCGAAATCTCCTCTTCCTCCTTTCCTCTCCTCTTCTCTCTCTCTTTGTTTATAATACATTAATGCCCTTTTTATTGTCCTCAAATGATGTCAGGCTTGCTTGTGCCAATATGTCTTTGTTCATGTTTTGCATTCTTCCTAGAATGACTTCCTTGTCCACCTAATAAACGTTTCCCTAGTCTTCTAGTTCAGCTCAAGCTGCCCAGTATGACCTCCTTCTCTTGGGAAGCCTGTCTTGCCCTCCCCTCACTCCCACATCCTTAGGCAGATTGCTTCTCCTATGTTCCTAGAACACCTTTTATATACCTGTTCTAAAGTAAGTACCTATTTCTGAGTTTGGATTCCCAGTAGAGAAGTGTCTGTAATGCTTAGCACTGTCATGTCTGGCTGGCACTCCGTAAATTATTTTTAAAGCTATGGATATATTTTCATCAAATGAAGTAATTGGTTGTCAGGCACAGGGACCCACCCACTTAAGCTAATTTATGTAACAGGATTTATGGTAAGGCCGTGAAGTCTCATGAAACCCAGTTGTAGGCAGTATTTTTAAGGCTTTCAGAATATTAGAAAGTTGTCAGACAGCTGCTCTCTTTATGTCTCTTTCTCTGGAGATTCATTCTCTCTTGTCTGCTCCTCTCTGCATATGTTCTCCATTCTCCTCATGCATACCTGCTTTCTCTGCAAGTCTCTCATCTCTGCATCTCCATAACTTTGGCTTGCGCCCAGCTTTGGGTCAGATGTCTGCCATTGACTCATGCTGCAGTGCCAACATCTGACTTTCAACAGTCCCTGTGTTTCAGTTCAAATTATCCAGGACATTTATTGGTTCTTGGCCAGTCAGTGGAATGGCTAGCTTTGAATTGGTTCTGTTCACTATTGTTGGTTCCATCCTCTGTTGTTAAGGGGGTAAAGGTCACTTGGCCTGAAGCTATTGGTTAGAGTTCAGTCTCTGAGAAGGGATGTGGGGTGGGAAGGAAAATCAATTGACTACTAACGAAGGAACAAAATCATAGTTTGGTAATTTGCTTATCAGGACCACCGCAACTGGGAGTGATGTGAACAACTCAAGTCATGGGCAGTCAGTTCTCCAAGCTTTCAGTGCCCCAGGGATTCTGATTCCAGCTGGGCCCTATACCAACTCTAGGTCCTTCATCATCTCTAGCCTTAGTGTCTTTCAACCCAGCAAAACAGCCTCACACATAAGACATCAAATAGAAACCAACTGGTAGCTCAGCAAAGGTAAGGCTCAGCTTTTCAGTATTTGTTTGAACCAGGTTTACTTGTATTAAGGTGATTCTGGGCAAATAGTGTGCTTTGTCCTGAACAAGGATTTCTGGAGAGAGTAGCTCTAACTAAAGGGACACTCCAGCTGGGCCTTCAATTCTCCAACTCTTCTCTAGGGAATTATTTCATGGATTTGAAAGACTCACGAAGTGGTGTGGAATATAAAGACCAAAAATTGGGAATCAGGTTTCTGTTTCATTTTATCAGCCATGGGGATGTGATTAACAAAATTCAGACTATAGGGAACTCTATATGACAAATGACCCAATTTGTCTAACAACAACAAAATGCAAAAAAAGAAAGAGGAGGAATATATAGATTCCATGCGTCTTAATAAACACCAACAATCACAGTATATGAACCTTATTTGGATCCTGATTCAAACAAAAATTGTTAAGAACAACAACAACAACAACTAAAGCCCCAATCTACTCAACACTGGGGAAATGTGAACACTGACTGTATATTTGTGATATTAAGAAGTTATTATTTCGATGTGATAATGGTTTTGTGATTACGAATTTTAAAAAATTCCTACTTTTCAAATATATTGATGAATAATATACTATCTGAAATTTGTTTCTAAATTGGGGAAGTAAAGTGGGAGGGAATTTAGAACGAAATTGGCTGAGTTGGTTGTTATTGAAGATGAGTTTCATTACATTATTCTTTCTATTTCTGTATTTGTATACATTTTTCCATAGTAAATGTAAAAGGGGAGGACTGAAGGAAGACTTGGCCAGGACAGTGTCAGGTTCCCTGGTGTCAGTGTTTTTCATTTCTATAAGATGATTTTCTTGGTTGGGGAGAAGAGGTCTTAGAAGAGTGTTATTTCAGCTGAAGAGCGTTATTTCTGACCACATTTTTTTTCTGGGAGTTATTCACCTGTCTTCCTAGTTCTCCTTGGGGAGAGGTGGCCTAATGGGCTGATCAGATCTCTTACTCTGCCCCTCACTCACCCCTTCTGAGAAAAGCAGCCACTGTCATGGAGGAAGATCATGCTTGCTCCCCTGGACATACCTGATTTTGCTGGAGAGCAGTGCCCCGCTGTTCCTCCAGCATTTGTTCAGACCACTTTTCTTTTAGGTTTAGTTTATTTTTGTATTGACTTCAAGAATGTCTTCTGTTGTCCCTTGTAAATAAAAACTATGTCATGCTTTTTTCCCCTCATATTGCTTCCGTTTATCCTTAATACTTTGTAGCTACAAGTTTTTAGTATATGTGCTGCTGAAGGGAGCACCAGCTACTTGCTTTTACTACCACTCTCTTTGCTTCCTTCATTCCTTTCCTTTTAATTCCACCCTTACCCTGTTTGGTGGATGCTTCTGGGCCTTCCCCAGATCCCATTTACCAGGGATATGGTAAACCACCCACAGTTGCTGTGAGTGTTGACTGCTAATGGCTCACAGCTTCCAGAGAATTGCCGAGGGCCAAAGGGTAGCTGCCCTGCCAGGGAGGCAGTACACAGCCAATGGGGGCACAAAAATCCAGCACTTTTCTGAAGGTGGGCCAATTCTGCGGTGCAACTCAGGCTCCAGAACTCCCCATGGGATCAGGCTCCTGCTGAGACCACATCTTGCTTAGCTTCTTCATCTCCTGCCCCATCTTGTTTCCCTCATCCCCCTTCTCATAAGAGGACTCTTTCCATAAATTGTGTGTGCTGGCTCTGCTTCAAGGGAACTTGACTTAAAATAGTCCACATGCTGTCTGACTTTAGCCTTCTACTCAAAGCATCTTCCATTTCGACTCAGCCTTTGAGAATCGTGCATTTTTCTGCTCGTCTCTTCCATTATTTCCCTTGATTTATTTTACTGCCACGTTTGCTTTTTACCTTTTTAGAGCTTCTTGCATGCCTCAGAGTTGCTACCCCTGGAGCTACATATGTGATGCATCTTTGCTTTGTAGTTAATTGGATGAACCAGAACACGTTCTCCTTCGTTGCACCAAAGACCCGCAAAGATGCCATATGGGAGGAGAACCTCATTCCAATGAATGTCCCTACTAGAAAGGCTTGGGATTGTAAGCAGATTGGGACTCTGCCTTCCTTCTCCACCATCTGTTTCCCTGTTGGAGGCAGGAAGCCTACAGGACTGAATGAAAAGATGGAGTGACCTTTCTCAAAGACTTGTTTTCAGTATAATGTCTTAGAGTCTCTCTTTCCCAGAGCTAAATAAATACTGTCTCTGGTAATAAATATGTGCAAGCTGTGCTAATTCTCCCAGGACACTAGAGGGCCAGTGAACAAGCGGAAGAAGACTGTCATTTGGTGGCCTCCAAAGTATAGGCAAAACTAAGCCTATTTGGCCCAGCCACCATGGCTCAGTGGTTGAGCATTGACCTATGAACCAGGAGGTCACAATTTGACTCCCGGTTAGGGCACTTGCCTGGGTTTCGGGATGATCCCCAATGTGGGGTGTGCAGGAAGCAGCCGATCAGTGATTCTCTCTCATCATTGATGTTTCTATATCTACCTCTCCCTTCCTCTCTGAAATCAATACAAATATATATATTTTAAAAAAACCCACTAAAAAATAACTAAGCCCATTTGGGTGATAGATATCCATACTTGTACCCAGTGTTCTGTGGTATATTAAACTGTGCCTAAAAGAAAGTTAAGCAGCCTTTATTTGTAATTAAAGAAATTTATTGCAACACTGCTGGAATGTTTAAAATGCTATTATATAATAACTCGGGAGGTACATATAGTATGTAGCACTTACCACGCTTGTTTTATGATACAACTTCTTTTCCCTGTTTCCTTTTAGTAGAACATCTTATAAGAACATCTTATAATAATCATGCGACAGTAGAGTTCAATAAATACTGTTAAGCACTATTTGTGTATATAGCAGTTTGTTATCTATTTTAGGAGATGAGATAGCATTTGCATACTAGTCAGGACTCTGTCAGTTATATGATATTAAGACCCAATTTCAGTAGCTTAAGCAAAAAAAATTGATTCATGTAATAAACATGAATAAACAGATCAAGACATGTTCTGGCTTTAGGTGTACATGATCAAGGTGTTCAGATCATATTGTTGGATTTCTTTATTTCTTGTGTCTTCATTATGAGACAAGCTTTGTTTATGTGCCAACTGTCTTAGGTTGGGTGCCCAGGAAAAGGGTGCTGGAATGGAGAGGTGCATGAATATTTATTGGGGAGAGCTTTTGGAAACCACACCTGTGAGGAAGTGAGAAAGACAAGATTGGGCAGAGGAAGACATTGACCTCTGAAGTGATTGAAGCTGAAGCCTCAGCTAATCCTACAGGGAGCTCTGGAAGCTTTCAGAGTTGTCCCCAAGTTGAAGCAGAGTCTATGCCTTTATCAGCAGATCATTTGCTATGGGCCACTCTCTGGGAGGGGACATAACTGATGAAGTGCTTCCCTGTGGGAGGGAGCAAATCCAGCTCTTTGGGATGGCCAACACTTTTGACAATGGGGGAAATTAGTGTGCTGCCCTGAATAGGGTAGCTGGACAGAGCACCATGGGGTCCACTACAGTCAACCAATGTGGTCCTGCCAACTCAAGCCTGAACTTTCTTACTATTTCAGAAGGAGAGAGGCTTTCTCTTCAGGTGATTTTCTTGAAAAGGGAATTTCATTATCCAGCCTTTGTCCTACTGATCCTGTGATCGAGGAGGTGGAGATCATAGAGTGCAGGGGTCGCCAACTGGTAGTCCGCGGACCACTGGTGGTCCAGGAGGTCCGAAAGGTTGGTGACCGCTGATGTAGTGAACAATTCCATTGTCCATGGGAGGGGCAGTCCTTAAAAGGAATACATGCTGCACAGACAAAATAGAAAACCAATGTCAGAAACTATAGCCTTCAGAATCTTATTGCACCAGAGAATAAGAAAGCACATCCATAAATGATGAGAACAGTAAAAGAGTCTATGACAAATACACCTAAAAAACATGACCTTGGGCCATCCAGTCTTGTTTTATAGGGTCAGAGAAGGGAACCTTGTTTTGAATTTACATTTGCACTTACTACTAAATCTATGTTCTATGACATTTTAATTCGGAAGGTAGCTCTACATTACCTGGGCTGGTCTATTTTGATTAAGAAAAGACAAGATAAAAACTATATAAGTTGGAATAATTTTGAGCCTATTGTATATAGAAGTACTCTTCTGTGAATATTATTCTCTAAGTTTATTCATTGTTTATCTAAAGATTTATACTGCTTTATTAATTCTGTAGTCCTCATTTTATCAGAGAGGGATCCATTCCAAGACCCCCAGGGGCTGCCTGAAACCACTGATAGTGCCAAACCCTATATAAGTTAAGCACAGTAAATTAGTTATTAACAATAACTAATAATAAAATAGAACAACGATAACAATATCCTATATAATAAAGAGCTAATATGCTAATTAGACCAAACAGCCAAACGACCTTCCAGTCATCCTTCCGGATGAAGCCAGGGCTTCGAGCCCCTTGCACGAATTTTGTGCATCAGGCCTCCAGTATTATAATACTAGTAAATGCTATGTGAATGGCTTTGGGGCCATTATTAAGTGAAATAATGATTATTTGGACATAAGCATGGCAAAACCATGACATACAATCTGATAACCCAGACAGGTGGTCAAGTAGCTTATACAGAGAAGATACGTTGGACAAAGAGATCATTCATGTCTAGGCCACACAGAGAAGGATGGCTTGAGATTTCATCACACTACTCAGAACAGTATGAAATTTAAAACTTATGAATTGTTCATTTCTAGAATTTTCTGCTTAATATTTATGGGCCGCGATTGACCCTGGGTAACCCTGAAACTATGGAAAGCAAAACCTTGGATAAGGGGGGACTATTGTAATGACATACTTGCTCATATTTGTTGAATATGTATTATTTGCAAGCAACTCAAATAAGCAGTTGGTATTCATTGATCAATCTTTGCGACAACTCCAACATTAGTACAATCAGTGTCCCCACGTAATAGATGAGGGAACTGAGTTTAAATGAGGTAAAGTAATTTTTCAAAGGTCTTTTAAATAATAAATGAGATTTGACCCTTTAAAACCTGGAGCTTAACCTCCCTGCTATGTTGTCTTATTACTAAGTTGACATTTTTTATTAGATCTTTTCAAAACAAATCCTTAATCTAGTTGAAAACACAATTCCTTAATTCTTATATGGTGAAATAAAGAATTTAAAATGGAAAGATATAACACAATTTATCCTTTGATTTATTTCATGACATATCTTTACCTGCATAGCACTCATGTCTTTAATGTTTTAACATTAAAATTGATTTTACAAATAATATAACAGCGTGAAAAATAGCAGAGGATAAAAAGTTAATCTTTAAAACTACCATCCCTTCTGCTCTGTCTGGTGTTGCTAAGTGGTTAGAGCGTTGCCTGGTGCACTGAAGGGTTGCTGGTTCGATTCCTGGTCAAGGGCAGTTACCTGGGTTGCAGGTTTGATCCTCAACCCTCGTTGGTCAGGGCACTTGCGGGAGGCAACCAATCAATGTGTCTCTCACATCGATGTTTTTCTGTCTCCCTCTCTTCCACTTTTTCTAAAAGTTAATAAGTAAATGGAAAAAATATCCTCTGGTGAGGATTAACAAAAATAAAATAATAAAACTACTATCCCTTCAACTGTTTTTCTCTTACTAGTAGGTCTGGTCCTCAGCACGATCCTATTTTACCTATCTGTATCCATGACAGAACTATTAG